>NC_142785.1:15757810-16083643 GCF_988280905.1 Pimephales promelas | reverse complement strand
AGCCAACTTGGCATGCCAGTCTTGCAGATCGAGCTTAAGGTAAGTATTTTTTAAGTTTTACCGTCACGTCGTGTTGATCATTACACTAGGTCGTGTTGTATTTTTATTGGCTGTTCAGTAGACGTAGGTTGTTAAGCAGCAAACACACTGGGAGATGATGATGCTAAGCTCAGAAAATTATCGCAGGCTATATTTGGGCGCAAGAACGTGACAACAGCCATCTATGAACATCTCTCACTGTACAATGTAATACCACCGCTTAAGAGCCACGACCACAGAAATCGCCACAATTGGTCATCTTTCGCTTGGGACAGCCCAAAATCGTAAAATGTGTACCGGGCATAACAAGGTTATGGTTAGGGGGTGACATTTCAGAAACACGCTCAAAGTAATTCAAAACCAATCAGAACACACATTCAAAAAATTGCTGGGTCGTTTTAACCCAACTTTGCAACCCATTCTCACCCCAAGGCGTCACCTTTGACCATGCTTCAATATTTGACGCTTTAGGGGCCCTTTACATGACGCGATCCTACGGCATCATCAAACTGACGCTAAAGGAAAAGCGTCAGTTAAATGACGCGATTAGGTTTAGGTCTGGGGTAGGCTAGGGGTAGGGTTACACGCGATCCTAGGGTGTCATCTCTGACGCTAAAACGCGCCTAAAGCGTCAGTTATTGAATCATGGTCGAAATGCCTCCCAAGGCGTCAGTTAGGTGACGCCTTGGGGGTGAGAATGGGCCCAGCCATTGGGTTAAATTTTTTAATTACATTTTTAACCCAATATTTGGATTTGTCCATTTTTGACCCAAAGTTGAGTTAAAACAACCCAGCATTTTTAGAGTGCACTGTGCTTTTTGGAAGGAGGGAGTTAATAGAGAAAGCAACTAAACAGAGTTACTGACTTACAGAAGGGAGGTGTTACAACAATGTAA
The DNA here is from genome assembly GCF_988280905.1 of Pimephales promelas. Classification (NCBI taxonomy): domain Eukaryota; kingdom Metazoa; phylum Chordata; class Actinopteri; order Cypriniformes; family Leuciscidae; genus Pimephales; species Pimephales promelas. Next base: position 16,082,708 of record NC_142785.1, on the reverse strand, counting down.
AAAAAGGCTTGTTTTTGAACATTCAACCATTAAAATTACATTATTGCCCAGCTTTTTATACAAATTTGGATATAGAAGTATGCCCAACTTTATTCACATACAGTATACTTGAGGGGCGTTTATGGCAAATCTTAAAAGCATTAATCTTAAAACTGTTTTATGGAGTTTTTGTCTACTGAAAGAAATGTTTCAAGCTGAATAAGTGGATTTTTTTAAGTGCTATCCATTGAACAGTATTCTATCCATCACAGCCTCCTTTTCATTCATGTCCAAAATCGACCAAGATCGCCCTGCTTCAATCTCCTAAACGTTACTAAGACATAAAGGTATTAATTATTTGATTTTCTGTGATTTGTAGTGGGAAAAGCGCTGTAAATAAATTTGACTCGACGCATGCCACCTCCATCAAAGTAATACTCAGGTTGAAATTTCAAAATGGATATTCAAAAGAGAAGAAAATAGAACCATGTTTATGGTTTAACTGGTGTGAAATGACATGGTTATGGTTTATGATGGCTTTTGTGTTCTCTCTTATTACAGGTAATTGTATTTATATTGCACTTCACATCTTTAATTTACTTTAATTTACTTGTCTTTATATAAACAGCCCAGTCACTTCTGCTTCAAACGGTAACCCCAAGTGTAGGTCAGAAATATCTCTACAGAGAAGTATGTGTGACAGGTCAGGACCACAGCTGTTTATTTATGCTATAATGTTATTTTGGCCCTGAGAGCTCCATTAAAGCCTGTCGGGTGTCCTACAGGCCTCTGGGAAGAAAGAAAACACTGCTTGAGAAATATACTCCTTGGTCACCATCACCTGTACATAGGAATTTGACAACATACTCAAATTTGATTATTGATTCCAGATTCCAGAGTCGGCAGATTCCACTGGAAATTATGCAACTGTATAAATACTTATCATGTTGTGACAGTTGGTCAGTGTGGTTTAGTCCCGCCCATCCTCCACAGTGATTGGACGGCTGGGTAAAAAGTGACAATGATGAGCACTGCGTTTTATCCAGAGTTGAATATTTTTCAACTCCCAGCGACCAGTAAGAACGCTGGGCGCTCGGTGCTTCAGTGTGAAAAAAATGCTCAGCACCTCGTTACGCTCATGGCGTTTAAAAAACGCGGCACTCCCATTGAAAGCAATTGAAAACATACGCCAGGCGCGTGGAAAAAACGCTTTGGTGGACACGGCCTTACGTGGCTTATCCTCATTGCTAGTTGTGGAGAGACACTGGGAAGTTTTGATTTTAAATCAGCAGCTGCACAATTCACTACTGCAAAACAGCATAAAAAGTAGCCTAAAATGATGCGAAACAATGTTTTAGGCCAAGTCATTTGTTTGTTCCAGTTCATTTGACATTTGCTGTTGATTTACGCCAATCATATGTTAATGTTTTTTTCCGTCTATTTGAAAGTTAGGCTAATAAACATTGAATTCTATACGACCTGATTGTCATTTTTTAAGTTACATAGCCTGCCTCCAGTTTTCCTCAACTTGACAAATTAAGATGGGATATTTGACTGGCAAATCACCAAAATTATAATTTTGACCGGCACCATTTTTTTCTAGCAGAAACTCCGATATATCACTGATTCTTGAGGTTCACTATTGGCCGTAGGCTCATTAATGCATGGGATGCTGGCCAATAGTGAGCCGTTCTGATGTAATGGCTCGTTTCCACTGAGTGGTACGGTACGGTACAGTTCGGTACGCAATTATTTGCGTTTCCACTGTCAAAAGTTGTGAATGGTACCAAAAAGCCGAACCGTACCGTACCACTTTTTGGGTACCCTTTCGTTAGGGTACCTAGCACAGTGAAAGGGTACTAAAAGGTGGAGCTAGACTCACTGCAGAACGCTGATTGGTGGACAGAGTATCTTCACTCGCGCGTGCTACAAGGGCATTAGAAGCATACAGTTGAAATATAATTGTACTGTTATTGTGTCACGAAATGTAGTTTTAAGACTTTTTCAGGCGAGAAAGTAGTTTTTTAGAGATCAAATCTGTGGTTTATTTATATATTTTTGATCATTTGACTGAGATCCATTCCAAGCGATCACCGGACGCTCGCGCTCTTTTTTTTATACTTTTGTGCACAAAAAGTATTCTTATCACCTGATAAACTTAAGGTTGAGCCACTGTAGTCACTTGGACTTTTGTCTTTACTAACTTTCCGGGCCCGCAAGTTTTAATTCCAGAGAAACCTATGGAGGAGTGAAACAGCTCTCAGATGTAATCAAAAATATATAATTTGTGTTCCGAAGATTTGGAACAACATGAGGGTGAGTAATTACTGACAGAATTTTCATTTTTGGGTGAACTATCTCCTTAAAGGAGTAGTTCACTTTTGAAAAAACTTTTGCTGATAATTTACTCACACCCATGTCATCCAAGATATCCATGTCATTCTTTCTTCAGTCGAAAAAAAATTAAGGTTTTTGATGAAAACATTCCAGGATTTGTCCATATAATGGACTTCGATGAACGGTTCAAGGTCCAAACGACAGTTTCAGTGCAAACTGCAAACTGTTCAAAGGGCTTTAAACAATTCCAGACGATGAATAAGGGTCTTATCAAATGAAACGATCGCTCATTTAAAAAAAAAAAGTTTAAGTTTTATAAGCTCAAATGGTCGCCTTGCTCTGTTCTGTGATGCGCGTTCGTGGCTCTCCTATTCGAACTCGTTCATCAAAATGAACGAATCTTTTCCCCGAGTCAACTCGGGAATTTCATTTCGTTCATTGAATGAATCAAATGACACGAAAAACGATTCGTTCATTTTGATAAACATGTTCGAACAGGAGAGTCATGAACGTTTTGAGCTTATAAAACTTTTTAAACAAAAAAAAGTTAAGCATTTACTTTAACATAAAAAAGTTAAAAACTTTTACTTAAACATATTAGAGAGAAATGCAGAAGCATGTTGATCTGCAGTCGCGCCCGTTCTTTCGAGCCCGTTCTCATCCCAAGGCGTCATATACGACGCTTTTACCAAAGCGTAGACATCCAACGCACATGGCACCCTTTAGAGTCAAATGAGACGCATATATATATGGGCCAGAAGGCGCCTAACCCTCTAACCCTAACCCATACCTAAACCTACCATAACCGAAGCGTCTCATTTGACGCTAATGGGTGCCGTTGGATGTTTACGCTTTGGCAAAAGCATCGTTTATGACGCATTGATGCATTTAAAAGTTAATTGCCAAACGGATCTTTATAAAAGTCCACATTGTTTTTGCAGATGAAATATAATATGGATAACATAAATACATATTTTTGTATTAGGTTAAACTTTGATTAGTCACTCAAACCTTTATCTAAACCTCTCTCCGTTGATCGCGGATATCCGCCATTAGTGTTGGGCGATATGCTCCATTTTCATATCGTCCTATCGTCAGCCTGTGAGATCGGCGATACACGATATTATCGTGAGGGGGGGGGCTAACTTATTTGATTATTAACTTAATTATTTAGCCTACTCATTAATTTGCTTGTTTTATTAACCTACTTCGTTTTATATACGAGAATCTTTTTTCTATTTTGCTAGCAAAGGTGGAGTGTTTATTAATAGGATCAAGTTATTTCCTGGTATAGTGAAGCAAAAAAAAAGAGATCCTAATCCTTTTGTTTGTCAACGGGAAATTTACGGACACATTAGCCTATTCTCATGCCATTACATGCAGCATTTTGGTCTATTTCTGCACGAGATGAAAACACGTTTTAATAATTTCTTGGGTCAGAAAGAGTCGGAGTTTGCGATATGTGTCCCCCTACCAGTGCGCTCTCTGCGCACTTCACATGCGCACTTCAGTAAGCACGAAGTACGCGGGTTAATGTGTTTTAAATGCCGATAGAAACAAGAGCAAGGGCCAAACGTCTAGCTGAGTCGATCGGTTTATACTTATACTTATGACTTGACTCAGATAAAGGAAACGTTTACATGACCACATGCATTGTCAAGTTTATTCAACATAATCAGGTTAAGAACGTCGTCGCATGTAAACGCGCTCAATCTCTGAAAGTGAAAGTAAAAACGGACTGCTTTCGGCATCTGCATTAACGCCGCGTTCCCTCAGAGACGACGATGATAACGGTAACTATAATACTATTTTAGTGATATTATTATTAATACTATTTAGTAATTGTATTGTTTTTAGTGTTGGTGTCATTAAACGTTTTGTTAATGTGTTACAGAAACAAATACTGACGAACAATGACGATGCCGTTTTCATCTTGGATCTGTAGGAAATTGAATTTTGCGTCTGTTAAAACGAGCACACTTGATAATTTGTGAATGGATCACCTTGCGATTGAATTTTGATGTGGGATGTTTTTTAGTCTGTTTTAAAAACATTCTCTTAGAGGAGTCCTCATTAGTGCGTGTGTTGTTGCAATTGTCGTTGTAAATTTAGGCAAGGCAAATTAATTGAAGTTCCTAATATTCATTTAATAACAATACTAGCTTTATAATAATAATAATAATAGGCCTAATAATAATAATTTAATACATTATGGTAAAACGAGCCAATTATCGTATTGATATCGTCAAAGGCATCTGCCATCGGCGATATGTCAGACTATCGTCGATACACGATACTATCGTCTATCGGCACAACCCTATCCGCCATGTTTTGTAGTTTAACATTTTTTTTACTCGTGTTTGTAGTTTCTCCTCCAAAGCGCAGTGTTGTGAGCAATGTTGCCCTTTAGAGTCAGCACAGATCCACACTTCGAAAATCTAGTGGAAATGTAGACCATGTGGACTTCTGGCATAATCTTTTCACCATGCTATGTTTTGGGACACACTTATTTTAATCTCACATACTGTTTAGGATGCATATGGATAATAAGATGTAGAGATAGCAAAAAAGTAAAAAATAAAAAAAAATAAAAATAAAAAGTTAAAAAAAAAACCTTTAAAAGCTTTATCTCTCTGTCAGAAGTTAACTCCTCCATCAATTTTTTAGTCTGATGGAGTTGACCTGTAAGCTGAAGTGCTCACATAACATTTTATATAGTGATATTATTATTATTTTATTTTGCATATGGGGAATTATTCTAATGTTGTGAGTTACTGGAGTCCAATTAGTTAGTTGTCTTATTTTGTTGTCTTGTCAGTCATTTTTTGTAACCTTTAGTTGGACCTGTCAACTCCATCAGTTTTTGTCAACTCTAATGGTTTTTGTCAATTCCATCAGTATTTAACACTATCGGATGAAGATTCTCTGTACATTTTGAAAGAAATTGTATTTTTTTTATTTATTATGCTAAAATATTAAAACATCTTCTCAATTACATGATATTTTGTCTTATTTACTTAAGAACATTGGTTTTACATGTTTAATATTAAAAAAGATGATCTAGCTTTAAGGAATTTAGGAACTGGGATGTTCATAATAACCCTTACCCAGGGAAAAAACATTTAGAGAATGCATTTTTCCACTTAGCTCCTTTTCTGAACAATTAATGCATCTGACAGAGGTGAAGTGAATAAATGTACATTTGTAAAGAAGAAAAAAAAAAAAAAAAAAAAAAAAAAAAAATCGGAAAAACCTGTTCCCTTACATGGTTCCTTTGTCTATAGCATTTTATAAATGAATGTATTATTAAATAAAAACTAAGTGCAATCGAGAACATTATCAGAAAAGCTATGTATATAGAGTTAGTTATGTGATGCAAGCTTCAAAATGTTTGCCTTGTCCACACGGACACGGGTATTTTCACGGGAGTTTTTCCTCCTGCGTTTAAAAAAAAAAATCCCTTCCACATGAAAATGCAAAAACAAGCTATCAAGTGCTGTCAAGAACATGCCACACCAGAAGGTGGCGATATAACCCGAACTGATAATGATGCACAATCTGACGTCAAACACAGCGGATAACGGCGCACACTCAGACGTCGCAAGGCAAAATCCCCAGCCCATTCTCACCCCCAAGGCGTCACCTAACTGACGCCTTGGGAAGCATTTTGACCATGCTTCAATATCTGACGCTTTAGGCGCCCTTTAGTGTCAGTTAGATGACGCTATAGGATTGCGTCATGTAACTGACGCTAAAGGGCGCCTAAAGCGTCAAATATTGAAGCATGGTCAAAGGTGACGCCTTGGGGTGAGAATGCATTGAAATCCCCGTTTTTACTGTCTACACGACAACACTGTAACCGACGTTTCTGAAAATCCCCACCCTGGCAGGGGTTTTCAATAATGTTCGGTTTCAGTGACCTGACACTGTGTTTCCGTGTGGACGAACAGCAGAACTGCGTAAAAAAAAAAATCACAGTTATAAAAATACCGTGTGGACCGTGTCCGTGTGGACAAGGGCTTAGTTTACAAAGCATGGACCGTGGTAAAACTGACTCGAGATCCGTACGTTTTTGAAGTTCCGGCTTGGGGTGCTCAGGTTCCTACATAAATATTTTGCAGGTACAGGTGAATTGGAGATAGTAAATTGCATATGTGCATGTGTGTTAGCTCTGCAATTGACTGATAATGCATCTACAGCAAACTCAGTTCCACAGACCTGTAGAGTTTAGCTTTAACCTTAATTAAACATACGTGATACAGCTAATAAAGTCTATTTGTGTTGGGGTAGGGTTGGAACTAAACTCTGTACTGTAGGACCCTCCAAAAGTTTGATACTCCTGATCTAAGGTGTTTCCCTGAATACGGCACACAATTCTGGGAAAGACTCCAGCATCCTCGCAACTCTACAGTACATAGAACAAGCAGTTTTGGAATACAGATGGAATTTGTATGATATTTGTATTCTCTTTTCTACAATAAAGAATTTTAGTGTAGTGTTGATTTGCCACTTAATGTCCAATGATTACTAAATCCACTGTTCTACATGAGAAACACCAGGAAAGACTTCCCTGAACAGAAAAGCGGGTCCTCAACAGACGGGCCCCACATTCCACAGACATGCCTTAGACCACATTGAACTGCAGCCAGGTCTTGATTTCACTACTTTGCAGACTGGAGCAACTCTGTGGTGTGTAACGGTCCCTACACTGTGGTCTCGGCAATCATCCCTTGCCACCCTCTCGAAACGCTCAAACATCCCGATTACCTTCTAATTGGCCTTTAAGTAGTTTGTCATTCTAGTCTAGTGGCCTGTCCAGTGTACAGCCTATGAGGTGACGATGAGGCAGTGTGGTTGGGGCCGAGACTCTGGAGAATGTGCAATGTGTGATCAGCTGATGATGGAAACCTTAAGTGGCTAAACCTCATCATAAATCAAATTCACAATGACCCATTACAAGTCTGTGGCAAGCAAGCTGTTAAAGACATGCTTTTGGGTGGCTCTAGTACCACATTCACAGTCTACGACACAGAGTCGATCTCACAAAAAAATATAGAAATCTGTCTGAATTCATGCTTTAACATGACTTTTTGTTTTAGTCAAAGTGATGACAACTGAGCAGGGGATATTAGCGAATTATAGGATAACATTAACAAAGTGATCAAATACATGGGTTTCCTGTTCACAAACATTACAGTGAGTGCACATAATCAGAGGCAGAAAGCCAGATTGGTGAGCTGGTCCGCTACTGCAACAACCTTTCCAGGGTCTCCACCTCTGGAAAGATGAATGTGTATTTAAAATGGGTCATTAATATAGAAGAAATGTGAAATTCTTTTTGAATTTGGAGCTTTCTAGACTGAGAAAAGACAGAAAATGTATTTTTGGTTTATATGGATGAAAGACAACAACTCCCAGAATGCACTTGCTTCGCTGCCCTAGAAGGCCACGCCTACCGGTAACAGTGCAATAGCTAAAAAACAGTCTAAGCTTCTAGTGAGTTTCTGTGATGAGTCTGTCCGAAAATGTGTTTCGAGATCGCCCAAAATGTCCGGGATTCGGCTATTGGGTTCTATAGTCGCCATTCATCATGTTTACTGTGGCGAGCAGGACAAGTGAGGGCTGCAGGAGAATGGCGCAAGGCCGGTGGAGTGATTACCGATAGGGATGCACCGAAATGAAAATTCTTGGCCGAAACCGAAAACCGAAAAAGAGGAAACCAAGGCCGAAAACCGAAAACGAAACACCGAAAGAAATTATGCCAATTATCATTATCATTGCATTTATGGCTATGACTGTGTACAAACGTTACTAAAATCAAGGCATTGCAATTGCATAAATTAATATAAAATTTTCAAAGAATAAATCAATTACAAATTATGCAAATATTTATTTAGCACAATGCACAGTATAAAATAAAATTCAAAGTAAAATGTTTTTGACCCCACTCATGTGTACATTAAATAATAATCTAATGGCCTGCAGAAAGGTTTTAAAATTAAATGTTCTCTCATAAAAACAAAGCCGAGTGCGAACTTCTTCTCATCACACCAGCACCCTTTGCACGTCTAAATTAGTTTCTTACATTTTAAAAATTTAGCATACAATAGCATAAAAAGCCTTTTTAAATGAACAAAGGTCCATGATTAATACAAATGTACATGAAACTTAACGAAACATGTTTAGTGAATGTAGAAAATATTTAAGAGAGCATTAATTTAGTTCTATACATACATGTTCCCATATATATTTTTTTGTAATGTCACACAAGTAATAATCTCAGAGTTTACTGGGTTTTACATGATTATTCTTCTTCTCACCGATTCCTAATGGTTAGAGGACAGTTACTTGAGTCGTCCCCTGTCGTTTCAAGGAATAGTACAACGGAGAGCGGGTCCAGTATACACGCCTCGACCGTTTGGAGCGGTGCGCGCGCTGTCTGAGGAGACTCGCGCATACTTTCGCCTACCTCCGCAGTGCGAGTCTCCACAGTTTATACTTGACCCGCTCGCATCCGGAGTCGTTGTCATGGCGGCGCGCATTGTTTAGAGCAGATATAGGTGGATAAACAAGGCTTCCGTCTCCTCGCGGGTTCAGATTCACTGAAATACGTCCGCACCGCAAACATGTTGCTTCAGACAAGCACGTGCAGGTCGCGGTTTCTGTTTGCGTCATCACAACATTTCGGCCGTATTGTTTCGGTGATAAAAGTCTTTCGGCCGCAAAACCGAAAATGCACTTTTGGGCCATTTTCGGCCGAAAATTTTCGGTGGCCGAATATTCGGTGCATCCCTAATTACCGATGAGCGACACCTGTGAGACACACCGGTCTCGTATCTCTCACGGAGGAACGGGAAAATTCTAAGCAATGTTAAAACGCACATCAACATCAATCACTTTTTTTAGCGTTCATGTAAACACTACATTCAGATTCACCAATCAGAATGAATTAAGTTAGACTGAATCAAAAGGTGTGCACGTAAACAATGCATGGCGACTGCAGAAAGCAAAAGCTGAATCCCGGACATCGATGGCCGGACATGTCCGGGAAAAAGAGGACGGTAACCTCTAAAGTTACTCCTCAGTTTTCTCCACAGAACAAGAGCCTGCTAGCTTACCTTCCAAAAAAGATGGCTGACACTATGTGTAATCCCAATCCTCCATAATGCATCCGTCTGCGTATTCAATAGGGGTGCACGATTCAGAAAATGTCACGATTCGATACCGATTTTTTGTCTCGAGATTCGATTCAAAATCGATTCAAAAAACGATTCGCAGGTCTACATAAATGTAGTTTACTTTTTCCTATGTGATTGATTGCAGTAGCCTAGACATAATTTAAAAGAAAAGTTTGATATTACTTTATATGTCTTCATACAAAAATAAAAACTTTTGCAACTAAAAAGTGCGAAGTGCCAAGCTTTGGCCAGCTTTTAAATACATTTAATTCAAGTTTAAAATAAAACTTAAATAAAAAGCTTTTACATTTAGCTTTAAAGTGCTATAGTCAGATCAAACAAACAATTATGCTAAATGTGGTTTAAGGAGTAGGCCTACTTCAGCTACCAGGTTGACTGTTGAAATGTGAACTCGACTGGGCACATTGAACTTCCTAAAAATATATACTAATTTCATAGAACCCTTGCGAAAATATTTTAAATAGATTTAAAAAAGCCACCGCTAACTGGTAACATCTATGGTTAGATTGATTTGTTTAGATCCAGTGAAGTCGTTCATAGGCGAGTAATTTGCGGGTAGCCTATCTCCAGTTAACTAGCAGAGCATTCATTTAGGTCGCTATTAAATAAGAGACCTGTTGTTTTTGAAATCAAGCTGAGCGCTCGTGTCCGCTGCAATCAGTGTCATGGGTACAGTGTTCTCTGTGGCTCGCGCAGTCTTCTCTCGGACGCGCGCTTCAATCTATCGCCGTTGTGGAGACTCCGGTGAAATCACAAAATGAAATGCACACAAACGTGATGAACATATTCGGTTTTGATGAGAGAGAGAAAAAACTATACGAGTGCGGTTTAGAACCCGTAACCTCTGACACGCTTGGCAAAAGATCTACAGAACTCAAACATAAGATCTGCGGATCGATGCATTTATTTACGTGTTGAGCAGAGTGGCTGCACAGTTTGACCAGCGGGCGGCAAGAACTTGCAATAACTATTTATCAGACCGGCCCTCGCAGCCTCGAAACCATAGAAACACTACCGGACCACCGGTAAAAGTCCCGACTTACCCGATTGCCACTCCGCCCCTGCACGCCATTAAAAAATATAGCCTATGAATCGATTTTTGGAATTCTATGAATCGATTCTGAATCGGTAAAGATTGAATCGCGATTCAAATGTGAATCGATTTTTTTGCACACCCCTAGTATTCAATACCTTCGTTCATTTTTAAAAAAAAGTTTCTGCCAGTGAAATCACTGACACTGATCTGTGAAAGGTCTGTTAGCGCATTAGGTCCAACCCCCTATGTGTGGGTTTGAAAGGGTGGGAACTAGTGCTTATAGTCTTTACAGAAATCCCCCCCTCTTACACAGCACATTCTCATCCAAAGACGTCATATAACCAACGTCTTGGGACGCGTTTTGACCATACGTCAACATCCGCCTTTTTAGGGTACCCTTAAACGTCGGTTAGATGACGTTATCGGACCCTAACCCTACCCCAGACCTACTGTAAACCTACCCCTAAACCTACCTCGTCACCTGACGTTAAAAGGTAAAGCGTCAGTTGTATGACGGCCCGGGATCGTCAACTAACCGACGTTTAAGGGTACCCTAAAAAGGCTGATGTTGACGTATGGTCAAAAGACGTCCCAAGACGTCAGTTATTTGACTTCTTCGGATGAGACTGTGTTATCTTACACTTCCTCCTACAATGACGTAAAATTACAATTTTTGCTTGATCGTAGGAGGAAGTGAAAAAGGTAAATGGCAGATTTCTCTCATCTCAGGGGAAAATGAGAGAGTGTTGTACGACCGTTCAATAGTATAACTGGGTTCTTACCAAATATGGAACATGAATTTGTCTTCTGGCAAGGTTTTCTCTTTACGATGTAACGTAACTTGTTTCCAGTATCATTTACAGAATGTACGTTCAGAATTATTTGGTCTTTAATAATATTCTCAAAAGTACGCCAAAAACAACAATAAAAAACAACAACCAAAAACATCTAATAATGAAAAAACTATTCACAATACAGTAGATGATTATTTAAATGAACTCTGTTCAAGAGCTAAATATAACAATTTATCAGTCAATAAAAAAAAAAACATACCTGCATCGCTTTTACAATGTTTCAGATCCCTCAGTTTTCGCCATCTCTTAAAAGCCAAGCCAGTGATGATTCTCATTTTATTACGAGCTCCGTCACTGTCACATTATCTTTTTTGCCAGCAGGCTCTTCTCTGTTCTGCATTTTGTATTTAAATGACTGATTCCCCAGACAGTAACATAGTGTTGGCCCAGATCCGTGCCACATCTTGTACTATGTGAATTCAACATGTGGGCCGGATCTGGGCCGACACCATGTTGCTGTCTGGCTCCCCAGTGATGAACGCTCGAAACATGCTTTGTGAAGCTTTGAAACCTCTGTGAATCATTTGTTTGAAATCAGTGAATCAGAGCTGGAATCCAACAGCCAAAGTCAGTAAAGGGCTTTGACGCTTCGTTACCTCATAGCTGTTTCAAAATGTCTTCACATTTCAATGGTTTGCCACTAAAGGGTAATTATCTCTGTGAACCAGCGTCTGTGCTTTTTACCTCATCTCTGATCAATTTTATACATTTGTACACATTTGATGATGTAGCACACGTGTCAAATAATTGCACTTGTTACTAATGTTAACTATAGGCCAGTAGGTTCGACAATGGAGGTGTAATAAAGACAACACTGTGTAACTAATAAAGTAAATCTTTATATTTAAATGAAGGACTGTTGATATTCCAAAAAAAAAAAAAAAAAAAAACTGTTCAATGCAAACCCAGTTAGGCTATAGGGATTCACTTCAATTCACCATTAGCGGAAAATTTCACTTGGCTCTTTTGTTAGTTCACTCAGTTGAATACTACATAAAAATTCAACCCCATAAAAAGTGATAAATGTTCACAATTGGAAAAAATGGATGGTTCACGGCCAGTCTTAGTTCATGATGTTGATTTAAAATTTAACCAACTTAAATTAAGGAATATTTTTCAGTTCATCTTCTACTCAATGTTTTTGTTTATGGATGTTTGTTGTATGGTTTATGGTTAGTTTGTTGTATGAATGTATGTTTATTTTGTAAAAAATTGATATGTAGCCTAATAGTGATTTTTGACCACAGGAAGAACAGCACTCATATGAATATGAGATAGCTGATTGTTGGATCAATAAACAATTCAAAAATTCAAATTCACTAAATCACATTCATGAACAAAAGAATGAACAAATTGCAAAACAACAGTTCAGAAGAAATTAATTCAATTGAATCAAGTAAAAAGACTCGTTCGACCTGTTCAGTTCACAAAGGTTGAATTGGAAAAGTTCACTTCAAATCGGTTAAGACGAATTTGATTTAAAAGATTCGATCCGTTGATTCAGTTCGAAAAGTCCAAAGGTCCTTTGAACCGCGGAAAAGTGATTCAACAGTTCCAGAGATCTTTTTTCACCGGAAAACAAAATACTTTCCAAAATAAAGTTCGGTCCCGTTTAGGAAAAAAGCTAGCAGGCAATCAGAGCATTCCTACCGAATTCCACGGTGTTGGATCAAATCAAATCACACATCAATCGACTTCATCTCGCTGGGAAGGCTCGCCATCTTACTGTAGATCATAACGCTGAAATGAACGCAGTTCCAGCGTAGAATAATGACCTGACCTGCATGTGCAACAGGCAGCATTTAGTTCAAAACACACATTAAATTCACGACTTTTAGTCTAATAAACAAAAAAACAGTAACACTTCCTGTTCAGCATTTAACAGCAACATTTCCATCGTAATTCGACAGCTTAGATAACATTATGCAATATAAACAAAATCACTAGTTCAATATGATCAACAATGAAATATGAACATTACGAACTCACACATTAACCATTACAACACTTTTTACTCATTAACATCAGATCTTATCAGCATTTCATACTGACACAGAAATACATTCACTCTCAAATTAACACACCAGTACACAATCATATTCATGAAAGTTTACACATTTTAAAACGTGTACTCACCAAATCCAAAGAAAATGTATCATAAATGTCTCTTATTCAGTCCTCTCTGACGATTTATACAAAGTTATGCTGTTGCTCATCTCACAATCACGCAGAGAAAAGAAAATGGATTCCATCATACAGCAACTAACGTGGTGGGGCGGGACTTCAACATAACCTCACTTAATTGGACAAATCACTCAAATGTCAATCATCACACTGACATGCATTTCTTTTGGATTTATAATTTTTCTTACACTTTTACACAAAATTAATTTGTTAAATTGTAGCCTACAGGGTTACAATGACACATTCGTAAAATAAAAAGGAAGAGTTGCAGTTAAAAGTCTCTATTTTTTTCTGATTAACAAAGCTCTGCATAAAACAAAGTAAACTATGTAATAAAAAAGCACATATTATAAAGACACTTTAAATGTAATGGTATTAGAGGATTTGTTCATTGTTTTTATAGATTATGCATTCAATAAAACTAATTGTATCAACCGGCAGACGGGCCATGAGTGCATGGTGGGGGTGTGTTGTTGTTTAAAATTAAATAAATAATTAAAGGATTGAAATGGATTTCAGGGAATAAGGAAAAATAAATAAAAACGTTGTGTGGTTTAATATTTTCAGTTGGGGTTTGATCAAATAGAAATAGCAATGCAGAAAAATAGTAAATGTTTGGTACATGTTTATTGCTATGTGTCAGTGTAGCTTATTCCGGTGCATACTGTATATTTTTTATAAAATCAATTTCCATTAGTTTGTCAATTTTGCTAAATATGTGCCAAGTTATTTTTAACATCTCAGGCTATGTTTAGAATGGGTTTAAGTTCAGCTTTAAGTCAATTGTTGTTTTTAAGTCTCCACTTACTCTAAACACATTTGTTTGGATGGGAAACACCTGTTCTTGTAGATGAGATTAGGAGCGTCTCTCAGCGTGGAACAGTGTTTGACTGATAATAAGATTCTCTGTAGTCTGTTTCAAAGACTTCACTCAGTCTCAAGCAATGACCGTATGTTCAACCCAAAATATAAGTTCTGTCATCATTTACTCGCCTTCATGTTGTTCCAAATCAGTATAATTGTCTATTTTCAGTGAAACGGGAATAATATTGTTCATGCTTCTCCTTTCTACACTGAAATGGTTGTGTGTGCTGTTGAGTTCTAAAACTGATGAGAAAATCTTGATGTAACATAGTTCATGTGATGAGCTACACCTTGTTACTCTAAAGGACATCTGTGTGAATTTGAAGAGAACTGACTTTTTTTTTTTTTTTGGCCATTTACACAAAACCGTTTTCAACAGGAAAAAAATTATGCATTTTGGCTGTTCATTTATAAGACAACAGCGTTTTGAGCGACTGAAAACGCAAACCTTATAAAATGGGTATCATCAAAGTGCAAGAAACTATGACTATAACTTTGACTTTTTGGAAACTATGTCATTATCATCTCTGTGCAAACTTTAAGTGGCTAAACCTCATCATAAACCAAATTAATAATAACCCATTTCAAGTCCAAGCAAGCTGTTAAAGGGGCAATGTGTACTTTTTTATGTATTTTATTATTTAAAATCAATATTTTTATTCTTAAATATGTCCTAAATGGTGTACAAATACCTCTGCCAATTATCTGACTTATCCTCGTAAACAAAGAATTTATTATCTTTATATATGTACGGAGGCTTCCATGTAGTTCCGCCATCTTGAAAAACTATAATAGCAGAGAGGGACAAAACGTACTAGGCCAACACGTTTCCACAAAGTGTTTTTCATTCAGAGCCAGCATGACATTACTGAACGCAGCAGAAACGGAGGAGTAGAGCAGTAAGAGGCGCTTGTCGTTGGTGATGATATCTAACAATGCACTTAAGTAATACATACTGTAACATTCATTTGTTCGTTGTGTCAAGTTGCTGTTTGTTTGAAAAACAAACCCGAAGCAAAACTAGACGAAGTGCTATTAGAAGACATCCTGTCATAGCTTTTTGGTACATAACGGCTACCGTAGATGCAACTCGCATTTGAAAAAGCGAGGCACTGGAGAGCACAATTCGTTTGAATGCAAAATACAGTTTCACCATTAGATGGGAGAAATTCATACACATTGTCCCTTTAAAGATATGCTTTTGGATAAATAGTCAAAGTTGTCAAAGTTGTTAAAATAGTCAAAAAAGTCAAAGTTGCTCTTCTATCTTGAATCAGTTGGCCCATTCTCCTTTGATCTCGAGCAACAACAAGGCATTTTTGCCCACAGGACTGCCACATACTGGATGTTTTTACCTTTTCACATGATTCTTTGTAAACCCTAGAAATGGTTGTGCGTGAAAGTCCCAGTAACTGAGCAGATTGTGAAATACTCAGACCTGGCGCCATCTGGCACCAACAACCATGCCACGCTCAAAATTGCTTAAATCACCTTTCTTTCCCATTCTGACATTCAGTTTGGAGTTCAGGATATTGTTTTGACCAGGACCTCACCCCTAAATGCATTGCGGCTACTGCCATGTGATTGGATGATTAGATAATTGCATTAATGAGAAACTGAACATAATCCTTTAGGTAAGTGTATAGGTGCGTAGTCGTGTATGTTTCTTTACAGAGTGACATCAGCAACTACTGGTGTCAAATTATACTCATATTGTTCCAAACCAAGTTCCTTTCTTCTGTTGAACACAAAAGAAGATATCTTAAAGAATGTTGCAAACCAGATAGTTGATGGACCATAGTATTTGGATGGATCATAGTATTTTCTTACTATGGAAGTCAGTGGGGTTCATCAACTGTCTGGTTACCAACATTCTTCAAAATATCTTCATAATTGTGCAAGGAGTCGTGTGAAAATGTCTTTATAGAAGTGTATTTGAAAGGGTCATTGACTAATGTATTTACAGAGCGCATCTGCCATCTGTCCCTGTAATCATAATTGTGTGTGAAAAAGTTTAAAAGTACTTGCTGTTTTACAGCCTCTAGTGTTAATTTCTGTTAGAAACTGAAGTGATATGTTCATAGTATGTAATTTGCATTTTGCAAAAATATTGCCAGGTATTTTTTTCCAATGAGCCTGTGTTGAAAAATCACCCGAGGCCAGGTGGTTAAAAGTCAATATAAAATAATAATAATAATAAAAAATAAAAATTAAAAACATTTCTTAGTGTGAATAATATCTTAATAAACTAAAGAACCTTTTCCCATGATATAACCTTTTATGGAATTGAAAGGTTAAATTGGTGTTAAAGGTTTTTCATGGAACCATAGATTAAAAAAAAAATAATAATAATAAAATAAAATAAAATAAAACTGAGATATGGGTATATAAATGAGTCATATGAATTAATTTGCTATGTAGTACTATTAACACAACCTCTTCTTCATTTGATAAAGTAATACCACATGGTTCACACACTAAAATATTATCACAAATGTTATATTTGGTCCCGTTTGTGTTCACTATTTTACAGTTCAACAGCTCTGTGATGCATTCCTTTAAAAAAAAAATAATTATATAATTATTATATACTGTGTATATATATATATATATATATATATATATATATATTATATTATATAAAAAATATTATATAAAAATATTAATTATATAAAAATATTATTAAAAGTATTTATGTCAACAAATGTGCTTGAATTTCAATCTTTTATTTTTACACCTTATGTTGTCTTAGAAAAGAAAAGAAAAGAAAAGAAAAGAAAAGAAAAGAAAACAATCCATTTGATATAAGAGCTAAGCCCATATCCTTTGAAAACAGAGGCAGTCCCTGAAGACGCCATAATCAATACAGGATCCGAGATTAGGAATATGGAGAACAGGAGAAACTACAGGGAATTGAACTGTAAAATAATAATGATAACATTTCTCTATTCCATTAATTTAGTCAGTATAAGTCCCCCAGCCTTATAAAGAAAATCAACTGAAATTTACACATAAATGAATTGTGCTTGTCAAAAATGACTGGTATGACTGGCAACCACTTGTTAACCCTTACTCACGTGTCTGTGGGGGGAAAGACAAAATATAATCTTTCGAACATACAGCGAAAAATATGTAACGCAAGAAAATGTGACATCATCGACAACCACATTATCTTGTGGCGCTGATGTGCGACTTGATATATAAATGTCACCGTCTGACGTGAGATAGTCAAATAAAGTAATATGGGTGACATTTTTTATGTGAGGCCTCTCTGTTGTTTTTTTATGATATAATTGATGATCCTTAGCCTTTGTGCTGGTGTGTATTTTCTCACAAGGCAGCCAACTGTAAAATAGGAGGTTAATTGACACAGCCCATGGGGGTGACGCGAGGTCACCGCCGTCGTCTCGGAAATATCCTCTCCGTCAGTTTCAAGTTCTCCGGGATCTGTTTGGAACCCCCCCTCCCTTTTCTTTTTTTTTATTTTTTTATTTAATTCGGAGGAAACTGTTAAGTGTCCCTCGGGTAATGATGAGTGATGTAGCCCCAAGTCTGCACACATGAATAAGCACCTTGGAAATAAGCACACTGCCTGGGCACTATGGGGGAAGAGTGCGAGCCTTTGAAGTCATGTAATGTACACCTATCCCTCCCTCCTTCTCTTTGACTTATTTATGGTATTTGTTTCAAGTGTAGTTGAGAAGAAAAACTTTTCCCCCATCCTTGCATTCATATTTAGAGTGAGCGCCGGTGAATGGGCCTGGGTAGCACGTTGCTCCTCTGGGGAGATGGATGGTGTGCTCTTTTGTGTGCGGAGGAAGTGTATTTGAAAAGGTCATTGATGGAGACCCGAGGATGCCCCTCTTTCATGTGGATCCGAGCAGCTTGTTTGTCATTAGCACAAGGCGCTGAGGTGCTAAATGTTGTTTGCCTTTCGACGGCGGCCAAAGCAGCTCTTTTTGAAGTGTCCCCTCCAAATTAAGCCTGCCCCGCCGGCCCTCTCGGATGACACAGATAAACTTGACGGACTCGCTGCAACTGTCCACCCATCGACACGTATTCTTTTCTCCTAAACCCTTGTGCAAATGAGCAAACACGCAGATAGTAATGTGCGGGTAATAGCTCGAATTAGGGGCGCCATTGTTTCGGCCAGCGCCTCACGCTGCCACGCAACGGCCTGCGGTCCGAGTAAAGCCAACATATTTGCACCTCACTGAGATCAAAGATTCGAGCCTTTTTTTGTGGATGCAATCACTTAGGCAAATGAGATTCTGTGTAACCACCTCTTTGTGTAGTTTAAGTTGGGCTTTTGTGTAGAACAAATGGGGGCATTATGGGTTTGGCCGAGGAAGAGGTAATATCAAAGGGAAGCGGCCTGCCCTATTAAGCCCAGTAAACTGTACGCGGCACAAAGGAGACAATTGAGGAACATTAAATTGGCTTTGGCTACTTCCCTTCAGAGCAGTGAGAGGAGAAGTGAATGTGACATAATTGTCTTTAATGATGAAGATCAGCGGTCTGAGCGCTCCTGTGGAATGACATTGTCTCTTTTCAGAGGGGAGACAGGAGATATGCCTTTCTTTTCCAAAGCAATTGTGTGGACCTCTGTTGAGGTTTGCAGCGTTATCTGTCTTCAACTCTGGGTGAACCGCAAATCTCAAAGAAGCGATTCGGGGAATGGCGGATCCAGCCTTACGGGGGAGGGCATCGCACGCAGAAACACCTTAAAATGTTTAGTCCGCTATGCAATGTTTAATCGCTGTTTTAAGGGAATGGGTTACACTAAACTGAGAAGTCTGTCACCGCCTGTTCCATATGTGTGTACTGTAGAATCAAAACATCTGTCAAGCTCCATAAATGAATACGTTTAAAAAGTTGCCAATACGTGGTTCATATGATTTGAGATCTACATTTCAGTAATTATTAACGAAACATTTCCAATATTAATAATACAATTCTGAATCTGAAGGCTTGAAATGCAGGGTTGTAAAACTTTATGGCGTCGAACTATTTATTTTAGTACACAATGGAGTCCAGCATTTTCCCTTTGCCCCTCTGCTAATGCATTGATACTCAATAGAGGCTTTTTTATGAGTGGGTGTGGAAGCTTCTGGACTAATCAGACACTTAAACGATGATGACACCCAGCACTATAGTGACAGCAAAGAAAATGCCTCTGTCCTCCACATGACACAACCATACGCAGCCACATCATCAGCTCAGTGGTCCCATAGGACACTTAACAGTACATTACAGTATAGTTCAGTGTCACATATGGATGAAAATTGCTGGCTTAAATTAAGTACAATCAACTTGGATTTTTAAGTCATTTCAACTTAAATTACATTAAACTGACTATACAATTTTGAAAATTGCTTAACTTATTTTTATAAGCAATGTAACATAATGTCTAAACTTATTGAACATATAATTTTTATAGTGTTTGTGTGCAACTCTGAAATTATCTCCAATATCAACGGTTGATAATATATCATGCATCTTTACTCTTATTTAGTTCATAAAATTCATTAAAAAATTGTTGGTTTAACTTAAAAAATGAAGTAACCTGGTTCATTCTAGTTCATTGAAATGTAAAAATTTAGCTAATACAATGAAGGAGATTGATTTAATCATCAGAAACTCAAAATATGATGTTATTTGAACTACATAAATTATTTAAGTTGATTTGACAAAAGAAAAAATGTTGTGATTACAAATCATGAAAATATTTTTTTTTTTACACTTGTCCCTTTTAGCGTTTCAGAAGAGATTGGAGCAATGCCTCAAACTTTGCCAGAATCTTAGCCATATATTCAGTATGAATATTCTCTTCCAAAACCAATTTAATTATCTGGTTGTATTTTAACTAACAATGAGCAAAAATGTGTTACTATATTAGTTCATCATTGATAATAAAAAATACAGCTATTCATTGTTTGTTCATGTTAGTTTACAGTACATTAACTAATGTTTACAAATACAATCTTTAATTTCAATAATGCATTATTAAATGTTGAAATTAATATTCACTTAGATTAATAAATGCTGTAGAAGTATTGTTCATTCTTAGTTCATGTTAACTAACTAATGTTAAAGGTCCAATATGTAAGAAATTTGTAATGAAATATCCCAAAATCACTTGCACAGTGTGATATATTTCCTGCAGTTGTGTACTTACAACATCCCAAGAGTCTCCAAAGTTCTTTTATTTCAGAGAAATTCCAATTTTAAATAAGTGGCCGTCCCAGAAAAAAAAATGTCGCCTGTCAATGACGCAATCCGCGCTATCCTCGGTTTCCGCTCGTACTGCCATTGCCATGACGTAACCATGGCGACAGACGTGGACTGCGTAGAGAGTAACGTTTAGCGACACCCAGTTCTTGTTTCGTTCATGTAAGGCTCCAGCTTGTAATGACTCTCCCTGCCTCTAGTTGGTGCTGAGCCGTAATGATTCTCCCAACCACTAGGTGGCCCTGCTTCTGTAAATAGTAGTTGTTGCCACTCATTATTATTTGATTCATCCCACCTGTGGGGTTCATTAGCTTGTTTGCATTGACCTATTTAAGCATGTCTCTTTCTCACAGTTGTGTTCAGTCTTGAGCCTACCATGCCTGTATTTTTCCTTGCCAAGAAAGCTAAGTCTGTTGTATTTGCCTAACATTTTGTTTCTTTGATTTATTCTCTGGAAGCTCGGCTTCCTTTTTTGTTGTACCTTTTTACTTGGATTCTTCAGTAAAGACACTTTTTGTTCAATCAATTAAGCATTCAAGTTGTTCTTCTGCCCTTGGGTCCATCTGCTGTACAACATCCACAATAGCTCAGAGGTAACAAAGCAGCTCAGTTGTCTAGAAGACCAGGGTTCGATTCCAGCCTCAGACACCCATCACAGCAAGACTGAACCATGGAAGTGGGCCCAGCAGAAGATTCCACACCTACATCCAACGTTGATCGTATTCTAGCTGCACTGTCTGGCCAAGCCTCCACCATTCACAGACATGAGCAGATCCTATCTGAGATCCTACAACGCTTAAGTGTACAGACTGCATTTCAAGCCTCTCCAGTTTTAACCACCCCATCTGTGCCAGCTGGCAGACCCACACCCCCATTAACTGGCTTTCTACCTGAACCCAGACTGCCAGCACCAGAGAGGTATGACGGAAATCCTGAGAGATGTCGAGGCTTTGTCACCCAGTGTACTCTAGTATTTGGATTACAACCTAACAGCTTTCCCACAGAGAACAGCAAGGTGGCATACATCATCACTCTTCTCACTGGAAAGGCCCTGGACTGGGCTACTGCTTTGTGGGAACAAAAGTCCCCACTTACTGAGAGTTGTGACCGGTTTGTTGAAGAAATGAAGAAGGTCTTCCATCACCCTACCAGTGGGGGAGAGGTTGACCACAGGCTGCTTCAGATATCTCAAGGGACAAGGAGTGTGGCAGAGTTTGCAATTGAATTCCGCACATTAGCCTCGGAGAGCGGTTGGGACCAACGAGCCCTGAAAGCAACGTTTCATCGTGCCCTATCCTCTGAACTGAAAGATGAACTGGCCTTCCGAGACCCAGCTCCTGACCTTGAATCCCTTATTGACAGTTCCATTAGGGTGGACAATCGCATTCGAGAACGCAGACGGGAACGTCGTGGGGAGGTCAGGCTGCCTGAGCCCAGAGTTTCTAGCAATGCCATTGAATCCCCTCCACTGCCCATGAATTTCGAGGAACCCATGCAGTTGGGAAGAGCCAGACTATCACAAGCAGAGAGGGAGAGACGCATGAGGGATAAATGCTGCTTGTACTGTGGAAAGCCAGACCATTTCAGGTCACACTGCCCCGAGTTGACGGGAAAAGACAACTCTCGTCCAAGAAGAGGGGGGCTGGGACGAGAGTAATCACCTTTCCCCAACCAGCAGCTTCTGGGGTTTCACTCAACATTTCACTGTATTGGGGTAACCAACATAACAAGCTTCTTGCCTTCATTGATTCTGGGGCTGCTGGAAATTTTATGGACTTTACTTTGGCCAGAAACCTGAGAATTCAACCCATCTCTCTTCAAGAACCCCTGACCATAACTGCATTGGATGGGAGACCCCTGGGATCTGGTCAGGTAAGCCAATGCACTACACCCCTTCATCTCCAAATTGGTGGCCATAATGAGAAGATACAGTTTTTCTTGATCCATTCACCAGAGTTCCCATTAATTCTTGGCTTCCCATGGTTATCCCTTCACAATCCACATATAGATTGGACCGCTAGGGCATTAACTGCTTGGGGAACTAATTGTGGTAATTCAGGTCTCTCTCTTTGTTATTTTTCCGAGTTGCTGGAGACACCTACTGATCCCCCACTTACCACCTCCAAGCTGCCGCCTATTCCTCTTAAGCCACCAGTCCAGTCCACAGAGGTGCTAACTATTCCCAAGCTTAAACCTGTGCCCCCCAGAGTCCCGGTGCATCCTCCTGAGTCGTCTCGATTCCCCTCAGAATATGAAGATCTCTGTGAAGTCTTCAGCAAGACCAGCGCAGCCTCTCTGCCACCCCATAGGCCGTATGACTGTGCAATAGATCTGCTCCCGGGAACCTGCCCTCCTCGAGGGAGACTTTTTTCCCTCTCTGCCCCAGAAAGAGCTGCCATGGAGGGATATATCAATGATGCTCTTAAGAGCGGATTCATCCGTCCATCTGTCTCGCCGGCAGGGGCTGGCTTCTTTTTCGTGGGGAAGAAGGATGGCAGCCTTCGGCCTTGCATTGATTACCGGGGTCTTAATCGCATTACGGTAAAAAACCGCTACCCACTACCACTAATGACCACGGCCTTCGAACTCTTACAAGGGGCTACCATTTTCACAAAGCTAGACCTTCGAAATGCCTACCACCTTGTTCGGATACGAGAAGGAGATGAGTGGAAGACGGCTTTTAACACCCCAAATGGCCACTATGAGTATCAGGTAATGCCCTTTGGGCTAGTCAATGCTCCAGCCGTTTTTCAGGCACTTATTAATGACGTGGTTCGGGATATGTTAAACAAGTTTGTATTTGTCTATCTTGATGACATTCTTATCTTCTCTCGTTGTTATCAAGAGCATGTCCAACATGTCCGACTCGTCCTATCGCAACTGCTGAGGAATGGACTATTTGTTAAACTTGAGAAAAGTGAATTTCATGTCCCCACTGTCTCTTTTCTTGGATTCATTGTCTCTAGTGGTAATGTCCAGATGGATCCTGCTAAGATTCAGGCGGTTCTGAACTGGCCCCAACCAGGCTCTGTTAAGGAGGTCCAACGTTTTCTGGGATTTGCCAATTTTTATAGAAGATTTATTAGGAACTTCAGTGCTATTGCAGAACCCCTGACTGCTCTTACCAAGAAGACATCAAGCCCGTTTAAGTGGACCGAAAAGGCTGATCAGGCCTTCGATCGACTCAAGAAGCTCTTCACTTCCTCACCCATTCTGACTTTTCCAGATCCCGAGTTGCCCTTTGTAGTGGAGGTGGATGCTTCGGACGTCGGGGTAGGAGCAGTGCTGTCGCAGAAAGCAAGGAATGACGGCAAACTTCATCCTTGTGCTTACTTCTCACGTCGACTTTCCCCAGCTGAAAGAAATTACGACATTGGTAACCGAGAGCTGTTGGCGGTGAAGTTGGCACTTGAGGAGTGGAGACAGTGGCTGGAGGGTGCTAAACACCCATTCCTTATCTGGACGGACCACAGGAACCTCATCTACATCCGGGAAGCCAAGAGATTAAACTCCCGTCAGGCTCGTTGGGCCCTTTTCTTTAACCGCTTTGACTTTACCCTCTCATACCGTCCAGGTTCCAGGAACTCAAAGCCTGATGCCCTCTCAAGGCAGTTTGGGCAACCAGAAGTGGAGGGTAAACCCGAACCAATCCTACCCAGCTCCAAAGTGGTGGCATCAGTCCAGTGGGGAATCGAAACAGCGGTGAAGAGGGCCCAACAACAACATCCCAATCCAGGTAATGGTCCTCCGGACCGCCTTTTTGTGCCTAACTCCATGCGTTCTGATGTGTTACAGTGGGGCCATTCTTCCCGTCTCTCATGCCACCCTGGGAGCACAAGAACATTGAAACTCATCCAGAGAAGATTTTGGTGGCCCAACATGCAAAGAGACATTCGGACTTTTGTTGCTGCCTGTGCTGTGTGTGCCCAGAACAAGGAACCCAAGACCCACCCTCACGGCCTACTGCACTCACTACCTATCCCTACACGCCCCTGGTCCCACATATCATTGGACTTTGTTACGGGCCTACCAAAATCTCAAGGTAACACAGTAATTCTGGTGGTGGTAGACAGGTTTTCTAAAGCATGTCATCTTATACCATTACCCAAGATTCCCACAGCAGGTCAGACGGCAGACCTATTGATGCAACATGTCTTCCGAATCCATGGCTTCCCCCAAGATATGGTTTCCGACCGTGGATCACAGTTCACCTCCCGGTTCTGGAAGTCCTTCGGACAGCTAATTGGGGCATCCATCAGCCTGTCCTCTGGATTTCACCCCCAATCAAATGGACAGACCGAGAGGGTCAACCAGGAGATTGAAAAGACTCTTAGATGCCTGGTATCTAACAATCAGACTGCTTGGAGCGCCCATTTGATATGGGCTGAATTTGCACACAACACTCTACACCACTCATCTTTAGGAATGTCCCCTTTTGAGTGCCAGTTTGGTTTTCCTCCTCCTCTGTTCCCTGAACAGGATCATGAGGCCCGTGTACCAGCTGCTGCTCAACTTGTCCAGAGGTGTCGACAGTCATGGCGGAGAGCACGAGCAGCCCTACTAAGAGCCACTCAACAACAGCAGAGGTATGCAAACCAGCGCCGCAGAATTGGGCCATCACTTAGACCAGGACAGAGAGTGTGGTTGTCTACTAGGGATCTCCCTCTGCACGTTGAGTCAAGGAAACTAGCACCACGCTTCATTGGGCCCTTCAAAGTCGTCAAAAGGATCAACCCAGTGTCCTACCGTCTTCTTCTTCCCAGGTCCATGCGTATTCATCCCACATTTCATGTCTCCCGTTTAAAGCCTGTCGTCTGTTCTCCTTTGTCCCCAGCCAGGAGACCTCCTCCAGTACCTCGGATCATTGGTGGTCAGCCAGCCTACACAGTGCATCAACTGCTGGACTCTCGCCAGGTCCGTGGGAAGACCCAGTATCTTGTGGATTGGGAGGGATATGGCCCGGAGGAGCGGTCTTGGGTGGCAGCTCGAGATATCCTAGACCCAAATCTCATCAGGGAATTCCGCCACCGTAAACAACGCAGCTAGGAGAACGTCGGGAGCCGTTCCTGGAGGAGGGGCTCCTGTAAGGCTCCAGCTTGTAATGACTCTCCCTGCCTCTAGTTGGTGCTGAGCCGTAATGATTCTCCCAACCACTAGGTGGCCCTGCTTCTGTAAATAGTAGTTGTTGCCACTCATTATTATTTGATTCATCCCACCTGTGGGGTTCATTAGCTTGTTTGCATTGACCTATTTAAGCATGTCTCTTTCTCACAGTTGTGTTCAGTCTTGAGCCTACCATGCCTGTATTTTTCCTTGCCAAGAAAGCTAAGTCTGTTGTATTTGCCTAACATTTTGTTTCTTTGATTTATTCTCTGGAAGCTCGGCTTCCTTTTTTGTTGTACCTTTTTACTTGGATTCTTCAGTAAAGACACTTTTTGTTCAATCAATTAAGCATTCAAGTTGTTCTTCTGCCCTTGGGTCCATCTGCTGTACAACATCCACAATAGCTCAGAGGTAACAAAGCAGCTCAGTTGTCTAGAAGACCAGGGTTCGATTCCAGCCTCAGACACCCATCACAGTTCAAACAAAGACCATGGCAAGCAGACTTTGGGACACAAACAAGGAGAACTAAAATGAGGATCAACATCAGAGTGGAGTTTCTGAGATGCCGAGAGCTAGCGTCCGAGACTGACTTCCACTCGACAGAGAGCTAGCGTCCGTGACTAATTTGGACTTGACAGAACTTCACGAGTCACGACTCGACAGGTGAGCAAATGTACATAAAACAAATCAATGTTATAACGTTAGCTTGATATGATGAAATGTTAGAATATGGTCAGTATGTTATTCTTATGTTGATCTAGCTGCTAGTTAGAGCTAGTTTGCTAGCGTATAGCAAACAAACTAACATGTAGAATAACATTATAACCTTCAACACACATTTTAAATGCCGTTTAGTGTGATAGTGTAACGTTCTACCAAGTAAAACAGCTCTGCGTTTCCCTCAGAAGTTTAATTCATCTAATAAACTGACCTGTGTGAGTAATCCAGCACTTGCGTGTAGTTCAATAGAATGAAATTTGCTTATTTCTTTATATCCGCGAGACTCGTGTGTGATATATGTCTCTTATTAGCTATCGCGACCTGCTTCATATCACTGTAATGTTAAAAAACATGAGTGTTTTCACCAATCCATAAACATTATTAGGTCCATCAGCTTGACAGCAAGTCCCATCATTCAGCTCTTAACTGCGTCATAAACATACGCCTTTGTTATTGTTGGAAACTGCGCCCTCTTGTGGCCAAAAAAGTTACATATTGTAGCTTTAACAAATGAACCTTATTGTAAAGTGCTACTACCAATTACCTTTTAAATGAGTAGCAACAAATTAGTATGCACAAAGTGTGAGAATAATAACAGCCTATTAATTAGTTTGAAGGTTACTGTTACTGAAGATGCAATGTCAAAAAAACTATGACAGGTGCGAAAGTGATGTTTGCCATGAAACTTCATATACCCATTCCAGAATCTGCAACTTCAGTGAAAGATGAGAGGCTGTTTGTAATTTTTCTCACATCGTATTCTCCACCAGTGTTTGAAGGCATAACACTGTGTGCCAGTCATTTGTCAACACGAATGAAAATCACTTTTCCACGAGACATCAAAACATGCCAAATATTTATCATGTAATTATTCCGACAGGCCTTAGTGAGCAAGATATCCATAAATCACATTGTAAAGCTGCGTGGAACAAGAGCGAGCGTTCAGACTGTTCTCAGATGTTCCATGACACAACATGCCCTTTTTAGTTTAATGATGATATAAACAGTCAGATAATGTGTCAAAATTACCCATAGAAGACCAACAACATATAACTATACCAAGTGTTATATTAATTGTATGCCAAGCATCCAAACCAAAGCATAACTTTTGCATAGCCTATGGCTGGGGTTTGTTAAAAAAAAAAAAAAAAAAAAACGCTTCAAAGAGATCTCAACAACTGGTCTGATTTGATTAGACAGAGATCTCAATATGAATTCTAATATTTCTCATCATATTCTTCTAAATCCATGTTTACTAAGATGTACTATTAGTCTTTCTATAATGTTATACTCTTACTGCATCTTAGCAATGTTCTTTTTAGGAGAAACATTTAAAGGAGTAGTTTACTTTAAAAAAAAAAAAACTTTTCCTAAAAAATTTACTCACCCCCATGTCATCCAAGATGTCCATGTCTTTCTTTCTTCAGTCAAAAAGAAATTAAGGTTTTTAATGAAAACATTCCAGGATTTTTCTCCATATAATGCACTTCAGTGGGAACCAAACGGTTCAAAGGGCTTTAAACGATCCCAGACGATGAATAAGGGTCTTATCAAGTAAAACGATCGCTCATTTAAAAAAAAAAAAAAAAAACAAAGTTTAAGTTTTATAAGCTCAAATGCTCGCCTTGCTCTGTTCTGTGACGCACGTTTGTGACTCTCCTGTTCGATCTCGTTCATCAAAACGAACAAATCTTTTTCCTAGTCAATTTGTTCGTTTCATTCGTTGTTCGAACAGGAGAGTCACAAACGTGCGTCACAGAACAGAGCAAGGCGAGCATTTGTGCTTATAAAACTTAAACATTGTTATTTATTTATTAAATGAGCGATCGTTTCGCTTGATAAGACCCTTATTCATCGTCTGGAATCATTTAAAGCCCTTTGAACAGTTTGCAGTTTGCACTGAAACTGTCTTTTGGACCTTGAACCGTTTGGTTACCAGTAAAGTGCATTATGTGGAGAAAAATCCTGGAATGTTTTCATCAAAAACCTTAATTTCTTTTCGACTGAAGAAAGAAAGACATGGACATCTTGGATGACATGGGGGTGAGTAAATTATCAGCAAAAGTTTTTTTTTAAAAAAAGTGAACTACTCCTTTAAGACAAGGTTTATACTTCCAACTTAAAGGAATAGCTCACTTCAAAATGAAAATCCCTCGATTTGTTTCAAATGTATGAATTTCTTTCTTGTGCTGAACACAAAGAAATATATTTTGACGAATGTCGGTACCCAGACAGTTGATGGACCCCGTTGACTTCCATAATACGAAAAACAAACATTGAAGTCAAAGGGATCTATCAGCTGTTCGGTTACCAACATTCTTTAAAATATCTTCTTTTGTGTTCAGCAGAAGAAAGAAAATTCAAACAACTTGAGGGTGATGACAGAATTTTCATGTTGAAGTGAATTATTCCTTTAAATCCATTATACACAGCAAACGTGTTGAAAAGTAAGCCACTTTAACTGGTTTGTTTGTAAATTTGGTGTGTTTGTCATCTTGAGATACCTCTCGTACTTTCGTTATGAAGAAGAACAACCATTTAGAATAGTTGTTAGTGTCACATCATTAAATTACCTATAGTTGTTGACATTGTTAATTGTTTCTTGCCCTTTGACTTGATACTTGATAAACAGAGCCATTGTGTTCTCTAACTCTGTGTTTGGACTCTGTCAGGCTGCTGTCTGCCGCTGAAAACCATGCATCTTAAAGAGCTCATATCTGTGACGCCTGCCATCATTACAGTCGGATCTCGCTGTCTGTAATTTGCAAGCATGGCAGTCAGTCAGCTAGTAAAACAGCACAGGGTCATTCCAAGCCATTCTACAGCCAACACTGACCCGCAAACCTCTACTCTGTGTGTCACAGACGAGACATCTCTGTATTTATGCACATTGCTTAGACTTGGGTATATAATTCCTCAAACGCTAACTGTGTGAGTCAACTGAATGGAAATCCAGTAAAATAGCGCAGAGCGCAATTCATCCCTCCACAAATTGAAAAAGGAATACTGCTTAATTGTTTTCATAATATTCATCGACCTGCTGTTGTAATCACCACATTCACCCCTTTGATGAAAACATCTAACAGTGACTAGTAGGGTAAGATCATTCTAATTACACACAACCTTTAAATTAAAGACAACCACGCAAATGTCATTCATTTATGCAGCGCATCTGCCATTATAACATAGAGCTGTGAAAAAAACATCTTTTACCACACAAAATGTTCAAAATGTTTCCTTAATTGTATCCTCTCATCTTACTTCCACCTGCTTAAGGCTTATTAACATTAAGAGATCTGAGCCTTAAAATACAACCTCGGGGTGAAACAACCTCTTTTGAAAGCGTTATTTTTCGTGAGGCGATCTCAAATATATGTGTATGTCTGGTCACCTTTGTTTCTTGTTTGCTCATTTAATTTCTTCTCAGTTTCTCAACTTAATTGAAATGGTCAATCAAACAAAGAGATAGATCATAAAAAAACGCATCGGAGCATATTATGCTACACGCAGCCATGTGTTTAGCGTGTAATTTATACACGAAAATGATTTTTTACGTGCAAGGTTGAACTATTTTCATGATTTGTAATCACAACATTATTTCTTTTGTCAAATCAACTTAAATAATTGATGCAGTTCAGATAACATAATATTTTAAGTTTCTGAAGATTAAATCACTCACCTTCATTGTATTAACTCAATTTTTCCATTTCAATGAACTTACATTTTTGAGGCAGCCATGGTTACTTCACTTTTTAAGTTAAACTAACAATATTTTGTGTGTGTGTATTTTATGTTTGGGTAGAATTAGTTGTGTGGGGTGCGCGTGTACTATTACAAGCAAATGAACTGCATATCAAATCCACGCGAAAACTAATTTTCGAGTATGAATTGCGTGATGATACATGTCATTGAAACAGTCAGACTAACTTGGCCAACAGGCACAGATACTTTCGAGGGTAAATTTCAATTCACGGTAATGTGTTTGGGTTCTTTTTAAGTAACTCTGCGTGTGAGTCCCAGTTACTTAACTATTTGTTGAAAAATAGTATGTGCCGTGAAGTGTTGACTGATCTCAACTTCAAAGTGAACCAGGCTTTAGGGGCAGTTCGCAAACATTCACACTGCTATGTTCAGAAGCCCCAGTATTGCTGCTTTATTGTGCCTACTTTGAAAAAAGAAGGAAATCCACCTTTTCACACTCGTGTTTGCAGATTATTTCAGCTTGAACACTAGAAACATCCTTTATGGACTCTTGATTCCTCTTAGTGAAGCATATCAAATGGCCTTGACCTGACTTAAATGCTTTACTGTATGCAGACTGCGGAGGTTTGGGTTTCTTTTGCACCATTGTGCAGCTTGCGATTCCATCCACAGATGTTTGTGGTCTTTAAGCTGTTGATGGTATTGACAAAAGCATGGGAGAAAGTAAAGGCACATGGATGGGAAAGGGACAATTGCAAACTGTATATCCTGTGCTTTGAAATCCTTACCCCACTGCTTTGTCTCTCTTGACAGCTCCAGGTAAAAGACTTAAAGTTTCCAATTACAGCTGGGAGAAATGCAAAAGGAAGCACAACCCGCAAGAGCAACTTTCTAAGTGAGGGCGTGTTTTGTGAAGAAGGGCATTTGCTCTTTTTGCAGCATTGTATTCCGTTTGAATATGCTATTCTGGTAAAGTCCCCCTGTGGTGAAAATCAAGCTTTTAATGCTGTTTATATGTCTGTGGTATTTTTAATATGCTTTAAGACAAACCAAATTCATACATCAACACCATTGCTGGGGGTTTTCTCCTTAAAACTGCAGTGAACCAAAAACACGGTTTGAAATCCCTGGTGTTTCTGACGTCACAAACTACCTTTTAACCAATCAGCGTGTGATCGTCAACAAGCTAGTCGGCTATTTCAGCTGCTTTAAGGCATTTTTGTGACCAAAGATAGGGAAAACAGCCAGTATGGGGAAGCTCAGAGCAAGCATGCAAAATTTGAAACACCCGTATTTTAACAAGAAAAGCTATGGTAAGATATTGAAAACATGATCAATTGCCATGAATTGAGAGAATTGAA
The DNA here is from genome assembly GCF_988280905.1 of Pimephales promelas. Lineage (NCBI taxonomy): Eukaryota > Metazoa > Chordata > Actinopteri > Cypriniformes > Leuciscidae > Pimephales > Pimephales promelas. The sequence goes on along the minus strand of NC_142785.1, from coordinate 16,051,138 downwards.
ATGAGAGGGTGTTGTGGCTGCGCTAAGCATGTTTAGCTATGCATTTACTAAATGAGCACTGTTCGTCCGACTGTTACTGTACTTCATTTTATTTTGATTCTATTGTTTTATTTACTGTATTTTATTTTTCTAATTTCTTTTAGTCTAAACTGTTTTAATTACTCTGATTTCTTTTGATTATTTTAATTTATTCTATGTAAAGCACTGAATTACCATTGTGTATGAAATGTGCTATATAAATAAACTTGCCTTGACTACAAGGGGACTTTAAAACGATCAATGTAAAAAAGAGGTTAATAATCATTGAAATGTGCATAAAACCATCAAGTCTGAAATATTTCCTATAATGATTCTCTGAAATGTAATTCAACTCTCGCTATGAGCAGACAGAGCCATTAAACTCTGCCACTATCAGTGAGCATCCTTGAACTTTAAAGAGAAGGTGACTATAGTCAGTCTCCACGTGCTAGACCATATTAAAGCCTCTCACCTTCAAAGAGAGAGAGACAGACAGAATTCACAAGCAGACCTCAAACAGATGCTTGTTTGTAATGTGTGACCTGTCTATATAAATGCTTTTGAAAGCATCGGATCAATCAGACATGGGTGGTGTTTAATCTCCGTTTCAAGATTTTGTTTTCTTTATTGTTCGCAACATCGCTCTGTTTATATAATACGCTTTTAAAAAAGTGTTTTATTTAAGTAATAGATCATTTGCGGATCATTTTGTTCTCTCAACATGTGTAACACATAATTACTTTGTAAAATAACAACAACAAAAAAAATAGCCTCCCTGATGCAATTATACATTACAACTTTTTTCCCCCCAGCGGTGGAAAGGTTTCTTATGGCTTATTAAATATAGACACACCTAAATTAAATACCTTAATTAAAGTTGGGAAATAAAGGGGAATAAAACCTCCTCAGCTCTGACCACACCTTACTAAACATTCTGTGTGTTCTTTACATGCAGCTCGAGAAACTCTGAACCCTCTTAATGCAAGCATGACTTAAACACAGTAAACTGAATATCATCTGTACAATCTTTATTTAGAATAAAATAGACATTTAAATCAGCTCTATATGACTGCAAAATACCAGATATACACAAATAAGATAGTAAAACACTGAAGCACCTTCTTTCAAAACAGGGTTGACAAAAATATCTGAATTAAGTGCCAACTGCCTTATATTATTTACAGTATAATACAGTAATTTACTGCAATTTTTAAGTTCCGTTGAGAAACAATTATATCTACTCTGCAACGTTGACACAAGAAAATAGAGGAAACCAGTTGAAAAACCAGTTGAGTATCCCATTCCAAGTCCTGTTTCCCTCAACCGCTCGTCGCTTGTGAAAGAAAATTCCTTAAATGTTCATTCAGTGTCTCTGGCAAGTGTGCAGACTCCGTGATGACTTGCCGCCGTCTCCTCTTTGCGTTTTGCAGGACAGACCATCCCCACAATCGCAACGCTGGAATATTTCTAAACCATGGGTGCCTTTCCTCTTGTGCTTGGTGCAGACCTGGCCTTCTTTCACGACGGGCTTGCAGATTTTGGACCAAAAGTGACGAGCGCAGCAGAGTCCCTCAGCACAATCTGATGATCTCAGACAGGTTTCTCCCTCCAGTCCTTTAACAAAATAACATCCATGAATATCATGCACGACTGACATGTTCTTTTTGGGGCATCAAAAAAATGTCACATTAAGGTTGATGACCATTAACTTAATGTGTTAAACTTAGCCTTACTTTCTTAAAACTGGATTATAAACACATTTCAACATGCTCCAAAAGTTGTAAATGTCACATATAATTAGGGTGATAAAAGAAAGTTTCCAAAAAATCATGGAAAGTTTTTGGAAACTTTACAACCCTAGTTAATACCGCTCACATTCCTGAAAAGTTCATAGTGATACACCACAGGGTTCAAATATCTGCCTGCTGAGTTGCAATTATTTCAAAAGAACATTATCTGAAAATGACCTGAAGCTATTCTACACATAGACACCCAAACCAAGTCGACATAACAAGTCTGTCATTTAAAGCATTATTTACCTTTTTGCATTTCGTTTTGTGGTGAACTTTGACTTGGAACTTTTGGTGGCACCACAAAAGTAGAGTTCTCATTGGAGATGGACACAAACTCTTTCATTCCGATCTGCTGATTCATGTCAGGATCATTTGGAAGACAAACTCCTAATAGGAAGAGTTTCATAGTTAGTCCAAATAGCTTATTAATTGTTAAGCCTATATAACAGTAAACTGTTTTTTTTTTGTTTGTTTGTTTTTCATAAGTTTGATCTTACCATTGCTGCAGTGGTTGCCAGGGCAGCACATCGCATCCCGGATGCAGCGCTTCCTGCGCTTCTTACACTGGAGACAAACACCGCGAGACAGGAAGCAGAACTCCTCTCCACTGCATTCCTCGTCACTCTCGCATATTAAAGGCTGCTGGAGTTTACAAATACACGTTTAGTCTAACGACCACGAGGAAAAAACAGCTGTCTGAACATAACATGTGCTCGTTTATATTCTTACCTGAGGTGTATCGACGGCGAAGTTCAGACTGCCGCTGTCCGCAGGTGACTCATCCGGACTCGGGCTGACCGGGTGACTACTCGCCACACCTGAACCGACCTTAATAGCATTCGAGTTGAGCTCCACAGAACCAGTGGATGCCACTTTGATGAAGCCCACAAGAATAAGGCAAACGGTTGAGAACATGGCAGTGTACAGCATTGTCAGGTCTGCTATTCCTTGGTTGGAGGATGTATTCCCGAGGTGAGCAGGGCTCTTCTGTGGTTCCTCATGAGCGCAAGACGCTTCATTTATACACGCGCGGGGTTGTTTGCGCTCCCGCCCCTCGCTGAGAGTAACAAAGAGCTGGATGAAATTTCAAAGCGTTGTGTCATGAACTGTCTGTCTATCAGTGTGTTTGTATGCACGTCTTCACGAGATGCCATCAAACAGCCACTTCAGTAATACTGCTTATTTAATTCACATTAATGGGGAAGTCAGTCATTTGCTGAGAAAACTATGAAGTTAATGAAGTAAAAATGATTAGCTATATTGTATTATATGTCCATATTATGCATTACTGTGGATGCACATTTATCAATTTACAATCTGCTTTTATTTCAAATCAAAGTGACGCAAAAGTCAAAGTAGGCTAGTCTGCACAAGGTTCAAACACTTTGAATTTAACGGCCAATAAAGACAATCGAGAAAACAAAAAGTGTGTTTACAGTAAATAATCAGCTTGGATCAATAGGTCATTTACCACATATTAGGGATTTTTAAAAATAATAATAATAAAAATATATTTTATATAGAGGTATATATAATTTTAATATTTTATTACAATATTACATGCAGTCTGATTATTTTATGATTCAAAAAGCAAGATAGCCTGCCTTTACTGAATATTCCGAGTTTATTTCCTCATAGTTTCATAGTTTTTCACTGTGAGTTTGTATATTCCATGTTAAAAATGTAGGTTGACAGATTCACCAGATCTTGAGTCATAACCGGGATGGAGTGCTCTTTGAAATGCGTTTGATTAAACAAGTGCACGAGATCAAAGTGAATATGCAAATAAGAAGAAGTGAAGTTTACCGAATTAATTATCGTTCAGTCTGTGCTTTTAAACAAATAGTGCGTGATTAGCAATCTGAGATAAGAATAGGTGACGTGGTTCATCGATTGATCTATAGCCTATTAGGCCTATAAAGATTTGAGCTTTATTTTTTTAGAACAATAAAACAATTACCTGATTAGTTTCGTTTTCTTAAAATATTCAATATCATCCAAGTGAACTGAGCTACCCATTTAGTTTTGAAACAGTTCAGATATTTGCTCTCTGAAATTAAATATGTTGCAGCATGGATAGATTGCTCCTAAATGCCACCAATAATAATATAGCATTGTAAAAAAAAAAAAAAAAAAAAAAAAAAAGGGTTTTGGTGGGCATGAACTGCGCAAACGATTTAACATGTGCAAAGTGTCTGTCTGCCCAATTCTCCTGGATAACTCCCAAATCAATGTCTTTGATGTTGTTGACAGGGCCGGGTCACTTCTAATAGACGACCACAGGACAAACGCTCAATACACTTCATTAAACGTGAATTGGCAGGGTTCATCCCCATCCCTTTGTCTATTGGCTTTGTTTTAATTGTACATCCAAAGCCTACAGTGGTGTAAAATGAAGCCTGTGTAAAGGACCCTTTGATGAGCTCAGATCAAACAGGACTGAAGCCCGTGTCTTAATCAGACTTCCACAGCGATGCTATTTTCGCAAACAGTCCATTTGCTCGGCTTTTAGCGGCTTTTTGTGGGCAAAGTACTTAGCAAATTCATTTAGCTAGTGGGATGCCAGGTAATCCTGTTTTAAAATTCCTGATGACATCTCAATCAGGTCAGGGCTCCTGAGTGAGCATGAGTACTATTATTATAGACTACAGCAGGATATATAGCCTATAAAATCGTAATCGTGTCATATGTCCTTGCGTTTATAGACGGGGTAAAAGCAATATGAAAAAATGATTGAATGAATGAGAATAAATGCTAATTGTTATGGTTATAGCCTAACTACAGGTTGCTAACTATAGAAACCTAACTTGGCACATCAATATGAAATACGTGCCTTTCTCAATTCATTCATCATGACTTTGAAAAGTAATTCTGTGTTTTGAACCGGTTCTTTGAAAAGAAGAACAAGAAGAACCGCTAGGCCTAATTCTTTTACGAAGTGACATAATTAGCTACTTCATCATTTGGTGTGGTATGCATGCTCTAACATGTTCGAATGACACCTTTTGCATGTTGTTCATTAAGCTTTTTGATTAGCTTTCGTTTTATTAGGCTAAGTTTTTTTTTTCTTATACTGTGCCCCAGTTCATTTTGGTGCATCGACGATTCAAGTTATGGAAACCTTAAGAACAACAATATTTTGTAGGCTATATTTATCATTTCCAATCAAGTCCATATACAACTCTTGTTTAAGAATGTTTTAATAAATGCGCATTATAAACGGACATGCTTTCAGGTGTTTTATTTGTATAATTAGCCTACTGCTGTTATCATCACCCATCTGTTCACTCTAACAATTTCGGATGATCTCTACGAATCAGACATGTTTACTGGTCGAATGGAAAAAGATCCGACTCCAACATAACGTTCACATATCAAGCATCGCTATTTTATAAGAGTAACACAATACATACTCCCGTCGCCTATAAAAATCGCAGTTGATATGTCATTGAAAGTGTTAATTAGATCACTTTGTTTCATTGTGTGATGTCAAAATTTCAAATGATCGCGCGGGAGTCCGACTTTCCCTCTTGAGGTGGTGTGTTCTTCATTCTGCAGATGGAATGCGAAGGTAGACTACGTCGTTTACTTTTGGTTGCTATCCTTTCGTGTCCTCCTTTTGGTGTGACAGTCTAAGCAGGGGGTTGATGCATGTCCTCTGATGACTCTCCAAAACAAACTTGTTTCTTTGTTGACGCTTTGTTGGACTTCATGTTTGAAGCTGGGTGAAGAGTTTACTGTAAGTAAATGGCCCAAAAAATGTAGTAATACAGTATATTTAAATAAATAGTCAAACGTGTCCAATGAGAAAAATCTCTCCCACTTATTCTCTATATGACTATAACCCAAACCATTTAACGCTTCAGGACTTTATATTTTGCAACCAATACAAATTAAAAGCTTTATTGATGTCAAAATCATCAATTAGTAGATGGGTCATTTCTAGAATGATCATTCCATGAAACAATACTGCATATTTTACATAAAATGTTAATCAACTTTAATGCCATGGTTTTCTATGCTTATCCCAATTAACACAAATGTATTAGTACCCAATCATAATATTAATAACAATAATAAACTTTTTGAAACACTCTTAACCTCACTTTGAAATAAAGTACTTGTTTCCCCCCCCCCCCCCCCTAAATCAGCAGGTTTAAGTATTACTATATACATTAACGCATTCCCTTTTACATAATATACAATTTATTGTGATACATATTTTGTGTAAAACCAATTAAATGAGCTCATGTCCTTCAGTCCACCCTGTTACATTTCCCTTTAAAATCTTATAGTGTATGCCCTAAATCACTTGCCTAAAATGACTTGCTTGAAATGATGTCAAAGTAACAAAGTACGAATTAGTCATAAACTTTTACTTATCTAATAGTGTAAAACAACGTCCACCCTGTTGTGTCAATTTGAACTGGATATGATTTTTTTCAGGATATATATACAGTATGTGTGTGTGTGTAAATTCATATATTGAAATTAATCTGAATCTGCTATGTTGGTCTTTTCTAGCTTGGGTTTTATAAACATAAAACAGTCTACCCTGTTACGGCCTGCCTTCACTCTGAAAATTGCTGGGTTGTTTTAACCCAACTTTGGGTCAAATATGGACAAACACAGCCATTGGGTTACATTTTTTAATTACATTTTAACCCAATGTTTGGGTTTGTCCATATTTGACCCAAAGTTGGGTTAAAACAACCCAGCATTTTTAGAGTGTTGTTGCGCATTGCAGTGGAATATGTCATGTAACATGACAAATGTTATAGAATGTGATTTTTTTGTAATAGTTATAGCATGAGCTTGACCAGTGTGTTTTTATGTATGTTTTCTCTCTGAACAGAATAAAAACATAGATTTTAAAGTTTTTTTTTTTTTTCTTTCAAAAAAAAAAGCTCAAAATCCAGTGTAGAAATGGCCCAGATATGCCATTGACTGATGTCTCTAAAGTTTAGCTGCTGGGGGTCAAAGATGTATTTTCTACCCCCTGGGTTTACATCTTTTGATGTCTATGGGCCAGAGTGCTGGCAATGAAACATCACCATGCTTGTGTGTTATCTGTTGAGAAGAGGGGAGGGCAGATGTTTACAGAGCATTATCACCAGCTGATATGAGTCAGACCCTTCATAATACTGACACCTCAAGCTAAATCTTGTTTGTAGAACATCCTGAACTTCTGAACACAACATGCAATGGAAACAGCAGCTTTTTGCAGACATAATACTTTGAAAGATGCTTTTTATTGTAAGAAAAAGGCATATAAAGTCCGGTACCTTTAAAAAAAAAAAAAAAAAAAAAAGCCACAACTGATTAAAAAGAACATTTGAGGTGTCTGACCTAGCCGTGCAGCATCAAAACAAGCAGGGTGAATTCTGAATGCCACGAGTTAAGGCACTTTCAGTAATGCCAAAAGATATATGGTGAGCACATAATATCCACTTTGAAAGGTAGAGATAATAGAAGACAACTAAAATAGCTTACGGAAAAAAAAGGCAAAATGAATGGTTTTACTCTGACAATAAATCTCTACAAATATCACAAAAATATTACCACTGTATATTTATTTATACATAAATATTTACCCTTGGTCCTACAATAAATAAGATTACATAATTGGTTTTCCAGCACAGCACTTTGTGTTCAAGCTATTATAGACCGTCTTCTTTAAATGAGTCAGGGAGAGTTATGAATATGATTGTTGAAAATGATGGAAGTACGTCATTTTAGAGCTGATTATTTACCTTCATTAACAATCCCGATCTTGCCCACATCTTATCTGGGGAAACTATATTGAGAAGTACAGTGTGTATTTGAGTAAAAATCCTGCCCTCTAGTGGTGCACAAACTGCATTGAGTCTGATTCAGTATAGTAATCCCTTCTGATGGATGTGTTAACACACGAGTCATCATTACTAGTGGGTTACCATCTTCACTTTACAATTAATTATTCACATTAATTGTGAATGTAGTTGAAAAATGTAGTTATTGATAGTGAACCACATTCAACTGAGCGCTATTTGTTAATCAGTTTATTGTTAGTTAATAACAGTTACTAGACTGTTAATATTGTGTTACTCACTTGTTTCTGTGTAGTTACTCATTAATGATGAAAAGTTTCCCATTCTACAAATACAAAATATCCAGTCTAGAAACCTTTTATTTGAAGATTCTCATTAAAGATTGAATAGATAGTTCACCCAAAAATTGTCCGTTCCCATTGACTTCTATTATATTTTTAGCCCATATAATGGAAGTCATTGAAAACCGAAACCATTGGACTGTTGTTGCCAACATTGATCAAAGTAAATAAGTTTTATTTTTGGATGGATTATCCCTTTTAAAGGAGAATACATAAAAAAAGACAACAAGGAAATTAATTTAATCATATCTAAAAATCAATCTGTATCCACTACAGAATCTTTTTTTAAGTATGTGACATTGGTGTGCTTCTGTTCTAATAGTATTTTACACACACAATTGTCATACAATTAAAAGTAAATGCAAACTAAAATCCTGATTAAAATGCATCTTAGAAACATAATACTCAGCCCAGAACATAGTCTTGTCTTATGATTCTATTTTGAAGACCCCAGACACAAAACTGCAAATGGTGTGTGTGCAATCGGCCAAACATAAACATTGGTGCCAGTCTGAGTCCATATCTGAGGCCAAATATAAACTCCAGTCTTTATGATTAGGACAGTTATGCGAGTCATGGGTTGCGGCGGGGGAGCTGGGACGCCCCCAGTGGCACCGCAGGACAGAAGCGTATAGGCGAAGGCAACTTGGTGTCACAGAGCTGGGCTAGGCATCTTCCAATCTCCTCTTCGATCCAACCCTCAGGCTGACGAATCGCACGGGACGCTCCAGGGCGGGGCATTGTTACGAGTTTCATTTTTAGAAATCAGTGTCCCAGCCGGAATTGTCATCTGGGGGAGGGTCCTCGCTGTCCTCAGGAAAGCTATCAAAGTTACTGGTGTCAGTCGGGCTTGCAACCTAATAGGAATGTGAGTGGAGGTACAGTAATGGGATGTTAGACGCGCAAATATTGAGCAATAATGTGAAAGTCATAAACATAAGAATAAAAAAATGCATTGTTAATGCACTACTCGGTGTCTGAAATAAAAGTATTTCATCAATTAATCAATCAATTTGTGGCAATTTTACAGCTGCACTATACAATAAAATTATTATTATATTATACATTGTTTATACTCAAAGATTTTGGTAACACTTTACTTGAAGGGGTTTGCATATGACTGACATGACACCTTCATAACCATGACATGACATATGTCTTGAATATGAAATAGGGTTAATGCATGTTTATGACAAATGTCATTAAGTGTCTTTCGCTCAATAATGACATTTTGAATGCAAATATGACATTGTTTCGGATGTCTTTGTTATGACACCTTGACATAAACCATAACATCATAACCTGTCAGTGTCTTTGACATGACAACTTGACATAAAACTAAACTGTCATGTGGTTGGCTTTGGCATTGGCTGTCATGAGGCCATTATAACTGTGTCATGAATATTTTTCTTGACCTCAACTACAGTGGTACGAATTGAATTTGTCATTAAAAAGTTATAATGGTTTCATAACAGCCAATGTCAAAACCAACCACCTGATACTGTAGTTTAATGTAACATTAACCAATAAAGCTAGGTGGTGTCTTAAGTTTGATAATTAATCTGCTCTGTCATGTTTATGACAGGTTGCGTTGTCTTAGTAATGTCAAGTGTTCATGACAAAGAGTCTCTGTATTGGTTTATGTCAAAGACATCTCAAACAATGTCATATTTGCATTAAAAATGTCATAACTGAGCAAATGACATTTAATGACAGTTGTCACAAACATGCATGAAACTTGCTTCATATGTCATTTCATGATTATGAAGGTGTCGAGTTAGTCTTAGCACACCCGTTCAAGTAAAGTGTTACCAAGATGTTTCACAGTGAAATATTATACTAGTATTATTATTCTTAATTTGTATTAATAATTAAATAATAATAATAATTATTATTAGAATACTTATTACAGTATATTTTTGGCCAAATTGTGCAGCCCTGCAAACACGTAAAGCAAATCTGGAGGATTTTTAGCTGTATTTCATGGCAAAATTAAAATCTGTTTTAAATACTTCTCACAGTATTTACAATATATTTACAAAATTTACGACATACCCAAGATTTTGGGTGACTGTTAAAGGGATAGTTCACTTTGAAATTAATTTTTGATATGTTTTAGCTTACCTCAAGGGCATCTTGTCTTTGTTTCCACAGTATTTTCAATTTTGACATTTTTCAGTCAAAACGTTTTTGTCTATCAGTCATACACTGGAGGCAAAGAGGGTCCACAAAAAGCATGCACAGAGAAGTCAAAATTAAACATGATTTAATAACTCGTAAATGTAAGTACACATTGATGGCATAAGACACGAAACGAACGGTTTTTGTGAGAAAACGAACAGTATTTATCTCGTTTTTACCTCGTGTAATCACAGTGACGTCCAAGTGATCTGAATCAGCTGTGCAATGTCCAACTGAACCGAACTGAATCAGTTCAATGTTACGCCGGAAGTGATCGCTTGCGTGTGACGTCACTCAATATTTTTACGCGGAGATTTCGGAAATTTTACCTTTTACTAAACAGATTTAGATATACCGAAATTGTCTTCCATTGCGGTTTCCCGTATATCTAAATATGTTTAGTGAAAGGTAAAACTTCCGAAATCTCTGTATAAACAAAGAGTGACGTCGGCGCACAAGCGATCACTTCCGGCGCATGCGCAGACCGAAGCGCCCGTGCCGTCAGATCATTTTGTCATGGCTATGATTACAAGAGGTAAAAACGATATAAATACTGTTTGTTTTCTTACACAAACCGCTCGTTTCGTGTCTTAGGCCATCAATGTGTACTTACATTTACGAGTCATTAAATCATGTTTAATTTTGACTTCTTTGTGCATGCTTTTTGTGGACCCTCTTTGCCTCCAGTGTATGACTGATAGACAATAACGGTTTGACTGAAAAATGTCAAAATTTAAAATACTGTGGAAACAAAGACACCTACATCTTGGATGCCCTTGAGGTAAGCTAAAACATATCAAAAATTAATTTCAAAGTGAACTATCCCTTTAAGCTCTCTTAATTCCTTAATTCCATTCTTTAAAATGTACACTTATAAATTAAAAAAGGAACTTTTATGTAGATTTTGCTGTGGAACCCTCTGGAGATGTGAATGTGGAATACTCACATCAGGAATAATTGGAGGTACGAGAGTTCCTTTGCGCAGGCCTTCCCAGTTAAAGCCTTCAAACCATCTATGATGGAACAGATAGAATAAAGATCCTGCATAGTGTGGTGTGTTCCAGTTGAATGACACATCATTCTTAGGAATTTAAAGATTTAAATTTAATTTAAATGTCAAAAATGTTGACCCCATGTAGAGCATAAGACAAAATATATACTGTAGTTTGCCAATACATATTAATTAATTGACTAATGACTTTATAAAAGTTTCAGTACTTTTCTAGACCTGAAAACCACAATTTTCAAATGCCCAAATAATATGGAGACTCACTTGTGTTTTTGGATATCTTTGACTCCATTTTTCAAGTTTCCTAGCCTCTCAGATGGATTGTCCCTGGGGGAAACAATATTTGGAGGGGAAAAAAAGAGATTCATTTATGGACCTGATTTTGTCTAAAGTTGCCTTTGCCAAACCCAGATACTCTATATTCCAAATTAAGGATTTGTTTTAACCGTGAGGTATAAATGTGTGATAGAGGTTAACAGCTTTGGACCAGCAGAAGTTAATTTACAACTCAACTGAAATAGAGTATTAATGTGTCAATAACTGTCAATAAATCAGCACAGATTGAACCTAAAGAGTTTTCAAATGTACCCACCTGCATAGTTTTTTAATTAGATTGCCTGCATTTTTGGTGATCTTCTTTGGAAATTCTATCATGTCGATTCCTCTTAAAATTATATTATATGTCTTCATTGGATCTGGTCCTGAGAATGGTGGGCTGAACAACAAATACACATCGGATTTTACAAAATTACAATGGGTAAACTTAAACACACAAATGGAAAACATTTTAGCTAAACTTGATTGAAACAAGTTTTCAAACACAGTAATAGGAAACATGATTTACCTTCCAGTCAAGAGTTCATACATTAGAATTCCCAATGACCAGTAGTCTGCTGAGATGTCATGGCCTTTATTAAGAATGATCTCTGGGGCTACATACTCCGGCGTTCCACAGAAAGTCCATGTTTTTTTCCCAAATCCAATCTTTTTAGCAAAGCCAAAGTCCACCTACAAGAGACGAATGGACATAAAAAATAGCTTTTAGTACATGTCTGTTAAACATATATATATATATAATGCTAGGATCTTTCAACTCACGTTTCGGTCGAATATAAACAAACTCAACTTTTTTAAACACAACAGTTTGATTTGTCCATATTTGACCCAAACATGGCTTGAAACAACCTTTAGTGTAGCTTTGAATTTCTTAGAGTACTAAAAAGTTGGTAAGAATAAGATGCACATTTAAAAGTATTTCTCATTTTGGGTAAATGGACCAAAATTATTGATGACTCATCTTGCACTCAGAAGCATCAGATGCTCTCTAGAAAGACAAGTCCTCCCCCTTATACCACTTTGACACTAAGAGCAGTCGTTAAAATTCATTAGCCTCATGTGTCATCTTGAAATGTATACTCACAAGCTTAGCATATCCTCTATGATCCAGAATGAGATTTTCTGGCTTTAAATCTCGGTATATTATCCCCTTGGAATGCAGGTAAGCAAATGCTTCGACCACACAGGCTGTATAAAACCGTGTAGTTGAGTCTTCAAATGATCCTCTATGAATAGAGAAAAAAAAAAAACCCTGACGTTTTACTGGGTTTCTATTATTTAGAGCGATTAGCACCCGCCACCATCACAAAAAAACAATATGGCTACCTGTCTCTAAGAATGGTCCAAAGCTCTCCTCCTAGACAGGCTTCCATCAACATGTAGATATATTTGCTGTCTTTGAAAGTTCTGTACAACCTGAGGGAACACAACCACACAATTTCATCCATCAATTTTTATTTTTGCCTTGATATTTTTTTTAGGATATGTCTTCCAATGATGCTCTCAGGAGGTTTTAGCACCTACCTTACAATGAATTCTGAATGAGCCTCCTGCATGATCTGTTTCTCAGAGCGGATGTGCTCCTGTTGCCGCGTATCCACAATGTGACGCTTTTTCAGAATCTTCATTGCAAATGTTTTGGTCTCTTCACTCTTGAGCTGTACCTGTGGACACCAATGGCACACACACACAAAAAAATGAGCACAGAAAAGGTGCTAATTGGCAAATTGCCGATAGAAACAAGACATAAAAACAAGTGCTAGTGTTAAAGGGATACTCCACTGTTTTTGGAAATAGGCTCATTTTACCACTCCCCCAGTAGGGTTTTAACGTTTTCGTATGTATTCAGCGGATGTTTTTATATATTTAGAAGAATATCAGTAACCAGACAGTTTCTGGTCTCATTGACTTCCATAGTATATTTTTTTCCTACTATGGAAGTCAATGAGACCAGAAACTGTCTGGTTACTGATATTCTTCTAAATATCAGAAAATCGGCTGAATGGATTTGAAAACGGTAAAACTCAACTGTTTAACTCTGGGGGAGTGGTAAAATGAGCCTTTTTCAAAAAAAAAAAATGGGGGGGGGGGTATCCCTTTAATTTAGCACTTGAATCATGGTCTACTAATGTGTAAAGGGTCTTTAAAATAGACTGACTGAGAGTAGGAATTCTTTACATTGCGTCTTCATGAAGGCATTTGCATGTTCATTCGATCCTGTAGCTATCTAGCAAATGGATAGCACTACAAGCATTTATAACTCCATGGCGAAAGGCCACTTGTTTTTAACATGTTGCCGCATTGCCAGAAATAGCCGAGTGGAAAGGGGAATCCTCTTCCAGGACCAGTGGGCTTTCCTTTACAACAGATTCTGATCCGCAATGCGGATTTCTTCCCTCTTCTCTATGTCGACGTTTCCGTCATTGCACAGTCTTCTAGAACTTTGTGTGGCAGCAATTCAGGTATCTACCCTATGAGCTCTGTTGTGGAAAGTTACCCTGAATAGCGAGCATTCCCAGGCCTGATCTGTCCTTTAGCACCATAGATCATTTGAGAGCTGCTCATATTTCCCGCAATGTAGATTAGTAAAATGTATCTGTATTATCAGTTAACATTTTTTTTTGTTGGTTTGGGGGTGTTGCATACCATAAGCAGAATGCCATAAAGCAACTAAACCATAAACCTTTTTTGTTTATGAAAACATCAAACTTAAAATGCACATATATTTAAGGTGGACCATCCTACCAGCTCAACTCTTCCAAATCCTCCAACTCCCAAGGTGTCGATGATGTTGAAGTCCACCAGCTTCAGGTTTGAGAAGAAGGCATTCTCCGCCTCGTATCTGCATTTTTTGAAGTGGAAAAAGGGAAACTTCTTAGAGGTTTGGATAGAGTAGGTAATAGGGAATGTTGGAGCAGGAATTGGGACAGGAATGCTGTTTATTCGCTCCCTCTCCTTCCTCTCCTTTTCCGGGATAGGAAGTAGCTCACGCATAATGGCCTCCTTGTGGTTTGACCAAATCAAATACTGTGAAACAGTTAAATGTACAATTCTCAAAAGGACCAGTAATATTGCAAAGATAAACTTGCAATATTTCGCTTGCAATAAGGAGTATAGTCCTTGCCTCAGGAGCACGCTTGGCAGAATAATAATAATAATAGTCTTAGCTCAAAAGTGGAGTTAAGGCGCCATTTCCAGGTTACATTTCGAGATTTGGGATGCAGTGCAATTCGAGTCTGGAGACGGACAAAGTGATCCAGATTGGAGTCTCTCCGCATCAATATCGGTCTGTGAAAGCTCTTCTGGACACAATGGTTGGCTGCAGAAATACCCAAAGTTGTCACTGTCATCAGCAGAGACAGTCCTAAAAGTTGAGCAAAGGTCCTAAAAAACCCACAAAGCAAGAGGTCCCTCGCCCAGGGACAGTACGCTTGACTGGCGAGACTAACGCTGTCCTTGCGACAAAGTCTCAATCCGTTCCAAAAGTGAGCTTGACTGTGTTCTCTATGTGAGTGGCAGTCTTTGCTATACTGCCTTGGCATATCCAGCTTTATTTTTAGCATGTGAACTTGGCTTATGGTTCACCTAGTCAGAAAAGGTTTCCCCCGCTCTAGCCTCACACAACACATCTCTCCTTAAAGTTCAAATTTAACTTGAGAAGGACACTGGTGCTGCATAATAATGAGCCCATTTAGATGATTTAGCACTGAGAGACTGTGAACCTTGCAGTTAACACATAACAAAATTAGCTCATCTTGGAAATAAGTGTGATAGCTAGGTTTTCTCACTGGATGAAATCATCTGAAAGGCTGGAAAAAATATATATCTTTAGCTAGATGGCACGTCATAAGGGACCAAAATCAAGTATCTTTGGTTATTGTACTTCACTAACACTTAAGTATTGTTTTGAAGAATTTATTCAAGTACTTTTCAAGCTGAATACTTACATTCTTACTCAATTCCAAAGGGGAAAAAAGCATAACAATTTGAGAACAAAGTCCTTGCCCTAAAGAAATATGTTTTTATTGTATGATTTTATATGTTTTACAACTACAAATCTGACATTGATTTAATTTAATTCTTAATAGGTTTAAGTGTAACTCTCTTGTGTGACCTAGATTTACATAGGGCACATTACATTTGGTTTTTACCAAGTTTGACAAGGTACCCAGACTTTAAATTAAAATTATTTTACTCCAATGTCGCTCCAAATCTGTATGATTCTTTATGCTGTGGACCACAAAAGTAGATCATTTGAGTAATGTTTTGGTCCAAAGTATCTAGCTATAACCTGATACTGTCTGCAGCCAAAAATGAATTTTGGTCCAAAGAGTTAAAACCAATGGGATTGGACCAAAAGATTCTTCAAAATATCGACTTTTGTGTTCAACAGAAGAAAGTCATATGGGTTTGGGATTACATGAGGGTGAGTAAAATAGTCTGATTATAGTATGAAATAGTAAGTCTCAGGGTCAAAGTCTCAGTGCAGAAGCGCAGAAACCCTCATGTCACTTTAGAAGCTGGAAAACACCCTGGAGGACCACCACCGACATCTGACACGCCAAGGACACAGTATCTGCAGTAAGTTTCCATATTTAAGACTCCATGGGCAGTAGGACAGCTGCCCCCTCCAACCTCTCACGCCAATGAGAGACCACTGCACTTGTCTGCATTAGACGATTATGCAACATAGGGATTCGGCTGCTGTCGAGAGTCATTCTTCCGTAAAGAAGGCAGCATTTTGGTACATTGTCCCACCCACATCAACAAAAGAATGTATCTAAATCATCTGGTTCCAGTATTCTAGAGAAAATAATGATAAGTAAACAAATTAAAATTCTTAGCGCTACATAAACTGCAATTCAAGTCTAGGAGGAATAGTTCTGTCATGGTTGTTTACTGGGGCACAATCTACTAAAGGTAATTGATACAATCAACAGTTAATAGGATAGTTAACCCATAAAGAAAATTCTCATAAGACTTTTGTTCACATCTTTGGAACAAAAATGACAAACTTCATGGATTTTCGCCAGTTACGCATATACAATGTTTATGTGTGATTGAAAGCCTAAATTGAATCTGTTCATCATTTAAAGTGATTGTTTCTTCAGAAGACTTGGTTTAACTTATCGATTCAGTTTAAAACGTACCTTTTGAAGCTTGAAAATGTTGATGACAAAAAATATGAAAGATGTGTTCTGAAGATAAACCAAAAGTATCGAGAGTGATGGTGATGACAGAAATACAAGTTCTGTCAAATGTATGAGAACACAGTGTAACACTGGTTCAATAGAATCAACAGGCAACTAAAAAGTACATTCAAATTGACAGTAAAATGAACAATACTAGTTAGTTAAAGAAGACAAAATACTCAAGAGTCTATTAACGTTTTTACATAATCTACATTTATTCTTCAAATCAATCATTTTTAAAAAAAGATGAGTCCAAGGTTGTTTACCATGGTTATGGTTACAAGCATAACCCCTCAAGGGTTTGAGCTCCATAAGTGGGAAGAACGGAGTGGGCTGTATTTCACATAAGCTGTTGACAGGTGATATGTTAGTTGTGAGCTCTGAGAAGAGCTACTGATGACTGACATTGCACGGTCAACCAGAGAGATTTTCCACTGCCGTAGCTGAGAGCATTGGTTACAGTTTGTAACCCATATGTACTTATGACCCGTTAATGGGACAGTAAACAAGTACAGGGTACTGACTGAGAGGCCTTGATAAGACAGTCTGAAATAGCCAAAGCCGATTTATAGGACTTGGGTCTTGAATCTCTATGGAAGAAATCAGTAGGCGCTGCCTATTGTTAATAGCATAACTGAAATGGATTTGACTGATTTATATATTGGTATACTTAAAGGGAGACATGAATATGTATTGAAAGTGGGTCATATATGCAGTACAATAGTATCATAAATTTCTATTTTGGGTCCTTCTTGGCCAATAAAAGGCAGAAAATCACTTTTTAGTGCTTGTGGAGAGATTGACTTATTATACATATATAAAAACTGATCCCTTCACTGAACAAAAAAAAATTCTGTAGCCTATATTTAGGCCTATGTTATAATCACATTATTACATTACTTCAGACACTTTTAATGTGCGAAGTTGTGTGCTTGATGAAAGCATGAAATAACTGCATTTACAGTTTATTTTTTAGTTTTCATTTTAATATTTACTGCATTTATAGTTTTCAGTTAGTATGTCAATATCTATTTTTACTCGAATATACATGAAATATGTATTTTAAATAGAATTATTTTTCACTAGAGTGAACTATCATTTTGAAATGCTGCCCACCAGAGTTTTTAGGAGTAATGTTCTAGACCTTGACTGGCCTCCAATCTCTCGTAAAAAGCTGAAGACCAGTCAAATTCCTCCACGCAGAAACGGCAGCCTTTCAACATATCCACTTCTGCTGTTACAGCTGTGAAAATAAGCCCTATGTCCGAACTCTAGTCAGGCCGCGGGCAGTTTCCTCAGGGGTCAGTGGTTAGCTAAGAACGGCTGGGTGCTGGGGTTTGACCTCATACCCAACAAAGAAAAGATGGATGAAATGACAGAAAACAGCGTGCTGCAGGCGGCCTGCCCAGGTGTTCTCCACAATGCAGCATTTGGCTGCATTACATCCCCTTGACTTAAGACGACCTTTTTAAGTCTAGGTTAGCTCTTGTTGACTGGGTTCTTGTCACATTATATTTTACTCATCTAAGTTTGCACGTGTCTTCCATGACCTTTTTGACCACACTGGGACTTTGAATAATGTTAAAATCACTCAATACACAGGCCTTGCAAACTGTAAAATATCAAGCACAGATCTCTCTAGAGAGCAACTAACAAAATGTTTTATTTAATGGTTGTCCATTGGCAAGCTAAATCCAGTACATACATGTGACCATTCCTCATACATGTGAAATCCGATGCGCTGTAAAGCCACCAATGGAAACAACACTCAACTTTTTTTTCCATGCTGTAATGTCATTTTTAGGCTTTGATGATAAAGTTTAAACTGACAGAATTGTATACAAACTGATATTCGTGTGCAATATATTGATTTTATTATTTATTTTAAAAAAAATCTGATAAACACTTATACTTTGAAACAATTGTCAATTGGACTCTCGTGGGATCATTTAAAAACATTTATAAATCATTGGCACAGTGCCAGTTTGACTCGAGACCATTTTTGTTACGTTTTAGTAAAAAATATTCCTAATAATGCCTCAATGTACAATGTCAAATTTGACTCTAGAAATAAAATGCAAATGCCAGGGTTCAAAGCTTATCAGCTTATGCAACAACCACTCGTGTTGGCATGTATCGCTCATATAATGGCCTGTTTTTAGATCAACGTGCGAGGTCTCAGTCACATGAATCCTAACAGCAGTACTGACCTTGCACCAATCTCAGCTTTGTTCCTTCAACACCCTCTTCTGATGCCACAGATAACATCTGTCATTATGATGTACAGGTGGCCTTCTCCAAACTACAGCAGGACAGTATTAACACATGACATAGAATGGCTTGGTAGCTCAGCTTGTATAATTATCACTCAGAGTTAATTAAAAATAATGCTTTAGTTTACGGTCCAATTCTCACTATTAAAGGACAACTCCGGCGTAAAATGAACCTTTAGTCTAATTACACATTGCTACCTAGTCAATCGTTATCTGAGATTTGTTTTCATGATTGCCGAATGCAAATAGTTTTATCTCTAAAAACAGTTTAGCCTATAACGCTAGTATAATGCTAGTATATAGGGCATAGAGTAATGACAAATAAAAATCGCTTGTTATTACCACTAAAAAGGCTCAAAATAGCCCCACACTAGCACGACAGCATAACAAGGGTCCCTACATTCAAACCGAAGCATTGAGATCCATACAGTTTAATAAGCAGATATTTTATACACACAGTCAACTTCGCGAATACAGGAAGAAGCCATCTTGGAAAAATAGTCTCGACCAGTCGATCTACGAACGCGGATCCAAGTGTGCTGGTGAGATGTGAATAAGGTGATAAGGTGAGCGTGAACAGTAGGCTACGTGTACTAGGGGTTGAACCGACTAGTCGATTAGTCGACTAGTCGACCTTAATGCAATGCCGTGACGCTTTAAGCTTGACGTCGACTAATGTGCTAATTTTGATAGTCTATGGCCGCGTTACAGACGACAACAGATGAAGAGCCTAGAGGGTTATTGCAGCATGAAAGCAGCATTGGTACATAAAGCGTATGGGAATACTTTACTAACACCACTATATTGTTGAAAACGAAAGTAAAAGCATGACGCACGCTCACTGTTTTACCGGGAAATGAGAGCAGTCTCTTTTAAAATCATTCAAACATTAGCCTATTTTTTTCATATATTTATTTAAACATATTAATGCATCTAATTCACCCGCAATCAATTGGAATATTATTTTGTATTACCATCACTAACGTGCAGATGTGAATAGCTTTTTTTCCCTTTTCATCCTAAATGATGATGTAAACAGCGGGCTGTTTAGCTACATCTGGCCACTTCATGACTGTGATCTGATTGCTATCCGATCGTGAAAAGACCAGATGTAAGCTAAATGCCCGCCGAAACGCATTGAAGACGGATTTAAATCCGATCGCTCAAATCACTTCATGAGGAGGTCTGGGCCGCTTTACAGACGAAACTGGACACGTGTAAATGCATCTGGTTGTTGAAACCGCATATGTAAATTGGACTTCTCCCAAAAATGCTGAAATAAAACGTGTGAGAGCAGCCTGTGCTATTATGTTCTTTATATGACGAAGCTATAACACGCACCGCAGCTGAGCATCGATTCATAAAGCCAACGTGCAAACTATCGTAAATCAAAGTGAAAGTAAGTCACAGACGCTTAACACACAAAATCATCTTCGTTAAAAGTAAAGAAACAAAATGATCTTACCAGTGCTGTCTCTCTTATCACAGTCTTTAATTGTGAAATTAGCTGATGATCAATAAAATGCAGCATTGCTTTCGGTGACGTGAACTCCGTTAAATCTGCATATAGCGCGGATTTATATCTATTTTGCGAAAACATATTTATGTGACTAGGTGTAAATGGAATCGTTTTGATAAATCAGGTCAGTAAAAACGCATGAAGTGTTCAGGTGTAAACGGCCCCATTATGAGCTGTCAGCGTCTGTATAATTTTCTGTTAATTAATTGCAAATTGTGGCAAATCTGTCACATCTCTTGTGTTTTATGAATGACGTCAGCGACTAGTCGACGTCGACTCGACTTTGATGTCATAACAGTCGACTTCAAAAAATCTCAAGTCGTTCAACCCCTAACGTGTACATATTGAAGAGAAGTAAACGGTATGTGTTTGTGTTTCTTCTGGAAACAACGGACCATATGAGATTCTGCACAGTTCAGCGCACTTGGATCGGCGCTCGTAGATCGACTGGTAGAGACTATTTTTCAAAGATGGCTTCTTCCTGTATTCGCGAAGTTGACTGTGTGTATAAAATATCTTCTTATTAAACTGTATGGACACTGACAAAGTTCTCAATGCTTCGGTTTGAATGTAGGGACCCTTGTTATGCTGTCGTGTTGGTGTGGGGCTATTTTGAGCCTTGTTAGTGGTAATAGCAAGCGATTTTTATTTGTCATTACTCTATGCCCTATATACTAGCATTATACTAGCGTTATAGGCTAAACTTTTTTTAGAGATAAAACTATTTACATTCGGCAATCATGAAAACAAATCTCAGATAACGGTTGACTAGGTAGCAATGTGTAATTAGACCAAAGGTTCATTTTGCGCCGGAGAAACCAGTCCCTTCTCATCCCAAGGCGTCATCTAACTGACGCTTTTGACCATGCTTCAACATCCGACGCTTTAGGCACCCTTAGTTACAGTTAAGGCCAATTTATACTTCTGCGTCGAGGGTACGCCGTAGATTACGACGTTGGCTACGCACGTAGGCGACGCCTTTGTGAGAATTTTTACTTCTGCGTTCAGGTCTTGGTTGCTCTGCAGTACTGCTCCGAAACGCTAGTTGGCGGCGGAGGGTTTTAATGTTCCACTGTTTAGATTCCTCGAGTTGCGGCTAGGTTACTACAAGCCTGAAAGAGAGCGGATCATGTTGGAGTTGGAGCTTATTGATGTGGAAAAACAGTTAATTTTAGTGAAATTACTAAAACTGAAAGGCAGAAATGAGAGAAGACGTCGAAGGAGATGGTACCTGTGGAAATGCATGAGAAGGTACGTGCGTAAATGTGTAGGAGGAAATGCGATGCTACCAAGCCGACCAATCATCGATCTTGCGGTCCGCGTCGTCGTGACGTGTAGTTACATTTTTGAGGAGGTGCACGTCAGGCTACGGCGAAGGGTACGCGGTATGGGACGCGTCTCTGCGTATGCTATGCCGTACCTACTGCACGCACCCTACGCAGAAGTATAAATTGGCCTTTAGATGATGCGATCCTAGTGGTCTAACCCTAACCCTACCCCAGACCTAAACCTACCCGCGTCATCTAACTGACGCTAAAGGTAAAACGTCAGTTAGATGACGCCCTAGAATAGCTGATGATAAATTATTATAAGGAAAAATATTAAAACACGAGGGAAATCATTGTTGTGTCCATGACGATGGTAAAAATAAGCATTAAGATTACACATTTACGCAAATTATTAGATGCATATTTAATCGAAGCTAATTTGGGTCGGTTTGTCCCCTCCCCAATGCCGCTTCTCTTTTTTTTACGGCCCTGACGAGAACATCGATCTCCTCGGCTGTGAACCGATTCTGAAACGCGCCTGGTAAATGCGCCGTTATAATAGTCATGCTCTTAAAGGGAATGGGATATGACGTTCTTATTGGCTTGTTTCCCGTTATGCCCAAACCACACCTATGAATAATGAAGCTACTTCAGTCCCCTTTTACAATTGCATTGGGTGCAATAGTCATTAACCCGCCGGTTAAATAGCAACAGCGCCGAGATCCGCCCACAAAGTAACTCGCGCTTTGACACATGCGTTTTAGATCGTTAAAATAGGGCCAGCTGACGGATGTGGAATTCATAGTCAGTGATACAGAATGCAACTGAACCTCTGGAGGATGTAACCAACTGAGCTGTCAAATGGGTTGCACTTGAGAGCGAAAGGCCAGATGCAAAAATAAACACCTTACATAAGCATCTGTCAAGATTGTGTTTCTAGAGATGAAGGATTCTGGAGCGTATGTCTGGACCGATTTTATGATGATGCAATACATGTGGTAAACAGGAGCAAGTTCTATACATGTGTCTTGAATAAAATGTTTTTTGCATGACTATAAACTATCATATGAACAATGTTATGCTGAAATTAAATGCATGATTTGTTAGAAGGTCTGAAAAACAACAATGGATTTTTTTTTTTAACTTTCCCAATTATTCCCAATAGTTGAATCACATTTGAAATACATAATTTTAGTAAGGGGATCAATGCTGACGGCTTGTCTCTCTTAAAGGGATCCTCCACTTTTTTTTTTTTTTTTTTGGAAATAGGCTCATTTTACAACTCCCCCAGAGTTAAACAGTTGAGTTTTACCATTTCCGAATCCATTCAGATAATTTTCTTATATTTAGAAGAATATCAGTAACCAGACAGTTTCTGGTCTCATTGACTTCCATAGTAGGAAAAAAATATATACTATGGAAGTCAATGAGACCAGAAACTGTCTGGTTACTGATATTCTTCTTAATATCAGAAAATCGGATGTATGGATTTGAAAACGGATAAAACTCAACTGTTTATCTCTGGTGGAGTTGTAAAATGAGCCTCTTTCCAAAAATAGTGGAGTATCCCTTTAAGAGGGTGCATTAAGTAAATACAACAAAATCAAATACAGCATAAAATTGCTTATTCAAAACATTTTAATAATAGAAGCTGAAAAACTTAAACTAATGCCAGATATATAGGAAATCACATATAATTTCATAACGGACAGGTAACATTGCAGGCTATGCATGTGGGACAGTGGTATTTAAATGGCAGACCAGTTCCATCTGGACCGGGGGACATAATTTTGGCATTGTACCATTTCTACAGCGTGTCAAAACAACGGAAAACAAGAGTTCTGCACTTAGCAATGGTCTTTAAATCTGGACCAGCTGAAACATGCACAAAACACCTCGAAAACCAGCAAACCAAGCTGGGAGACCAAAAAAAAAATATATATATTACTTTAAGATGGTTATCTATTTATTATTGTAATATCTAGCTACAAATCTATGTACTTTTTTAATTAATATTTTCTTGGTCTGAAAATAAATCTGATAAAAAATGAAAACACTCCTTACATGTCAATATTGGTCTGTAGCCAATTACTATTCAGTGTGTGATACGCTTTGCAGGGTCTCCTTTGCTGCCATATATAGAGGCTGTTTATGTCAGGTGATTCCCAAGAAAAACAACATGTTAGCAAGAGGGACAGGAGACAGCTGCCTCAGCATGTCCAGCCCAAAGACAGGCAACGCAGATGAATGTTGTTCTAATATGTTCACTAATATACTGCTATTTTATATTTAACAAAAAATGGTTGACCCCTGCGATTAACAAAAATGTATTTGTTGACGAATGACATAAGGCCAATGTGTCCACCCTAATACAGAGGACAGAACGTAGTGTACCCGTTTTTCTGTTCCAACATAGTGTGAAATGACATCTGCCAGTGTTATCAGCATGGCAAAGGAAGCTTAACCAACATGGAGCAACTTTTGAGGTAACCTCAGATCACAATGTCAAACCATTTGCCAGACAAGACTTTGAGTCCAAGTCTGAAGTCCTCTGTCACTGGTCCAAGTCAGTGACAATTTAGCATACTGCAGGTTATTCTTTATAAACCCTGTTGCAGGACAATTCTTTTAACATTTACTGGTCTCAGGTCTGAATTTTTGTTTTCTTTTGGAAATAGTGTATGTTCACTATTTATTTGATAGAAATATAATTAAACAGTTTTATATTTTAAATGCAATTTTTTTCCTGTGATGCAAAGCTGAATTTCTCCAATCTTCAGTGTCACATGATCCTTCAAAAGTCATTCTAAAATGCTGATTTACTGCTAGAAACATTTCGGTGACTTTTTTATTATCCATGATTCTTTAATTTACTATTAATTTATTTTTATCTCACTGGCCCTAAACTTTTGAATGGCAAACTTTTATTTTTTTAAGTAAAGGGTGTATTTCTGTGACACTAGACAGTATACGCTCACTTAAAGGATTATTATAGGGACACCTCTTCAATTTCTCATTAATGCAATTATCTAATCAACCAATCACATGGCAGTTGCTTCAATGCATTTAGGGGTGTGGTCCTGGTCAAGACAATCACCTGAACTCCAAACTTAATGTCAGAAAGCTGAAGAAAGGTGATTTAAGCAATTTTGACCGTGGCATGGTTGTTGATTCCAGACAGGCCGGTCTGAGTATTTTACAATCTGCTCAGTTACTGGGATTTTCACACACAACCATTTCTAGGGTTTACAAAGAACGTGTGAAAAGGGAAAAACATCCAGTATGTGGCAGGCAGCCAGAATGTTCTACAACAGCCGAAGACCCCACTGGGTACCACTCATCTCCACTACAAATAGGTAAAAGAGGCTATAATTTGCAAGAGCTCACAAAATTGGACAGTTTAAGACTGGAAAAATGTTGCCTGGTCTGATGAGTCTCAATTGCTGTTGAGACATTCAGATATTAGAGTCAGAATTTGGCGTAAACAGAATGAGAACATGGATCCATCATGCCTTGTTACCACTGTGCAGGCTGGTGGTGGTGGTGTAATGGTGTGGGGGATGTTTTCTTGGCACACCTTAGGCCCCTTTGTGCCAATTGGGCATTGCTTAAATGCCACGGCTTACCTGAGCATTGTTTCTGACCATGTGCATCCCTTTATGGCCACCATGTACCCATCCTCTGAGTGCTAGTTACAGCAAGATAATGCACCATGTCACAACGCTCAAATCATTTCAAATTGGTTTCTTGAACATGACAATAAGTTCACTGTACTGCAATGGCCCCCACAGTCACCAGATCTCAACCCAATAGAGCATCTTTGGGATGTGGTGGAACGGGAGCTTTGTGCCCTGGATGTGCATCCCACAAATCTCCATCAACTGCAAGATGCTATCCTATCAATATGGGCCAACATTTCTAAAGAATGCTTTCAGCACCTTGTTGAATCAATGCCATGTTGAATTAAGGGAGTTCTGAAGGCAAAAGGGGGTCAAACACGGTATTAGTATGGTGTTCCTAATAATCCTTTAGGTGAGTGTAAATAATTAATGAAAAAAAAAAGTATAATCTTTTCAAATCCATGTTTTCCATTTGCCAAGGAAACAAGTCCCATCCCAAAACGCCACCATTGAAAAATGTATTATTATTAATAATATTAATAATAATAATATTTAAATAATTATTACTGAAGTGTGTTTGAAGCACACACACACTTACCCAAAGGCCAGTATCCTGGTAACTAATGAGAGTAACGCAATCCTCTTGAGTGATAGAGGTTGTTTAGACACTTGCTATTGTGAACACAGTGCATTTCATTAACACAACTTCATAACACTGTGTGTATTCACCACTCGAGACGCTCCAATGAGGACAGAGGTGCTGAATACACACGCCACCATGGCAACAAGACCACCGTACAGTGCGTGTTCATCAGCGCACATGACCGTGAAGAGCAATGGTTATGACAGTTCGAGATGTTGGTGTCACTGCAGGTGCCTGCCTTCCTTCAAGCTCACTGCTTGTTTCACTGACCCAAATAATCTTGTTAGTCAACATCAGAGCGCTGTCTAATGTCAGTGTTTGGACTGAGCAGTTGTCACATCTCTAACAATATGGGCCAGATTTACTAACAGCTTTCGCAAGAGCAAACCCTCTTTTGCCATTAAAAAACTACTGTCAGGATTACCCTTGGTGCTCTTAGCGTGTCGGTCAAAAATGACAAATGTTTGATTTATTTTTTTTTGTCAATGAAATGAATGTACTATATTTTAGTTTGATAATGTTTTTCATTTCATATTTTTTGGGGGGATTTTTTAATCCTAAATTATATTAACGCTGTATTCATAATCTATTTATTCACTTTTTTAGCATAGACCTGAACATTTAATACCCAAGTTA
This sequence comes from Pimephales promelas, assembly GCF_988280905.1. NCBI lineage: Eukaryota > Metazoa > Chordata > Actinopteri > Cypriniformes > Leuciscidae > Pimephales > Pimephales promelas. The sequence goes on along the minus strand of NC_142785.1, from coordinate 16,024,499 downwards.
AACTGTCGTTAAACTGTCCTAACGAGCTGAGGAACTGAATCAGGTGTGTTAAATAAAGGAGACATACACAATATGCAGATCAGTGGGTCGCGAGGACTGGAGTTGAGAACCCCTGATCTAACTGACGCTAAAGGTTGCCATGTGCGTCGGATTTAGACGCATGGTCAAAAGTGTCAGTTAGATGACGCCCTAGGATGAGAATGCGTTGCCAATGGGGTCATTTTTGACCGTGAGGAGCACAAGTGTGACTATTTTTCGAACCTTTTCGAATCATGTCTATGATTTTCAGCCATATGATTTTTTTTTTCTGTTCACAAAGCGAACAAGTGCCAAGTTTCATACCATCCCAATGAAATACAAAATTCAAAAAAAAAAAAAAAAAAAAAAAACTAAACATAAAATTTTTCGAACAAAACAGACATTGAAAATTTCCAGATTAAAAGACGTGGACTGTTATTTCTGCAGCTGACCTTGTAGCATATGCATTTGTCGGAGTTTCCCTTTCAGATGCTTCATTTATGGGATTATTTAAATCATGCAATGTGACTTACTAAGTTTGCAGTAGTTAAATGAGCTGTATGTAAGATTGTGGCCAAAACTGGTACTGCAATCACTTTCAAATGACTGCAGAGCGGTGTATCCCCTACCAACCTGACTCAGGGTTGCCAGATAGGCTGCAGGATCCAACATTTTTTTTATCCCACACGTTTGTAGCTGCAGCTGTGGTAACTAGAGCGGATCTGGCAACCCAGCTGCCACAACACTACTGACTTTGTGATTGGTAGATAGGTGGAGGGTGGAGCATCAGACCAAACACAACATGACAATATCAACATCAGTTGAGGGCTGCAACTTCACTTTTTAAATGACAATATCCTGGCTGGACTACTGTTGTCAGCGATATAAGTATTTGGGTAACACTTTATTTCGATAGTCCACTGAAGACATTTTACTAACTATAAGTAACTTTTCAACTACATGTCAACTAACTGTCATTAGAGGATTAGTAGACTGTCAGCTTCATATCTGATAACACTTTATTTTGTTGGTCCCCCAACAGACATTCAACTGACTATAAGTAACTTGGCGACTACAAGTAAACTTATTCTCCTAACCCAAAGCCTAATACCTAAGCATAACCTAACAGTCTACTGACAGTAATACCACTACTCTAATGAGAGTTAGTTGACGTGTAGTTGAAAAGTTACTTATAATTAGTAGAACGTCTAAAGTGACTATCGAAATAAAGTGTAACCAGTATTTGTAATAAACATGATTTCTTGATGTCTAGTGACATATTAGGGCCATTTTATGATTATTTGAAAATAAATTTCTTACATACAGCTCCTTTGTTGTTAGCAGATTACCCGCACCTGATTATCTTCGGCTCTGCTTGTTTGCATTCCAAGCTAATTTGCGCTGCTCTTGGATTGTGTTGGTCATAATGGGAATGAGCTGCGTCTGTGTTCTTTAATTTACGCATTGTCAGCACATCACCTGCGTCACTTTCAATTTCCATCTGTGTTTTTATGGGATTGTGGAAGATGACTGAAAGCAGGAATCTGTGTGATGAGTCACAGATCCAGCTGTGTTGGACCAACAGCATCTACACTGAGCAAACATGAGTTTATCCTGTCAGCTGGGAAACATTCATTCAGTTGGACCACTTAAAGCACCCCAATCATGCTTTTTCAGATTTGACAAATTGCACATTTCGTAGATGCGATAGATGAGTACATGTATTTTGCAAAACATTGGCAACTGCTTTTTATCACTCAGTTTGAAGCATAGACACAGTTGATTTGTTACATAGGGACTCCTGAACAGACTACGTTTATTCTAATGTGCAAAGTATTGACAATCATCATTGGGTAATCAAAACTTCTTTTTGATTTCCTCACTTGCATTATCTTCGTCTACTTGAACATTTTTGCTAAATCCAGAAAATACAGTCCGTATGGAAGCTTGTTTGTGCCACAGAATAAAACATTTTAAAAGATAATCGTTATAAAGTTATAAAGTACAATTCTAATTGGGAAAAAAGACAGAACTCACAGTTCTTGTGAGATATAAACATTCAATTCTGAAAAAAAGTCAAGATTGAGTTTATATCTCACAATTCTGACTTTTTAACTCACAATTGCTACTTTATATCAGATAAAATTCAGAATTGAGTGATAAAAAGTCACAATTAGCTTTTTTATTTTATTTTTTTTATTGGCGGAAACAAGTTTCCATAAATATGTCATGCAAGTAGACAAGTGTTCAAGTGTAAATACCGCAGGTTTGGGACAGGCATAGTCAAGAATACCACAACATAAGTAGTTTTGGAAACGATTAGGGGATTAAAGGATGGCAGATTTTTAATTTTCTGATAAACTTATCCTTTGCTTAAAACAAAATGGAGTGACTACAGCTACTGACTAATTGAATTTTATCTTAAAATGCAGCACTTCTATTTCAACTCGTCCTCATATCTGGGCTTTTAACAGGCAACCTCTTCATTAAACACGCATCTATTTACAGCTAGAACTCATCAACAATATGCAGCTAAATAATTGTATGCATATTGAAAACAAAATCTCATATTTGCATTTAATTACATTGTTCAAACTACCATATGGTTTTGTGCAGAAAAAGGGTGCCACCTTATAAAAAAAAAAAGTAACACAAATTAATTATGATCAGAATATACCTAAGATGCATGCATTGTTCAACTGTGTTTACAGTGCATCATATAACTTAAAAAACAATGAGCACGTAATTAAAATTGGATATTGTATGTCTAGGTATAGACACAAGAGGGCGCTCTTAGCTCACTTACTGAGGGTTGACGCCACACTTTTCTGCACAGTTTGATAGATAGACGGACGGATAGACAGACAGACGGACGGACAGACAGGTTTTACAAGTTTTTCTGAACAGGGCAGCTCTACATGTCTCCATGGCAAAAGCTCTAATGCATTTGATGATATTGGGTTACTCGTTCCTGAAAACTTGTCGAGCCCAGATAATTATAGCCACCGGGAGGTCATGGACGCGGCCAGACATGCAAATCAAATGCAAGACACAGACCAATTAATTTCTGCCTTGTATGGATCTTCTTCATACACCACATGGTCGAACTCATTACAGATTATATTAATTCATATCACAGACAATAGATTCAATGACTTTACAAAGAGAGTGTGTTGTCTGTGTGTGTGTGTGTGTAGTCTTTCAACACTTTTTGTCATTATGGGATATAGAGTGTAGATTGAGTTGGAAAAACATTTAAATCACGTTAGCATAATGCAATTTTTTTTTGAATGCACTGCCCTTGAAGGAATCACATTGAATCACAATTTAAAGTACAGAACTCCATATAGTCCGATTACATTATCAGAAGATGAGTTTCAGACTTACTTTGCTTTGGTTCCAGCATCATCATAGCCTTTGCTTGAGACGTCATCCAGGCCTCCGATCAAATGCTTGAAAGAACTGCAAACATACATAGAATATCAAACGATTACTTTTGATCCACACAATAACACACACACACACACACACACACACGCTATTGATCCAAAATTACATTATGCACAAAAAGTACAATATACATGGTTAAATCTGTTAAAATCTGATTACCTGACTTTATGTAACTTCAAGGAGTTGAGCTACACAAGTTTGTATTACTCTGTCTGAAAGTTTAAGAGTCATTAAATCATGTCTAATTTGGATTTCTCCCCGTGCATGCTCTTTGAGGTGGTGACCATAGACCTACATTACATTACAGACAGTCAAGAACGGTTTGGCCTAAAAATATCAAAATTGAAACGACTGCGGAAACAAAGACACCTACATCTTGGATGCCCTTGAGGTAAGCTAAAACATACTGTACAAAAAAAAAGAAAAGAAAAAAAAAATCAATTTCAAAGTGAATTATCCCTTCAATGATCAGTTAAATTAAGCTGTGCTATTTTGGAACAACTAATTGTGTACTAAGTATATTTTAGTTGTAATTAAATTATAGTAAAGCATAACTTTAAGTGTAAACTTAAACTAACTTTAAATTTAGTTTACTTTTGATTATTTAATTGGAACAACTTTAAGTATATGCCTGTGTATGGACTAATTACATGCTTGATTAGTGATATTAAAAAGTGCTTAATTTGCGTTACAAGTACACTACAAATTCATTACGAGTTTCTTCGAAACATGAAAGCAATATACCATAAGTGAATTATTTTGAGTAAAAAGCATATGCTCATTAATATCTTTGGCTTATTCCAAATACTTCAAGTTGCACACTTTGTCTTCAATAACACATGCACATTAAGGAACAAATAGTATACTTTGTACAATATACTATTGTATACTATGATGTATTTTGAGTATACTTTCAATGCATTGTTACAGTGATCATTTGCAGCACACAGTTAAGAATATGCAATGTACTATTAAAAAAAAAAAGAATATATTTCAAATACAATAAAGTATAGGCCTACTTTATTTTCACTAGGGAATCAGTTGGATTCCTGATTTATGCAACAGTTATGCCCTATTTCCGATTAACTTGCCCCTGAACAGGCGTCACAATATTGACCGAGTCAAGACATGGTCAGGTTATTTTTTCTTTATTTTTATAGCGCTTAAAATAGATATGACATACAGATAGATTCAAAGTGATCAACAGGAAAATAATAATGATTCATTAATGTTATCAGAATTCAATGTGGCTGCAAAACAACTGAAAAAAAAACCTAATTGTTCAGTCAATTCAGTGTCGATTCAGTTCTGCTGTAAAGATAATCCATTATTAAATGAGTTAATTTAATTTATAAAGCAGCTTTGCAGAAAACAGTGATGTCATCATCCAGATCAGTTCAGTGTCAGTACAGTCAGATATTGTTGAATAAAATCAAAGATATGATTTCAAAACACACTGAAATTTCATGTAGAATAATGATGGTTAATTTAAAGCTTTCAAATTAAAAATTCTAAAACATAATAATAAAAACATGACTTTGCCAATTAAGGCTGAAGCTAATCTCTGCCAAACAGACAGTTTTTTTTTTTTCGGTCCACCAAGTCATAGAAAAACAAAGCACAACATACTTGAACCATTTTGTTTTCTTTTTTCTAATGTCGCTCATGTTGACTTTTAATAGTTTATCCTATATATAGTACATCTAATGTCATAGCTTGCCAGTGGTTAAAATGACATGTCACCCCTCAGCCAGATGCAAAAAAAGTACTCTTCACCCCTGACTTATTAAATCAGAGAAATATATTTATATATCTTGCTACATCATAAGAGATTTAGACATGAGAGGAAGTCAGTAATAGTGTTCATTACACTACAGCAGAGGGCTTCAAGATGTGACTCATCCACCAGAGAAATCTCACATTATCTCACATTTTTGTTAGAACTGATAAAACATTGAAACTTAAAGGAGAAAAAAATATTTGATGGTTCAGAGCTGAAATGTAGGATTAATCGCTAGCTTTAAATCCTAATGGCATCGTTTCGTTTGATGTAACCATGATTTATACAGTCTTTTAAGTCTTGGCAGCTGAGGTCAGGCAGGACACCAGTAACCCGAGCCTTAATAATCATTTGATGGACTTTTAAAGTGTGAATGACACTGCACTGTTGACCCGTCCCATGATATAGGCTATTCTTAGCACAGTCCCAAGCGAAGTTTTTGCGGGGGTGAATCCATGAATGTCACTCACATATACTTATATTTCAAGCATTAAAATGCTATTTAAAGATCTTTGACTTTCAGATCTTAAAGGTGAAGTCTATAATTTCTGCTTCAGTCACAGAACCAAAACGTAACTGCTTAAATAACTCTTCAAAGTCCAAATCTATTGCAAAACCTTATCACAAATCTATTTTTTTATATATAATATTAGATAAGCTGATTTGGTGACACTTTACTACAAGGTCTCATTTGTTAACATTGGTTAATGCATTAACTAACATGCATAACAATGAGCAATACATCGTCAGAGTGTGTATTACCCGTCGTTGATGTGTTGATAAAAATGTTCATGTTAGTTGACATTGCATTAACTAATGTTAGCAGATTCAAATTTTGATCTTAAAAATGTTTTGGTAAATGATGAGATTAATATTAACAAAGATCAATACATGATGTAATTATTGTTCATTGTTAGTTCATGTTGACTAATGTAGTTAACTAATGTTAACAAAAGAAACCTTATTGTGAAGTTACTTTATCTAAACATTTATTTATTAGGCTTTAAATTAAACAAAATCTAAAAATGTCATATGGTATAACCTTCAAGTAAAATATACAAAAAAAATATATATTTTCCTTACCTCTTAAATACATGTGAGTGTGCAGATCAATACATATTTTAAATACAATCTGTATTTATTTTACACAAATTAATTTGTATGTTGAAATATCATTTGTTTTTGTGGGTTGTACCATATGACATATACATAATATTTTATCAAAATTGATTTATTGCCTATATAAAAATAGATACTGGTAATAATAATAATAATAATAATAATAATAATAAGTTAAAACGTATTTTAAGATTTTCATCTTTTCATGAGGCCCTTTTCTTCGTTTTCTAAGGTTTTACCATTACTTCATTTACTTAATCAAAATGAATTTTAGCTCATAATTAAAAACATTTTCATCATAAAATAGTTGTGTATGCCATTTTTATGTTATAATTTTATCCAAGTTTGAGGTCGAATAGGGACAAATAAATAAAATAAATAAAGCCTGGGTTAAAGCCCGACTGAGCCTGGGTTCTCCCAAGGTTTTTTCTCCATCCAATCTGATGGAGTTTTGGTTCCTTGCCACTGTCGCCTTACTTTTGGCTTGCTTTTGGCTTGCTCAGTTGGGGTTATTTAGTGTTTAGCAATGTTGTTGATCTGTGTTGTACTACTTTCATGTTATCAGTGTGAAGCTGCTTTGATACAATCTGTATTGTGAAAAGCGCTATATAAATAAATGTGACTTGACTTGACTTGGCGTGAGAACCGAAATCATAACCTAAAACATTATAAAACGGTCTAACTAGTATAACTTCACAGTGAGGTTAGGAGCAAAAAAGATGTGCTTGTTGATGTTTGAGGGGTTTAGCTGACTGAGGACGTCCATAGAGTTTAATCCAAAAAGATGACACTTGTCAGGATTTGACTTCAGTTTTGAGAAGGGAAAAAAAGGACACCCCCCTCCAAACTCTCTGTGCCCGAGACACAACATTTAACCATATTTTTGTTAAAATTATGACGGTAATAGCCTGCCGAGACCAAAAATATGAGACGCCTGTGTTGAAAGTCAATGGAGCGCTGTGAAAAAGTGTTAGACCTCTGTGGGAGCTCGTTCTTGGTTGCGCTGTGATTGGTCAATCTACATTCTAGGGCGTGGCTTAGCCAAAGGCGAATTCTTTGTTGAGAAATTCATTCACAATTATCAAGGTAAGTTGACAACTATCTGGCGCTAGCGAAAAACGCTTTGGTGGACACATGGCCTAATTGCTAAGTTCAGTCTCCAGTGTTGTTGATTGCACGGTGGTAATAAGAGCTAGGTATTATCGGTCTATGAGGAAAAATGAGGAGCCCCCACAATCTTGAGGTTATATGTAATATGCCTGTTGACTTATATGAGTTAGTCAGATAGTTCTGATCTCAAGTTACTGTGGTTGCAGAATTTATTTATCTTTATTTTAGTTTCAACTGTCTTAAGGTTTTCTATGTTGGTTTTTAGTTATGTATCTTTCATTGCTTCTGCGGTAGCAGACTACGGCTGTTTTTCTGGCTTTTTTTTTCAGTTAACAGCACTTGAAGGGATAGTACACTTCAAAATGAAAATTCTGTCATCATATGCTCACCCTCAAGTTATTTTTAAACCTGTATGATTTTATTTCTTCTGCTGAACACAAATGAAGATATTTTGAAGAATGTCAGTAACCAAAGAGTTTACTGGTCCCATTGACTTCCACAGTATTTTTTTTTCCTACTATGGAAGTCAATGGGATTTAAGGCATAATTGAAATGTCTTTCTCAGGGTAAAGGATATCAAGACAAGAGCCTTAGTGGGTTTTGACAAATATGGCAACAAATACTATGAGGACAACATAAACTTTTTCTGTAATAATTTACAATTTTGAAGTGAACTATCCCTTTAATGTAGCTCACAGCATACAATTACAATTTATCAGCTAAACTATTGTCTTCTCAAACATTGGAGACAGAAGAGGTTGTTTGTATTTCTGCCTATGTGCAGCTGGTAAAGGGTTGTGCAACCATCTGACAGCACTTGTGTATCAGACAGCCCACTATGTGCAGCTGAATTTACAGTCTGTCCCACCACCACTGGCCTGCACGAGTGAGCCACAGAGGTGGCATCGTCAAGAAAACGTGTTTTTTATTTTCTGCAATTGGTAAGAACACTATAGTATCAACACAAACAAACAAGTACATGTTAACATCAAAGAATTATGGACTAACAATGCACAAGAGTACAGCTCGAACCCGGGTCTCCGGCATGAGAGTCAGGCGCTCTAACAAGGAGCCTCTAGCAGTAGCCAGAGCGCCTATTGAGATCTGAGGAGTGAGGTTGACTTGCACAGCAACTACTAGCTGGCCTCCGTTACACTTGGCTATCAGTTTGGCTGCAATTTTAAATATGTGCCCACACCCCATTAATCACTTCATCTGGAGTCTATAAATTTTACCCATTGTTCTGCTTGTCAGATTGAAAATGAAAAATTGAAAATGTCCTGCTTGGAGACAAATGTGGCAATCAAGAGTTATTGCAAGCAGGTTCCGGGACGTTAGTCATGAATTGTAGTAGGGATTCAGCTGGTTAGTCATTAGCGGTAAGAATCATAAAGGGCACGAGGCAGACAAGTGCAATGAAACATGGCCTTAAACTTGAGCCAGATATTTTGAGAAAATATTCTGAGATAGCCAGTGTTAGTGTAGCCTGGATGCCAGCCCAAACTTCACCCACAACATTTTTTGTTCGCGAAGTTCGGTCTGGACTCGATCCATTGAGGAGTAATTATGATCAGGCAAAATCGGGCCAATCAGATTGCCAGGGCGGGCTTTATACGATGATGGACAGATGATCTGCAGGGACGTACAGTAATCATCACGTTATCAAAGAGCGCTAACGGTTTTCCTCAGAGATGACTGCAGCTGGAGAATTGAGATGTATAGATTCCGCTTTCGCGTCTGTTTTTAAAATTAATCGACAGCGCATTTATTTTAATAGACAAACAGAAAACTGCAATCAAGGCATTTGTCGATCAGAAAGATATTCGGCAAAAGTGTAACTTATCAGCTGGCTCTGACGGTCGATAAGTTAAGAAGATGGGACGTAATGAAAAGCATGTTGTCGTTGTGGTTTCTCCTTTGGCCGCACTCATGAAGGACCAAGTGAAAGAAGCAACACTTGTTATTTTACTTCTAAAATAAGTAAGTTCTGTTGATGACAACTATGCTATGCAAAGTATTTGACTTACTGCGTTGCTCTGATTGGTTGTACGTCTGTCTGACTATCCAATTGAGTGCTGAGGGTTTTTTTTTTTCCTGGTTCGGTTAAGACACGCCTCATAATCAAAGGGAGCGGTCTCAGACTCATATTCTTAATAGAATATGAGTATGACGAAGTCAGGCTAGTGTTAGTGTCCAACCATGTGGTTTTATTATCAATCAAAGCATCACATCTAGTAGCCAGTCCAGATGGACAAGTGCATGATCCATCTGAAACCTTCGAATTTGGACTAGTTTTAGATTTTGACTTCCAATTTTGCACCCTTTTAGACAAGACTAAAAGCACATCTGTTGATAACATTGCACAGGTTCAATTTATGAAACTTCAAAGAGGACAAGCCAAACTCAAAGAGACCCACAATTACTACTGGCATGTTCAAGGCCAGCTTGCAGTGACTGGTCTACAGTGGTGTGACTTTGTGACTGACACAAAACCAGATTCCACAATACAGAGGATCTGGTGAGATGATGCCTTCATAACATTAATGAAAGACAAGCTAGACATGTACTATTATAATGTTTACATGGACGTGTATCTTTCAGTGGTATAAATGTACTATAATATGTGTACTTGTTACGGTGTGTGTGCAGGCAGAAGAGGACGAGGAGTCAGGATTCCAATGAAGACAATATATTTAATACCAAATACAGGCAGGAAGACGGGGTACACAGAGTAACATGCAACATCGACCAACAAAGACTGACTAAAACAGAGGGAACTAAATACAAGGAGGAATCAAACATAATGGGGTGAAAACAGGTGAAACAGATGAACAGGACGCTGAACGGGAGGCTGATGAGGGAGTGAGTTCAGGTGTGCAGACGAGAGGATCATGGGAAGTGTAGTGCTGGAGACGCAGACAGGATGGTGCAGACGAAGGGCTGTGACAGTACTATAATAACAGAAACTGTCCATGACCTTTTAAGATTTATTCTTAAACTTTTATATACAGTATACCCACATTTATGTACATAATAGTTAATACATGATTATATTTTGAATTTGATCTTGGGTAAAATATATGATATGCATACACATTTAATAATTGTATATATTTATATTGAGTTTATACATTTTGTTTTTATTAATTTTTATTTAAAAAAGGCATTTTGTCAACTATTTCAATGCGTCTGTCGAATTACTTTCAGGAAACTTAGTATAAATAATGGCAATATATATTTGATCAAACATTACAGTACAAAGTAAAAAAAAAAAGTAAAAACAAGATATTTAATGTTTTGAAAGTCTCTCGCTACTAAAAATCAATCACACTGTCATTGTAAATATCTAATATTTATTTTATTATACATACTTGTATACTGTACAATCACTGCTCAAGAAACATCCCAGACAGCAAACTGACATTGAATCAACGTGGAAACGACGTCTCTCATGACATTGAAACAACGTTGATTTGCTCATCGAATTAACGTTGAACCAACGTCAGACGCGGCATTCTTTAAAGCTAAATGAAATCGAAAATTGGTTTGCTTTCATAACGTTGAAACAACGCGTTGATTTCAAGTTGATTTTCCGTTAGTTTTGAAAGAATGACGCATCTGACGTTGGTTCAACGTTAATTCGATGAGCAAAACAATGTCAGATCAACGTTGTTTCGATGTCATATTTCCACGTTGATTCAATGTCAGTTTGCTATCTGGGATTGGCCCCTGGTAATTAACCACAAAACAGCAATTATGCCAGATCTGATTGGTGCTTCCTGACAAGATGAGTGGCACAACAGAATCCCAAATGTGGTTTTCCTTGACCCTTTGAATTACCCTTTCCACCAGAATTTTGAGGCGTGCAATGGCCTGTGTTTTTTCACAGTCCTGTTTGCTGAACTGCTTAGCACTTAGCACTGAAAGGTGAAATGATCAGTCTAGCACCAACACTGGAGAGCGTATCCTCGATTGTGAACCCTTTGTCTGCCATGACCTCATCTCCAGGTTCAAGCAGGTCCAAAATGCCCAGACTTCTTTGTGATCTATTTGTCGGAGATTGAACCTCTTTAAAGCTGGGAGATGAAAGTCATTGCATCACATGAAGCTACTCCAACCAGACCTTTAAATGTTATAGTGCTCTTGTAGCTGGAGAAGAGTGGAATGTCAGAGATGTGGGGCTCTCACAACGGATTTATGTGCAATCCAAGATGACTCGAAGGTTTGGACAGAACAAACCGTACTTCTTTGGCATAGATAAGCATATTTGTGTCCTGGACATCCAAATGGGTACTGAACCCAACACAAATGTGTGGCCACATTTACCCCGCAAATGTCAGCGATTACTTGTTCTCTTAGTCCAGCAGCTACCCAACAGGAATACATGAACAGTTCATCTATGAGCTGGATCTTCCGTGCAGGGCTAGGGCTTGGGGATGATCTCTGTCCCATCCTCTGTTGCTTAGTCCAGTACACAAGATGAACAAACAGACTCGTCACGTATTTCACGTCACAGCACAGTCTACACTGGTATGACTGAAATACACAAGCAAAAGTCAACATAAGTGCTTACCGGCAGGTAGGCTTGCCGCATAGTCATGTTCCTTAATAACACTGGATTCATTGGATGCATCTTCTGAGACCACCGGTTGTTCCTGAACACGTACAATCACGCCAAGTCGAACAGCGGATCTCTCAAAAGCTGACAGCCTTTGAAAGGGTACATAGAAATTGTTCCAAGAGAAACGACTGGGAATGGCACCAACCTTCAGCCGCAATGCAAACTTCTTTGAATGTAGTCGACAGCGGTAAAATACTGACTGAAGACATACGTGCTGCCTCTCTGAATGACAAACATAGACCCTTGGTTCCATCTAATAGCGATGACCCATTTCTTTTTTTGGTCTTCATTCAAAGGATATCCGTGAAAAGATAAATAAGGTTGATTTAGCTTAGAATTAGGGGTTGAACGACTTCAGATTTTTTGTAGTCGACTGCAAAGTCGAGTCGACGTCGACTAGTCGCTGACGTCATTCATAAAAACACAAGAGATGTGACAGATTTGCAACATGCCACAACTTGCAATTAATTAACAGAAAATTATACAGACGCTGACAGCTCATAATGGAGACCTTGAAACTTCATGCGTTTTTACTGATCTGATTTATCAAAACGATTCCATATACACCTGGTCACATAAATATGTTTTCGCAAAATGGTTATAAATCTGATCTTTAAACAATGCGCTATATGCAGATTTAACGAAGTTCACATCACCGAAAGCAACAGTAATGAGCTGCGTTTTATTGATCATCAGCTAATTTCACAATCAATGACCGCAATAAGAGAGACAGCACTGGTAAGATCATTTTGTTTCTTTACTTTTAACGAAGATGATTGTGTGTTAAGCGTCTGTGACTTACTTTCACTTTGATTTACGATAGTTTGCACGTTGGCTTTATGAATAGATGGTCAGCTGCGGTGCGTGTTATAGCTTTGTCATATAATGAATATAATAGCATAGGCTGCTCTCACCAGTGGTGGAATGTAACGAAGTACAAATACTTCGTTACTTTACTTAAGTACATTTTTCACGTATCTTTACTTTACTTAAGTACAATAAATAGTGCATACTTTTTACTTTTACTTCGTTACATTTTGAAGCAATTATTATACTTTCTACTCCACTACATTTCTACAACTTCTGTTACATTTTCGTTACATTTTCTGATCAGTTTTTTCCCTGCCAAAACGTAATCTGACCGTCCGTCCGTTGCACGTTTGTCTCACCAGTGACGTTTGGTTGCCATAGAGACAGTATATCAACCCGGTCACTAAATGCGTCTCACACGCAGTGTGTTTATCATGCAACTCATACGCGAAAATTTGTTTTTACGTGCATAGGAAACACACCGTGTGTAATATATGTTTGGTTTGGTTAGGATTATGGCAAGCCAAGAGGTTCAGAATTACACCATAAATGAATCGCGTTTACTGCCAAACATAGTTATTAACATAATAGTAAGGATAAGCATGATATTGCCTAATTGCAAGCTTGTTTCAGAAATGGTGACATTTTTTTTCCATCATTATTGAACATCATTATAGGAGTAGGCTATTAGGTTGAATGAGTTAGAATTAAATGTTTTATTAATCATTAGAAAATAGACATTAAGATAATAAATTGTTATGCAAGTACTTTTACTTTTAATACTTAAAGTACATTTAAAATAAAGTACTTTTTACTTAAGTATGGTTTTCATTGTGTTACTTCTACTTTTACTAAAGTAAATATTTATCTGGGTATTTGTACTTTTACTTAAGTACTGAGATTCAGTACTTCCTCCACCACTGGCTCTCACACGTTTTATTTCAGCATTTTTGGGAGAAGTCCAATTTACATATGCGGTTTCAACAACCAGATGCATTTACACGTGTCCAATTTCGTCTGTAAAGCGGCCCAGACCTCCTCATGAAGTGGTTTAAGAGATCGGATTTAAATCCGTCTCGAATGTGTTTCGGAGGGCATTTAGCTTACACCTGGTCTTTTCACGATCGGATAGCAATCAGATCACAGAAACACGCGAAGTGGCCAGATGTAGCTAAACAGCCCGCTGTTTACATCATCCTTTAGGATGAAAAGAAAAAAAAAGCTAGTTAGTGATGGATCTAAGTAATACAAAATAATATTCCAATTGATTGCGGGTGAATTAGAGATGCATTAATATGTTTAAATAAATATATGAAAAAAAAAGGCTAATGTTTGAATGATTTTAAAAGAGACTGCTCTCATTTTCCGGTAAAACAGTGAGCGTGCGTCATGCTTTTGCCAACGTGATCTCATGAGAATACGTATGTATTTGTACGTAAAGTGTCGTTCTATCATACGTATATATAATTACGTTTTATATGCGCAGAAACGTATAATACATGACGTATTTACAGTACTAAAACGTAAAATATTTACGTATTGACAGCACAAAAACGTAATTTATTTACGTATGAACAAATCCACCTACGTACACATTTGTACGTATCACAATTTATGCATATTAATATCGTAGCATTATGTTTTGACTCTATTGCATTCCACTGTCTTATTAATTAAGTTTTCAGTCGCATTTATTGATATAATGCTCATAAATATTAACATTTTGCTCGTTTCGCCTGCATTGTGTTACAACAATACACTATAAAACCACTATAAAACCTTAAAAATACATTCTTTAACGTTACTCGTTCAACCATTTTGTATCGTTAATAGTTTACCTTGAGACACATAAAGCGTTTTCTCCTATAAAACACAACAAAAATTCACAAAAGACATCAATTTTATTAGTTTGATGTAATCCAAATCTTTAGAATCCATAGCCTTCGTTGTTTGTAAGAAACAACTCCTAATTCAGCCTTTTATCCAGTCGTGATCTTCGTCTCCATTCTCAGCAGCAACCGTACATGTCAAATCCCGCGCTGGTGATGAATTCAAATTCAAATATTGCACCCTTGAGAAGCGATACGTCATGTTTTAGTGACATCAGTGATATCAAACGTTCATTGGCTCTTCCCTGCTTCGTCACAGTTTGTGACATGAAGAACTGAGTGTGACGGTTGGTTAGTTTATTTTTGAAATGGAGAAGTGCGAACCGAAGCCGGATTAACATTCATTAGTAATTTAATTTTTGCTCTGTACTTCATACAAAACTATTACAATACTGCCAGAGAGAAGACTGCGACTGCAACGCTTCATCATGTGAACGGCTTTTGGTATCGGTTTTGACATTTTCGCAATAAATAAACTATTGTGATTATACTTGTCTGTTAGTTATGTTTTTCTTTATAATTGTAATTTAGTTTGTTACGTAGTTTTAAGGAATTGTTGTGGGTAACGTTAGGTTTAGGGGTAAGTTAGGAGTAGGATTGGTGGCTCAAAATATATTTTAATGCTATATTGTTAATAAAACTGCCCTTTCCCAACACATCTGTCCGTTACGGTTTATCCTTTTTTATATTAACGTTTGGGATTAGGGTTACGGGATCTTACATTTATCTATAAAAAGGGAAATTATACAGATATCTTTATGATATAGAATATACATAAATAGTTTACGTTTTGTAGCTGTAAAAACGTAATAATGTTACGTTTAAATGTTGCAGATACGTCTATATTATACGTTTCAGCATCTATCCAAACGTACTAAAAAGTACGTTTTCTATCTTTGCAAAAACGTAAAATACCTACGTATTAACAATGAGACCAGGCTGGCTTTTGCTTACGTTTTCAACAATATAGTGCTAAGTTAGTAAAGTATTCCCATACGCTTTATGTACCAATGCTGCTTTCTTGCTGCAATGACCCTCTGGGCTCTTAATCTGTTGTCGTCTGCAACACGGCCATATACCATCAAAATTAGCACAATCATATAGTGTCACATGATCAACGCGACTAGTCGACGTCAAGCTTAAAGCGTCATGGCATTGCATTCAGGTCGACTAGTCGACTAATCGACTAGTCGGTTCAACCCCTACTTACAATTGCTGCACTGAGGGACACTACAACAACATTCTTGGACTCGGCCATTGTTGTTGTCACCGCAAGTAAGTTTACCCGGTGTTGGCGAGCACCGGAAACACAAAACCCGGAAGTGTGAAAAAGGCTTATTGGCACATGCTCCGGAGACATCTGTCGTTGCTGTGCTTGGTTCTAGTCATGTGACCTACAGTACACTTGTGCTATTCTGCAGTGAGAGATTTTTTTATCTCGATGCGGCGTTTATTGTCTTACGTGTTCTAGAAGTTGAACAGTTATTTCTCCACATAGAACACAAAAGGAGTGGCTGTTTACCCTCAAAGACCCAATTATAGAAAAATAAGTTTTTAAGGAAATGTTGTAATATTGCAATGCTAGGCGTGCTGAGTATGTCTGAACAAATATACACTAATAATCAAACAATATTAGTCATATTTTTATGAAAAATAATTTATTATAAAAAATATGTTCAGATTGTATTTACAAAATGGGACATTGATGGACATTGAACTTGCTGGAAAGTGTGTTTGTGTAATCTTTACCAGTGTCTGCAGCGGCCTCTATTTTGTCTATATCTTCTTCTGACAGACTTTTGGAAATACTCCAGTGATGTATGAAGGGAGACGTCATCATACCCAGACCGGAAAAATCTGGATTTGATCAGCCAGAGATAACTGTCACAGGGCATGGTCTGTGTTCTTGAACGACTTGATTTTGCTGTCATGATGTCCACATAATCATCCGAAGGGTGGTCACTGGGTTTTCCTTTTCCGGTTCACAGGCATCTCGACATTCCTCTTCATCAGAATCCATTTCAAAATCACTGTTCTCACTTTGGATGACACCAATGATATAATGCACTTTGTAGGTAATAGTTTATCCTGGCTGGTGGCATTCTGGAGAGAGAAAAAAAACTGCTTATGTGTTCACAAATTCCACAGAATTCACACACTACATTCTGACTAACATATTGTGTCCTCTACTTGTCAAACTAATAGCATTTACACCCCATTCCAGAACATCATCACCTGCCCTTCATGAAAAGCAGATATTTGGGAAAACAAACAAAGCCAAGAAAAGAAAACAGGACCAATTAAGTATATTTGAAGAGTTCAGATGCAAAAGCCTCTAAGTGCCATTTGAAATTTTCTTCTAGAATGATAATTGTTATCAAGCTTGTATATTTAAGTTCAGTAATTTCACTTAAATGACAATTCATAGGTAATCTTCATCCCGATTTAAGTGGAATTAATGAACTTAAATATACTAGCTTGATAAAAATGATCATTCTAGAAGAAAATTTCAAATGGCACTTATAGAGGCTTTTGCATCTGAACTCATTTTGAGATATGTACGATAAGATGATAAGATCAGATAAGAGATACTGTAAAATAAGATAAATATTTATGCACAAAAACTTTCAAACTTTCAAAGAAATAATTTATTATTTATTTTTATTATTATTAATTTATTATTTCTTAAAACTTTAACTTATCATTTAATAATAACTACTGTACGTTTTGATTGAAACTCAAAATTGTAAAAAAAAACAAAAAAAAAACGTATCTAAAATCTAAAACTTGTAAATGATCAAATGTTTCTATTAGTATTTTTTTCGCATGAAACAGATGAAGTCAAATGTATCTAGGTGCACAGAAGCATACTGCTATCCGTTTCACCCAGTGTTGAAAAAAATACAACACTGAGATTACAAGTTCAAAACCAAATATATTTAAAGCATTAGAAATTGCCTTAATATCTGTATGATCTAGACACTAATCACATACAAAAAATGTTTTGTGCATTTTACTTACTTGAATGTTGATTTATTCAGTCCAGTAAAACAAGATGATGTGCTTCAAGGTGAATAAGCAGGCTGAGTGAGTTCATGGCCAAATGAACAAGCCTATTCACAAAATATTCCATCCAAAAGCATTAAAAGGCTGAACATTAGAACCTATTAGTTGTCTTAATGGGTCTTTGCGAGAAGAAAAACATCTGCAGGTTTATTTTAGTAGAGCTAAAATTGATCTACTAAAATTGTTTCGTTTTTGACCATAAACCATAACCAAATATGTCCAGTTAGTTTGTTTATTGAGTTCTGCCAACAGAAACGGCTCCCAACGAAGCCAAAGTGAAACCCCTATCATCAGCTCATAACACTCAATTAAGAAAATTTTTTTTCATTTCTAAAATTCCTATGGAGAAAATTAATTCTGGATTCCAAACTAAAAAAAACAAAAACATGAGCATCCCTGTTACTACATCTGCATGAAACAGTGGTTAAAATCACAGGTCAGCTAGCACACAATATAAAGATTCTCTTAATGAGCATTACCATAATGCTCTTTAAGAGGACTGAAATATTGTGCGATGTCCTGCAGTGAGAGTAAAATGTGGTTTGCATGAGGGTTTGCTTAGTTTATCCCTTCCTCATTTTGAAGGATAATCAAAGTCTCTGGAGTATGATGTCTTCAGGGGTAAGAGAAGGTTTTGTGAGTCCCGCTGTGCAGAGAGGCATTGTCACCCGTGCTGTTCTGACACACGCTGTGCCACTCAAATGAGGGCATATGTTTGATTCCCGACAGTCTGATGTCTAACTGGCGTAAACTAGCCCGAACTTTACGCGGTGAAAGTTGTGAGAGGTCATAAGAAATTAGCAGTGGTAAATTTAGTGAGCACACAGTGGAAAAGATGAAAGTCTAATCAAATTTCACAGCATCAGTACACACACATACACACACTCTCACTCTCTCAACTCACTCTCTGTCGATGACGAGGCAGGTGACAGCTTCAGCGGAGACGACATTAGCCGTCCTGATGTCTTCTCTGTGGGGACACAAATAATTTATGTCAATCATACACAGCCAGAATCTACAATGTATTTGTTTTTGTTTTGATTAATTCTTGAACCACATGATATTATTTTGTTTTTCCTCAAACGCTTTAACACATTTTTTTCACAACAGTCTTACATTCTCTATTCTCAATTTTCACAGCTGTTTGCTGGAACTCTATTGCGTGTCTGCAAAATGTAGTGACTCACCGTTATTTAACTGACGTCTTGGGACGTCTTTTGACCATACGTCAACATCTGCCTTTTTAGGGTACCCTTAAACGTCGGTTAGATGACGTTTTTGGATCCTAACCCTACCCCAGACCTAAACCTACCCCGTCACCTAACCGACGTTAAAGGTAAAGCGTCAGTTGTATGACGGCCCGGGATCGTCATGTAACCGACGTTTAAGGGTACCCTAAAAAGGCGGATGTTGACGTATGGTCAAAAGACGTCCCAAGACATCAGTTGTATGACTTCTTGGGATGAGACGGTGTTAACTCACCCAAAACAATTAATTCATGTTACAAAACCAAGTTATTGTGTCAGTAAATTGGCCCATGCTACGGTGGCCGAGAGAGCTTTGACAACACATGTGCTGCATGTTTTATTTGTACCTTTTTGTTGATGCTGACTGCTTTCTATACACTGAGCTTTATAGATACAGATTTCAACAGTAGTCTAGGTAAAAATTTCTAGATAAAAGTAGGTAATTAAAAAAATAGCAGAAATGTTACATGTCAACGTACTCTGTTACGTACGTAACCTCGTTTCTCTCTAGAAAAGGGAACAGGTATTGCGTAAGTAGCTTACGCTACAGGTAAAGTCATTTCTCGAGAGACTGAAGCCAGAAATTATCCTTAATTTTTCATATATTGTCAATGCAGTGCAGCAACTAGCAGACCTAGAGCAGGCTATCTCGTGTGCTCATTGGCTGCCCTGCGCTAACTGCTGCAGCCTACCACTGAGCCTCACGCATGACATCACTCCCGCCAGAAGGGGGCTGGCTTAGCATATAAAAGCCGGACTCGGGGGTTGCATCACTGGGACCATTAGCTGAAGCAAAAATTTGCTCTTGGCGCCTGCACGGTCGGGTTACGCAATACTCACTCCCTCTTCTAGAGAGAACCGAGGTTACATATGTAACCGAGTACGTTCTCTTACGAGAGGTTGCGCAAGTTAGCTTACGCTACGGGAACCCATTGTCAACACCGCGCACGCCCAGCATCCACTTCATGAATCCCAGGGGTTCCCAGCTACCCAACATAGATAAGTGTGAAATAGGTGGCCAGCAGTGCGGGATGACTTTAACCATAGCATACGCTAACTTACGCAATACCAGAGAACCTCTTGTAAGAGAACTACAACAGTTGCTTTTTTACAAACTTTATTATATCTTCCTTTAACGTTCTTATGCTATGTTCACACCAGACACGAATAGCGCATCAGGCACGAATGATTTCAATGTTAAGTCAATGCAAAGACGCGCTATGCACGTAAAAAATTCCTGCGGCGCGAATGCGTCTACCGCGCCGCGCTCTACGCCTAATTTGTGCGTATGCCGCGAATTGAGCATCTGGTGAGTACGAATTATTTAGTTAGTGCTATTTGTGCACTCATGCGTTTGACGCAAATTCACACCTGCCGAACTTTGGCGTCAATTCGCGCCACGTTAACCAATCAGGAGCCTGCTGCTTGCTCACGTGGTGAAGTATCTGGATGCTTCAATAAATTATTTTGTAATATGAGTAAATGCATGGTGGGATTCTTATGCACAACAAAGCAAATATTTTATCACTTAAAACTTTATTTCTATATACGAGACATGTTCATTTTGTATTGAATGTTATTCATTCCATATCTAGATTATATGAAATAATATTATGATGTAAAGACAACCAACATACATGTGCATAAGTTTGTTTCTGACGTGAGAGAAAAAAAAATCACAGGACAGGTTAATAATAAATTATCAAAAACAAAAATAAATGACAGCTAGATTAGATGGATGTGGGCCAGGGTGATCCTCGTTCTGATGCGGGGCAACAGGTCATCAAACTGGGCGCGGGACAGGCGGAAGTACCGCTGACAGCGTCCTCCGAGAGCGAGCAAATGGTGAAACTCGCCAAACGGTTCGCCTTCCAAAGGGTCCAGTGGACACAAATACGGAGTTGATGATCCCCACGCCGCTGTTCTAGCTCTCCAAAACAAATACAGTGTGGTGAATATCTCGATGAATGCTCGATCAACATAAAAAAAGATGGCCGCCAACGGGTTTTGATTCTGACGCACGAGACGCACATAAGTTTTGCTTCAAACTTTTGATTTTACGTGCGTCAGTTTCACTCTTGATGCGAGAATTAACACAAAGTGGTCAAGCGTAAAACTAGACGCGGTAGATGCGAATTTGACACGCTATACATATCCGGTGTGAATGTAGCATTACACATCTTCCTATTGGTCGCGACAAGCAACTGTACATTTTCAGTTCACATTTAACACATTTTTACACAAATAAATGTACTGTTTACAAATGTATTTATACTACTGTAGCTGCTGCTCTTTAGAGTTGTGACGTTCCTCCATGCTCAAAAATGGTAATGATTGTGCCATGGATAAACTCCATATACTGTGCTTCCAAACTTGATTGCTTGATAGGTAAGATTGTGATTCCTATTTCATGACAATAAAACCCACTGTAGCATGTTTGTAACTGCGCATCCTGAAAAAATTACTGTTTCAGAAATTAGCATCCATAGAACACTGACTCAGTAATCAGTGGCAAAATGAACCAAAGTTAATCATCACCCATTGTTATAGAACATTTTTCACCACATGGCAAAGTGCAACCCAAACATTCATCGCTGTAAGGTTTCTCACAACACAAACACACAAAACAGTTTCTGTGGCATCACTCAGCATGGTTGCCCTCTCTGTCACTAGAGTCTTCTTCACTGCAGTCTGACAAACATGAAGGCATATACTGTTCTCTTTGTGGCCCTCTACTGAGCTGAACTTCAGTGTGTGTGCGTGTGTGTGTGTGTGTGTGACTGGATTTTTTTCCCACATGGATTGTAATTTCAGTACATTTTGACCTTTTGGGGACGTATTTGTCGGTACCCATGAGGTAAACAGCAACTAAATCATACCAAATGATGTGGTTTAAAACTGCAATTTGTACAGTTTAAAAATTATTATCTCTTTGGGAAGTCACCGTAAAACATGGAAACCAGTGTGTGTGCGTGTGTGTGTGTGTGTGTGTACTATATTTTGGGGACAAATTAGTAGCCAGAAGTGACCAAAACCTGATAAAATCTCCACAAATCTTAGGGACGTCCTCATTTGTAAATCTGGTATAAAACTGAAGTACTGTAAGTGTGTGTCTGTGTGTGTGTGTGTGTGTGTGTCTGTTGGGGGAGGGGGGGTTTGGGGGATGACAGCTCCAAACACCAGCACAATGCCAATTCACAATGCTGATTTCGTTCACACAAAAACGAAAAGGGCCTCTAAACTTCCAAACCAGGCTCATTGGAAAAACATCCCTGTGGTGATATTTCTGCAAAATGATATTAGGTTGCCTCTTGACATTTGTCACTTTCAACGTGAAACGTCCAGTCAGTGGCAATAAAAGCATGTTCAGATTTATTCGAAACCTGAATGCGGCAGTATTTTATTACATAGGTTGTTGTAACAAAATTTCTGTTACAACAAAATGTCTGGTGACTGACGTTTAATGGTTAATGCTCTATTGTGTTTGAAAAACACATTTGCTAAAACTACCATGCCATTTTAGCTTGCTTCTACAAGATTATGACTTCTTTTATTGTGACTCGTGTTTCACCGGATTCATACCTGAATGATCCACATCACAAGTACAGTGCTGTATCAGGTGACCTACCAAGCACGTTTACTATATTAGAAAAGCCATATATATTGAGCTGGTTATGTGCAAATGTCAAAATGTATTAGTATGTATTAAATCATGGCACTATGGCACAAGTGTTTTGAGGTCACAACATAGTATTGTTCATAGAACCTCATGAAAAAAAAAGTCTTTATTAAAGAGTAATTAAACCCTAAACCAACTTTTTTTTAGTTAATGATCTGTAAGAATGGATCTTGATTCATACCAGTCATTGATTCGAGTAACTTTTTTGACATTTGTGTATAAAGTGTTCTATTTCTACAAAATATGGTGTAAAAACGTTTTAGTGCTGCCCTCTTCGGGTTGAACGGTGGCTACTGCAGTTGAATTTTCCTATTGGATGGTAGCGGTTCTTCGTGACGAACGCACGTTCCAGCTCACCACGCTCTTGGTATGAGCTACGCCCTTGGCAGTATAAAATCCAGCTTGTTTCGTCAAAACCACGGTAGCGAGTCAGGAGTTGGAATCGCGAGTATTGAAAACGACCAGGATAGAGTGTTTTAGCATCTATTTCATTCCCTCTATCTCCGCTGAGGTCTGCCCACTTTTTCAGCATTTTTCAAATATTGGCAGAGGGTGGAGTCAGGCTCTGACCTGGGGTTTAGTTACACTTTAAACAATAATTTGCTCATGTAATAATTAAAAAGAAATACATTAATGTTGTTGGTGTTTTACTACCACTAGTGTAAATTTTATGTACAGGTAGTTAGGTATGCTTTTGGAGTTTTTGAGCAAAAATGCATGTTTTGTATTTTTGTTTTTTTTATTTTTTTCAATGAGCAATAGGTTGCTTAACATTATTTTAAATCAAATTAACACTAGTGCAAAATTATATTTATTAACTCATATTTTATATTTGTATGACTATTTAAATATAATAATGTTGAACACTAAAGCAAACTATTATTGGTCATGCTTTTTAAACAAATTTGAACTAACCCCTAACTATAGCCAGGCAGTGTTTGAACTACTTGTGTGTGCACTTGTGAGTGCTTTACGAGGACTTGCAAGGACTTCCAAAGATACAGCTAGTATATGCACTATGCAAGCAATATGTAAATTACATGATTTACCCTATTATACTTTATCGACACAAATTGATAAGTCAAACAGCCACCCACAAATAGTCTATGAATGGGCTCTATGCACGGCGGTATTTCCGGTGAAGGATTAAGGATGATCGATAACTTCCGCCGATCGTGGAGTCCAATGCAATACCGAGAATTTATATTGAATTTTATACTCCATGGTTATACTAAAGAAACGTTAGTCACAAAAACAGATAAAACAGACACCCCTCGTTGTGTTTATGCTTCTTTTTAAAATTATATTAAATAAACATAACTATATATAAAATTACATCTAAACGTATGTACGTTTCGTTTCAAAGACGGGAGGACAGTAAATTTTGAAGACTCTGCCATAATCC
Organism: Pimephales promelas; assembly: GCF_988280905.1. NCBI lineage: Eukaryota > Metazoa > Chordata > Actinopteri > Cypriniformes > Leuciscidae > Pimephales > Pimephales promelas. The sequence continues at coordinate 16,000,305 of NC_142785.1, read as the reverse complement.
TGTTTTTCTCGGTTTTCCTCCGCTTTAATCTCCACAACCGGAAATGGACGAGCATCCTTGCGTCAAATGGGGAACTTATGCGTGCATATAGCCCATATTTAAGTTCACTTGAACAAGGGTTAAATTACTCGTCAGGATACAGAACAATACAATATTTCCTCCGTTCAATGAGGCCTAAGACATCGAGAACCCAGCCACAACACATAATTGGGAATAACATGCCTTACCTTAACACAAAATGGATTATAAGGAATTTGCGCGCAGATCATTGGCCTCCAGCGTTTATTTTTGTTTTACAAATCTTTGAGTTAACTTACTAAACTGGATTGGAATTTGCACCGCAGTGCCACCAGTCCGTGATGCTTACGACAAGAATAGCATAGTTATCTTTATTGAAGTGAATTAGGTGTAAATCGCTGTCATGCATGCATGAATGAATGATATTTTTGCTATTTTACACATAATAATCCTCAATGATCGCATTACACAAAACTGAAATTGAACATCAAAATAAAACATTGTCAATATTTGTTGAGACCCCTCAAAATTTCATGAATCACTTTTTCAGGGGAGCCCATGTCTTATTAAGCGCAGCCGAGCTCGCCCTACCCCCCCTGTAGTTCGCACCATGACCATAGGTAATAAATGCTGGTGCAACTCAGCGTTTGTGCTAAGGAAACAAATCATAACACAAATCATCCGGCTTGTTAACTCCATGGCAACTGCAACACATGAAAAACCACTCAGAGCACCTGCGACTCTGCGACATAATTTCCTGACAACCACCCACAACCCCTTGTATTATGGCAGAGTTTTAAACAGGGAAGCACCACTCAAACAAACTGTGAAAATCATGTCGCATCTTTACAGTTACATTGATTGTTCTTCAAATAACTGATTTGTTCGGCAACATTAAAAGGACATCAACAAAACCAGCTGCAGACAGCAGACCACTTATGTACAATTACCATAAATAGCCCGCAAATTGCCTGCCACATACACACAGTCATGGCGTGTGACAAAAGTACACACATTTAAAATTATAAGTAACCTTTGTATGATGGATTTTCATAGTTTAAGTCTAAGGACCAGATTTGCTAACAGCTTGCGCAAAAAAATAAAAACAAAAAAATCAGGATTTAATAAAGGCATACATGGGCAGGGTTATTTTTTGCATTTTGCATATATGCATTTATAGAAGTTTACCTTTCAGATGCAAAATTTATGGGAGGAGAGTATTTAGATGATTTATGCAAGGTGATTTGTTTGCTTGCGCAAGTCAATTTACTGGTATTTGCACCCCCCAAAAAAGCATGTCTTAAACTGGATGCTAATTTGCGCTGCTCTTGCTAGATTGCGTTGGTCATTATGGAAATGATCCGGCTGCGTCTGTGTTCTTAAAGGGATACTCTACTTTTTTTGGAAATAGGCTTATTTTACCACTCCCCCAGAGTTAAACATTTGGGTTTCACCATTTTCGAATGTATTCAGCCGATTTTTTTATATTTAGAAGAATATCAGTAATGCCTAGTTCACACTACATGATTTTAAAATGTCGGGCTGAACTGTGCAGTTCATACATGACTTGCTCTCAGTGAAATCATGAGTGTTCAAGTTGTTTAGCTGTTCACACCACACAACACAACGCGATTGATCCACAACAGGAGGTAACTCACTACACGAGTTAACAACGCACTACATAGAGATACAACCACGATCGGATAAGAGCATATCATTTGTGACTCAATGAGAGCTGTTTCAGTACTATAGTACAGTCTAAATCCTGAAAATAATCAAACAAATAACGAGTTGACAACAACACGATTCTATCTGGTCTAGAAACCATGTTTTGTAACGAAAAACCACGCAATAAAACGAACCAGAAATGACGCGAAACTGCAGAGAAGAACACAACACGCGAATATGGACGTCAGACAGAAACTAGTGCTGCACACTGTTTGCTCGACGATCTGCTCTGAGAAAAAAAATGCAAAAAAGAAAAAGTAAGATTTACCTGGTGTCCTCAACCCATGCGTTGCTATGATTGGCTGTACTCATGACATCACTGAGATTGAGTCGCGCGACTGCGCGAGATATCTAGCATGCTAGATATTTTTCTGAGCTCGGTGACCTGTCTGCGAGGTGTCTGCGAGCTGTCTTTGATGCGTTGTTGGCTCTTTCACACTAACGGATTGGCGAGCGTTAATCGTCCGCTAATCGCCCGCGATTTGCACGCGATAACACCCTGACTTGTCGGCGACTCAACGATTTGCAAATCGGGCTTAAATCGGGCTTAAAATCACGTAGTGTGAACTAGGCTTAACCAGACAGTTTCTGGTCTCATTGACTTCCATATTTTGTTTTTCTACTATGGAAGTCAATGAGACCAGAAACTGTCTGGTTACTAATATTTTTCTAAATATCAGAAAATCGGCTGAATGGATTTGAAAACGTTGAAACTCGACTGTTTAACTCTGGGGGAGTGGTAAAATGAGCCTATTTCCAAAAAAAGTGGAGTATCCCTTTAAATTTTCAGGTTGTCAGTAGATAACGTGCAGAACTTTACACTCTCATCTGCGAAAACCATCTTTTTTGGTTTTGTGCAAATTTGATTTGATTTAATTTGTAAATTTGGTATGGTACAAGGCTTTTCTGCATTTGAAAACTAGCATTAATAAATCATAAAGTTCAAATGTGACATTTAAATAACACAAGGACAAAAAATAAAATAAAAAATCCTGCGACATGCCACCCTCATCCTCAACTTTGACATATGGGCCTCCAATAAGCTCCATTTACTTGTGAATATTATGTTTATAGTGTCATTAGTGTCTTCTGTCTAGAGACCCATCTGCATGTGCTAGAAATCAACTGCCTCAAACTGCCTCTCATTAGATATGATGTTTCTTGGTACAACTGTAAAAAACATGAAAACCCCCATTGAGACAGAACATATCAGAGGTGCCGCAGCTCTTACGAATAACTTCCAATTATATCACCTCATTATTATTACAAGCGTCCTATGCTAGTCACATCTCAACTACAATTATCAAGTCAGTCGCACATGAGGATCAAAACTGCCACTAAGAAAGTCCAGCACAGGGGAACATCATCCTTCAATTACACTGTCACACTTCAGAGGCAGAGGGATGTCTTTGAATACTGTGACAACATTAGGTGAGGATCGAGTCAAAGGAAGACAGAGGGAGGTTAAGACCAGCCAGTGCAAACGTGTTTTAGCTGTCAGTCAAAGTCTGGATGTAGTGAACGCACATCACAGCAAGTATGGAGTGAGGTTTATGAGGAAAAGGTCAGAGCCGTCAATCAAGTTGGGAGAATATAGCAGGACAAAGATGAGGTGACCCATCTGGGTTCTCCAAGAAGCTGAAACCAAGTTTAACGCGCTGGTTGTGAACATAGACTGTTAAAAAAATATGGATGTAGTGTCTGTGACGTCACCCGTAGGTTTCTGAAGAGCATTTTTGAAGCCAGAAATGGCTTCCGTCACGATCTTGGCAGTGTCACTCGTATATAATAGAAAATGGGCAAAGAGGTGTGGGTGGAGCTGAGGTTCCTGAATGTTGAAACAACGCCCACCTAGTCTCAACGTGATCGAGTTAGCTCAGGCTTAGGAGCAGCTAATGCTATATGCTACTAGCACTACCATTTGCCTCTCAAATGGGTCAATCCATACATATTACCTATGAAGTTCAAGTAAATGCGCTCGAAATCCGAGCTCATCCAAAGATGTGCATTTATTAAATGGACGGAGAAAGCAAAGAAACCTGCAGGATTTCATCAGATGATAGACAAGCATACATAGTCTTGTTGCTTGCGTACATATAACTTATCTGTTCCGTGAGAGCAACGGGACCGCAGAACGCATGTAGCCTCTTTCTATAGACGGACATTTTTAAATCTGAAAACTCCAAAAAGCAATGAAATTGTCAGACATCCATTCGTGCATGTTCACAGAGGAATCCATTTGAGCGCTGTTTGTTCTCTCGTACGATACTCGACAACGACAGAATCCAAAGGCGAAAAGAAGTAGAGTGGTATTTTAAATATATTAAATACAATTTTAGACAATTTTCAATACATTTTTAAGTTATGATAATCAGTAAAACTTTACAATAGTCTCATTTGTTAGTTAATAGTAATTTAACTTTGGAAAATACAGTTCATTGATGTTAGTCTGTTTAGTAAATAAAGTGCATAAATGCAACCACAGAAACCGTAAATTCTCGGGCCAGCAGCATGTGTCCAAATTTCAATCTTAACCGTTCTATTTAATCAGAAACGATCTTGAAACATGAGTAATTCACTCATGAATTCAAATTCTATTTAAAATTCAAAAAAATTCAAATTCAAAAAAAAAAAAAAAAAACGTTTTGCTGATAATTTACTCACCCCCATGTCATCCAAGATGTCCATGTCATTTTTTCTTCAGTCGAAAAGAAATTAAGGTTTTTCATGAAAACATTCCAGGGTTTTCTCCATATAATGGACTTCAATGGGAACCAAACTGTTCAAGGTCCAAATGAGAGTTTCAGTGCAGCTTCAAAGGGCTTTAAACGACATCAGACGATGAATAAGGGTCTTATCAAGCGAAACAATCGGTCATTTAAAAAAAGAAATAAAAAAGTTAAAGTTTTATAAGCACAAATGCTCGCCTTGCTCTGTTCTGTGATCAGTTTTTTCTGACTCTACTGTTCAAACTCGTTCATCAAAATGAACAAATCTTTTTTCGAGTCATGACTCGAAGGGTCCTAGATAAGACCCTTATTCATCGTCTGGTGTCGTTTAAAGCCCTCTGAATCTGCACTGAATCTCTCATTTGGACCTTGAACCGTTTGGTTCCAAGTAAAGTCCATTATATGGAGAAAATCCTGGAATGCTTTCATCAAAAACCTTAATTTCTTTTCGACTGAAGAAAGAAAGACGTGGACATCTTGGATGACATGGGGGTGAGCAAATTATCAGCAAAAGTTTTTTTTTTTTTTTTTTAAGTGAACTACTCCTTTAAGTGTAAAATACCAAACTTGTCCTTTAATGGTCTTAAAATAGGCCTAATTTGAATTGATGATACCCATACAGTGCTCCTTGGTATGAATGTGTTTGTATACTTTCCTTCCGGTGTGGAATGAAAAAAAAAAAGAAGAATCAACATCTCCTTAACTGGCAGCAAATTCATTATTTTGCCTCAACAAGGTGTTTTGCTTAAGTGGGACATGAAAGTTTACTTAGCATACAAGCTGTAGCACATCAAAGCAGTGAGCAGCCTTTAATCCACAAGACCATAGCTATTGTTATGGCTGTTACTTAGTCAAAGACAGCTTCCATATCACACAAACACGACTCATAACGGCCTAAAAAAATATTGTTTAAGATGAAAGACTGACTTGATCCACTTCAGTGCTGATTGATTTGCTAAACATACTACCACTTAAAAAAAAAGAAACTAAACAAACAACAACCGAAACAAAAAATGCAAGACTCTGTGCTAATTAAAGCTGAGTGAGAGGTGAGATCAAAGACATGAAGATCAAGAACACACATTTGTAGGAGTAAAAACCTCTCCAGGCAAAAACTAATAAACTCCTCATCAGCTTGGTCGTCCTTGGGCACAGATCAAAGCAAGAGCGATCTAACTAGGTGTCTTTGTGAAAAAAATAAAATAAAAGTGACAATTAAACAATAGATCACACAATGTCTAACTATAAATATCTGTGTATGTCAGCTGTCATTTATTACAAACAACAATCTTAATAAAGTTGGCATCCCATGAAATGAAATAATTAATAAAATATTCAATTTTTGGTCCGCAATAACAAACGGCCGGGCTGGTTCGATCTTTTTTTTTTTTTTTTTTTTGATGGGGGGATGTATGACATCACTCTTCACCCCATGTCACTCAAATCGCTCCAAATAGTTCATATGTGTTCGGTTTCTGCTGGTTTTTATAGTTAAACACAATTTTTCACTATTTTTATTGTCTTTCCTTATATAACAGGAATGTTTTTGGGAGCTGTGATGTTACTCTCCACGAAACTGTGTTGTTTTGTGTGCTCGAATGTTGCCTTGTGCCGTTCAAATAAATATAGTACTTATTCCCCCTTCTTAGAAATAACAAATGTAGGCTAATTCAGACAGTGTAATGCTATCCAAATTGCTCCAAAGTTTGGCTGTAACTGAAATAATTTTTTTTGTTAATTTATTGTGCAGACAAACATTTTTTTATTTGCTGTAATCCACAAATAGACTGAAACCATTGAAATTCAAGAGGGAATTAGAAACTAAAAACTCAACCTTAAACATAAACAATAGCTTATTTTCTTAGCTCTATCTTCACTTTTGATCTAATCAGGTAGCTCATGTTTCTTTTCACTCTCTTGTGCATCACAGGTTGGCATAGTGTACTAAACTAAAGGCAGTGACATCTATAATTTTGTCATTCAAAATGTTTGAAAGTATGTCTTCCTTAATGAGTCCTGTGGCCACACCATATCCTATTACTTTATCATTCAAGTTAATTAAATCAAATATAAATTCTCCCAGCATGGACCTTATATTTTGTATGCAATCTGCACACTCTTTATTCCAGTCCATTAACAGCTTACTCCCTTTTCAGGGTCAATGACAAGTTCAATACCGCAACACAACTGTGCAAAACAAGCCAAGTGCACTAATGCGAGCATTTCAAATAGAAAAAAAGGAGAAAAAAAAGAAAAATAGAATCCCTTTAATATGTTTACCACTATTCGGTAATTGCCAAACAACAACAATAAAATAGACTGTTGTTTTTCACAGCCACCGCAATTAATGCACTAAAACTTCCTCTGATATCCACTAAGGGTCCTCATTGCATATGTTCTGTCTCCATCCATTGCAACAGCAGTTTAAAAAGTTTCAAAACTAAAACCATCATGTGAAAATGAAAGTGTAAATTACATCTGAAAAGCATCTGCTTAGCAAGAATAACATTCACTTGAAACAACTTGAAAGCCATAATGCAAGCCGAGCGAACTTGCCTGAGGTTGGCCTCTACTGAATCAGCAGCGGTGGTGGGAATAATGCAGAAAATATAAATAGATCAGAGGATGATGTTCATAACCGACCGACCCTATGAGAAATATGATATGAGGAGGATATGTGCATCTGACTGTTCTGACACAACCGGTCTCATCTTCTCAAAATTAGCTCTTCTCACTAAGTGCTGTGAGCTCCCAGTCCATTAGACGGTACGCTTGCAAATAAAGCCTCAAAAATGACAGACATTTTCATACAAGCCCGGGTCAAAAACCAAATGAAATGCAATTTGCAGCTCACTTATCTTTCATAATGTGAAATATGTTTTTTTCTGCAAAACAGGAGGAAAATAAAAATAGGGCAAGACTTCAAGGATAAGAGGGATTGCTTGTTTTAGAGGTGGAGCAACTTAATGCATTTTGATTAAATATGGTGATTTGTTTTTAATTTAGAAAAACCAGGAATCGGAAATGTCAATAAAAGGAAGCAAATAAGGTCAACTTTAATCTAAATTGACTTTAAATGCTTTCTACGTCCAATCAAAAAGTATTCCTGAAGCAAGCAGATGCTTTGTTTGAATGTGCATTTGATTGTTCCCAGTTAACAGCCAATTAGGCATGTGCCAGCAGAAAACGATCCATCGAGCACATAATTGATGTCAGCGCTTGCTTTCGTAAACATGGTCAGTGGCAACCTGTGATTGAAGCGCTTTGTAAGTAGTGTGCAAGGAAGTTTTTACCCTTGAAGGGCTTTTTCTCCAAACCAGTCTCCTTTCCCTAATGACCGAAGATAGACAGGGGTCCCATTGGGTGGATCTTCTCGAGTTACGTTCACCTGCAATTACAGATTATTGATAATTAAAGGAGTAGTTCATTTTAAAATGAAAATTACCCTGTGATTTACTCACCCTCAAGCCATTCTAGGTGTATATGACATTCTTCTTTCAGAGTTATATTAATAAATGTCCTGGCTCTTCCCAGCTTGATAATGGCAGTGGATTGCAACCAACAGATTGAAACTCAAAAAAGTGCATCCATCCATCATAAACAAACTCCAAATGGTTTAGGTGGTTAAAGGCCTTCTGAAGCAAAGCAATAAGTGTATGAAAAATGTTCATATTTAACGCATCACAAAAGTACACGTTGCCAAACGCAGTCTGATGTTGGACTTAGCGTAGGGCGTCATGGCGTACAGCGTAAATATCAGCAGTACGTCGCATTACTTGCATAAGTAGCGCTTTACACTTAAAGGGATACTCCACTTTTTTTGGAAATAGGCTCATTTTACCACTTCCCCAGAGTTAAACAGTTGGGTTTTACCGTTTTCGAATGTATTCAGATGATTTTTTTTTTTATTATTTAGAAGAATATCAGTAACCAGACCAGACAGTTTCTGGTCTCATTGACTTCCATAGTAGGAAAAAAATATACTATGGAAGTCAATAAGACCAGAAACTTTCTGGTTACTGATATTCTTCTATATATATATATATATATATATATATATATAAAATCGGCTGAATACATTCAAAAACGATAAAACCCATCTGTTTAACTCTGGGGGAGTGGTAAAATGAGCCTATTTCCAAAAAAAAGGGGAGTATCCCTTTAAATTTTCACGTTGTCAGTAGATCACGTGCAGAACTTTACACTCTCGTCTGCGAAAACCCTAGTTTCCCTTTAAGTCAGATGTTTGTTTAGCCGGAAGCTAGTTATTTTACTTTATAAAGTTTTAAATTTGAATATTTTACTTACACAAGGTAAAGACCAAACGTATTTTAACAAACGAACACTTAAACTTTTAATCCTAAAATGACGAAAAAACATCTTGAAATGTAATTTGATTGTTTAGTTTCCATCGCGTTCATTAGAATTCACGAGGAGGCAGGCTTCATGACCTTTACTGGGACCAGCTACCAGGGGGCGATCGAGACACTTTGACACTTCACTTTTCAGGACTTGTGCAGCATGCTTGGTTGCAATCCACTGCCATTGTAAAGCTTAAGAGCCAGGGCATTTATTAATCAAAGGGCGGCAATGGCTCAGTGGTTCATGTAGGTTGTCTACAACCCAGAAGGTTGGTGGTTCAATCCCCAGTTCCACCTGACCAAGTGTTGAGATGTCTATGAGCAAGACATCTTAGCCCAGCTGGCCCGATGAGTTGGATGGCGCCTTGCATGGCTGACACTGCCATCGGTGTATGAGTGAATGGGTGAATGTGAGGCAAAATGTAAAGCACTTTGGTGGCCATTGGGTCTGTGAAAGCGCTATATAAATGCAGTCCAGTTCATTAATATTACTCCAATTGTATTCGTCTGAAAGAAGAAACTCCTAGGATGGCTTGAGGGTGAATAAATCACAGGCTAATTTTCATTTTAAAGTGAACTACTCCTTTAAAAGACTAAACAATCTACTGATTTGTCCCTAAAATGTCAATTATTTTTCATTCGTTCACAAGTCTGCATTTATCACATTAATGATAGCAACACTAGAGATACTGTATTTGAATGAAGGCTTTCAGATTTGACGGACAGTTTGTACAAAAAATACAATTTTGAAAGAGCAAACACAGCACATTCTGTACAATAATTCATAGTGACCACATCCTGTAAAGCTTCAAAGAGACAATAAAACTCCATAACAGTATCATAAAATAGTCTATATGACTTATATTCCAAGACCTCGGAACAGACTGAACTTTATGAAGTTATTATTCACTGAACTGTAGGTCTCAAATCCAAAATCCAAAAGGCAACCTCTCTCTACCTAGTGGTAGTAAAACCAAAATAATTAAGCAGATAATGGATTAATAAATACTTATTTTTGTGCATTTGCAATGCTTGTAGTCCATGTTAGAAATAGGCTAATTAATTAATTGGAGGTGAAGATTGTCAGTAATGACTTACATTTCACTCAGTTCTTTACAAAAGACTTGATATAACATACGACTCATCTGGACTACTTATAATATGATACTGTTCCTGTCATTTTTTTGGAGCTTTAGACATGGTCACTATTGTTGAATGGAAAACAGCTGCATTAAGTGTTGAAAATCCTTCAAATCATTCCTTCCTTTTGACTTGCAAGTGAAAAAGCAGCATGAAGGTCTAGAACGACATGAGGGTGAGTAAATGATGACAGGTTTTTCATTTTGGGGTGAGTTCGTGCATGCAATCGCTTTGGTATTCTATCTCTGTGACAGACAATATCTTACCTTTCCTTTGCTAATGATAAAGAACGTGTCCCCTCTGGCACCTTGTCTAATAATGTACTCTCCATCACTGTAGTGAGTCTGGGAAACAAGATAAAGAGAGAGAAGCAAAGAGAGAGAATTACTAAAATGACATTTTTCCCTTTATATGTTCCTCCGTCACAATCATCCTCAAGCCATCATGAAGACAGTCCCTCAATCACAACACCAGAAGTCCTCTAAGCAGTACTCCATGCTACCGGCAAACCACCGTGGCCCCCATTGCAAAATGAAGTCTACAGAACTCTAAATAAACCGCAAATGTTTAGACTACTAATAATTAGGTATCTGTACAAATGTACTGACCTTATCCAGTTCAGTTTCTACTACGAATATGAAAGATACTTCAAACTGTGTCTTGATGAGGAGAGGTGTGTTGATACTTGACTGTTCAGATTATAGAGAGAGAAGTATATCACAGATGCTTGGAGATGCAAGCTATTGACTTGAGCCAATCCACCACTTAGAATCACCTAGAACACCCTGAACTGCATAGAAATGTGATGAATCCTCTCAGAACACCGTAGCAACCGCATAAGCAATGCCCTGGAACAAGCCCAGAACATCCATGGCAACTTTTCAAGCACCACTAACATTTTCTTCAACAAATGTAAAATATTGTTTTGTTCCAAAATGTGTTTTATGTAATTCATAACATAATACAAGTACACTTTCTTTTTTTTACAGCCAGTTTGACATCAGGTCAAGCACTTTAATGGTGGCGTAACAGTGTAAAAATATGATTAAATTAAAATGAAGTCCCTGATTAATACAATTAATGGCAAACATAATTTTGGAAATGTAAACTGGCACTTAAAGGAGAACTCAGGCGCAAAATGAACCTTTGGTCTAATAAAACATTGGTACCTAGTCAACCGTTCTCTGAGATTTGATTTCATGATATTCGAATGTAAAGAGTTTTATCTCTAAAAACTGTTTAGCGTATAACGCTAGCAGGGGCGTGGTAGTGGGGGGAAAAGTGGACCTGACTACCCAGGGCCCCGTCTAGGGAGAGGGCCCTTTGAAATCCCACCAATTTTTTAAAAAATATTTTTTTAAACCTAATTAGAATTAATTGGGCCCTCCAATTGATGTCATTAATAATAATTAAAAAAAAAAAATTGACCAAAATGAACTCAGTGCTAGACACTCTGGACCCCCTTCCAAATGGTTTAGTCCGCAACGCGTCGACCGCCCATAGACGCAGCGGGCGGCAAACAAGTAATAACGCAGTGAGTCTAGAGCCTGTAACGGGAGCCTGATCTGATCATGCTGTGCAAAAAGCCCAAATCGGGCTTTAAAAAAAAGAGATGAAAGAAAAAGATAGGAGGCAGAATGCGGGGAAGCAGCTGATGACTGCTTTCTTCCCAAAAGGTGAACTGAGTTGCTATATGCACCTAACGTTACATCCAATTAAAGTTAACGTAACTTAGTCAACTCCAGACAGCTGCTGCTAATGCAGGGTTCCAGACTGCGACCAAATTGGTCTCATATGCGACCATTTTTTTGAGAATTTGATTGTGCGAGTTAAAATTGTATGTGATGTGGTCGCGTCGCATATTTACGAGTGGACGCTCGCGCAAAAGAACACCGACCGTTGTATCAGCTGCTGCAGACTGCAGTCCGTAACTTATGTTCAAAACGAACGAGTAGGCTACATCATGAATCCATTTTCCAAACCGTGTTTTTGACTTATCCTGAATCACTACGCCTGTTATAAGTGTTTATATTCGGACTATTTTTTTATCCCGGATTCCCGGGGTTGACTCGGATGCGAAGTTGCCCAGTGACTGCGTGACTCGCCATAGACATTAATGGAGAGAAGTAGCTCCGGCAACAGTGTTCTTCCGCAAGACACATAGACGTCACGCGCGCATTGCACACTGATGGTGGAACACGCCAATTACGAATTCATGAATAAAAATATAAAAATGAAAATGTCTCAGGAAACAAATTATTACAAAATGCAGGAGGTAAGGAGTGTGAGATTTCTGATTTTTGAACTAACTTATAAAATTTGATAACGAAAAATCTGTTTTAGCTTGTTGTAATACTCTAATCTTTTAAAATGTAATGTACATTTGAATGTTTAATGATTTTTAAAAGATAGAAATATGATGCTAATAGAAAAATGACAGACACAGAAGATTATGATTCAAATGTAAATAGATAGATTGAATGTAATTCAAATGTAAAATCCTTAAAATTACAGATTAAAATTACTGTCCAAAATCCATGAAAATCCTGAAATTTGGCAATGATAATTAATATATTATAGGTATTTATGGTAAGCCTTTGCTGGCTTTGGTCCATTAAAACCACTATTCATCGGCATGCATTGATTAATCCCATGGCATGTAGCAAAAAAAAATAAAAAATAACCGCGACGAAATCAAATGCTGATGCGACCAACTGAGAAAGTTGGTAGCATCAGTTTAACCTGGTTTCTGATGGTACAGTTGTCTTTCGTGTTCTTGTGTTCTCCTATTTAAAAATAAATGTTTTTCATTTAAAACTTGCATCAGTATCATGGATCAAAATGTTAGTACACAAAACCTGTTATGAAGATGGCTGATGAACCCACTAGCAGACAGCAACTGATTCTCAAAGGGGTTTATTAAAGGACAAAACAGGAAAATAAAACCCACGAGGGGGAAAAACAAGGCAGGGTAGAACACACCAGACTAAGACTTGAAACTAAGACAGAAACAAAACTACAACATGAACAGACTCTTCTCAAAACAGCTTACTCAAAGAATTACTCACAGCTTGAAACATGCAACATCAAACAATGAACCGACACAGGACAGCAAACACAAGGGGATAAAATAGGGAACACTAATGACGAGGACAGGTGAAACTGACTAGACAATGAAGCACTAGACGAGGATAACAAGGGGGCGGGGACATGTAACGAGACAACACAAGCACATGGCCCACACAGGCCATGCGCTTGTACACAAAACATGGGTCTGTCATGATCCTGCCACAAGACCAGGAAAAATCTAAGACATGATGGCAGAATCATGACAGAACCCCCACCTTAAGGAGCGGCTTCCAGACGCTCCTCAAGGAGACATCAAACATGGGACAAGACCGACTGGGACAAAGACAAGAACCAACAATACATAACAAATAATAATAAGGGCATACAAGAATAAACAATGAAAGGATTGGGGTGAAACATCAAAAACATCATACAGGGCAGAGGGGGTGGAGGAAACACAATGTCTTTGCGTGACAGTCCAGGGTGGGTGGGTGGGACAGAGGTCCTGGGACCACAGGGAGTGGGCTTAGGACGAGAGGACCGAGCGGGCTTGGGAGGAGTGGTGTGGGACAAGGGAAAAACAGTCCGGGGTTGAGCCATGACAGGGGAAACAAACGGAAGTCCAGGAACAGGGACAAATGGGGAAACAGACCGGGAATTAGAGGAGCCAGGGGAGACCAGAACAGACGGGGATGCAGTCTTAGTGGCAGCTGGCCTGGGATCAGCATTTAAGTCAGCTGGCTTAGGACCAGCGCTCACTGCAGTTGGACTGCGATCACGACTCTCACTAGATGACTTGAGAACGGTGCTCTGTGCAACAGGCTTGGGATCAGTGAAGACAGCAGTTGGCTTGAGATCTGTGCTCGGTGTAGCAGACTTGGGATCAGTGAAGACTGCAGCTGGCTTGGGATCTGTGCTCTGTGTAGCAGACTTGGGATCAGCGAAGACTGCAGCTGGCTTGGGATCAGTGCTCGGTGTAGCAGACTTGGGATCAGCGAAGACTGCAGCTGGCTTGGGATCTGTGCTCTGTATAGCATTTGAAACAGGGACTGGGGACGAGACAGGACTGACTGGGACATCAAGAATTCTGGCCAGACGGGATAAATACTCGGACAGGGTTCTGGCAGCGATGATGACTGGCATCTCCTGATGAGCCGAAACGGACTGTACCACAGCCCTTGCAGCGGAATCGACTGCTGCTCCTTCTTCTGCAGACACGGCAGAAGACTCAGAGACGACATTCACAGTACAAGTCTCTGGAATGGATCTCCCCAACGCCGACTGGGAAAAGGCGCTTTCTGCAGCAGGTTGTAGAACGGCATCTCCTGTTGCAACAACCGGAGCCACGCTTACAGCAGCGGGACAGGGAACAGCGCTTCCGACTTCAGCGGCGGGTTGGAGAGTCATCACGGGCTCAGGAGGGGGTAGAGACGGAGAACCAGAAGGTCCTTTCCTCCTCTTCTTCCTCCTGGGTCGTGGGGCGGAGTAGGTAGCCAGACTAGTGACCGGAGAGGGGGGTGAAACAGAAACTGTTACCGGAACAGGTGAGCTCACTGCAGGCGAGGAGGATTCCGGGCAGGAAGACTCTGATGCTGACTCCCATGACGGGTGCCTTCCACGCTTACCATGAAGACTGATGGACGTGGAAGGTGTCTCAGGAGTCGCGGCAAGACTGGGTTGGTCCCCAAGTGTAGCAACAGCTAACAGACGACCCTCAGGGATCACAGGAAGTGTAGCGGAAGATGAAGACCTTGTAGCACCCTGCAGCTCCCTCTGTGACAGACTGTCCACCATCTTGTGGAACGGGCGGCTGACCAGTCTCTCACGTTCAGCTAGAGGAGGATGGACGTTAAGACCCGCGATGAAGTAGCGGTTGACCAGAATCTCCGGCAAGAAAAACCTCCTCTTCTCCACGACCTGGGCGTACTTCCTCAGGGTCAACTCTCCCTGAGGAGGGAAAGGAAGCTTGCCTTCCAGGCTGTCGGTGATGGCCGACTGCCACCATTGTTCGGGGTCTGACGGCTGCAGAGTAGGATAAATAGGCTTGCTGTCTGCTGGGTTTCTTAGTGGTCGGTTCATTCTGTCATATGGCTTGGCTGATGAACCCAATAGCAGACAGCAGATGATGTGCAAAGGGGTTTATTTGTGACAAACAGGAAAATAAAACCCACGAGGGGGAAAAACAAGGCAGGGTAGAACACACCAGACTAAGACTTGAAACTAAGACAGAAACAAAACTACAACATGAACAGACTCTTCTCAAAACAGCTTACTCAAAGAATTACTCACAGCTTGAAACATGCAACATCAAACAATGAACCGACACAGGACAGCAAACACAAGGGGATAAAATAGGGAACACTAATGACGAGGACAGGTGAAACTGACTAGACAATGAAGCACTAGACGAGGATAACAAGGGGGCGGGGACATGTAACGAGACAACACAAGCACATGGCCCACACAGGCCATGCGCTTGTACACAAAACATGGGTCTGTCATGATCCTGCCACAAGACCAGGAAAAATCTAAGACATGATGGCAGAATCATGACAAAACCGATGTAGCCTAAGGTTTAAAGGTATTTGAGCACAAGTAGGCTAAATGAGGCCAATTCAGGTGGTGAATGAAAGAACCAGTCATTACTATAATCTGATTTTATTATTTAAACACTGTTTATATTTGTTTATATTCAAATAATTAAAAAAATACATTTCATTCAAAATTGAATTTTCACTTTGCTAACCCGCATCGTACAATGCCATGTGTAGGGGGCCCATTGACATTGAGAGTGTACAGGGCCCAGAATTTGGTGCTACGCCCCTGAACGCTAGTAATGGGGGTATTAATTAAGTAAAAATAAATCGCTAGTTTATACCACTAACAAGGCTCAAAATAGCCCCACACTAACGCAGTAACATAATGAGGGTCCATACATGCAAAACGAAGCATTGAGAACTTTGTAAGTGTACAGACCATTAAATAAGAATATATTTTATAAAGACAGTTCACTTCGTGTATACAGACAGGAGCCATCTTGGAAAACAGTCACGACAAATCAAACTACGAATGTCGCGCTGAGTGAGCTGAACTGTACGAAGTTCAGCGAACTTCTGAACTGTATGAATTGCATTCGGGGATCGACTTATCGAGACTATTTTCTAAGATGGCTCCTGTCTGTATCGAAGTGAACTGTCTTTATCCACAAGTTTCCGAGGGGCGCTCCTGTAAATAATAAAGTGGGTGAAACTTCCGGTGACGCGGCGGAAGTAGCATTCCAATGGTATTTTGTGTGTTAGTTAGCGAAGAGGCTAGCTGTTTTTCGGAGAAATATTTTACTATTTAAAGACGCAAATCTTTATGAGAGATGTCGTTACGGAGCTCAGCAGGGACAACATGTGCTGCTCGCGGTTGTATGTATAACCGGACTAAACTAATTTAGTGGCTTAAACGTGATTGTTTTGAACATAAGCTGAAAACTAAATCAGAGTGATCCTGCCAGAGCCCATCTCTGATCCTGCCAACGACTGTAGTTTCCATCACCTCCCAAAAGACGACGAATCTTCCTGTATACATTTGTTTAAATTCTTAATGTTCTATAAACTCTATCAGCATGTGATTGGCTGTTCGCTACTGATGTTACAGCTAAACTCAGGATCAAAGCCTGTGTTGACAGAATACCAAATGTGCCAGTTAATGTATTCAAGTAGCACATTCATTTATAATTTTGAATAAACTCCGACCAAAGCACAATGACTAAGTGTGTATTTTTTATTTTAATTGTTTGTCAGCTCGCACAACTGTCTGCCACCATGCCTTGATGAGTATTGATTATTAATAATGTTATTATAATACTCCCAATCAACTACTGCGGAGGGTAAAGGTACTGTTATTTCACCCTTTTGAATTTCGTTGAGGTTGTGTTCCCACATCGTTAGCCAGTTTGGATCGCTATAACTTGTAATGAACGAGTGTCAAGCATGTCAAATCGCGCTTTGTTTACTTCCAACCGGAAGTCGCGCCCACTTTTGACGCAAGACCTCATGGGGCGTAGGAAACTTGTGGATAAAAAAAACAACAAAAAAAAACTGACAAAATATAAATAACTGTTTTAAAAAATTTTTGGGTGAAAAATTATAACATTATTAGAACTTTTGCACTGTAGCCTATAGTACACACACACACACACACACACACACACACACACACACACACACACACACACACACACACACATTAGTTCATGTTAGATAACGAGACCTTATTGTAAAGTATTACCAAAGCTTCTAAATATTTTCAAATAAAACACACCAGTTATAATCTGCTTGTGTTTTTTTTTAACTTTATTGTGGTATTTTTAAATGTATATAGGCTTTAAAATGTTTATATTTTGGATTACCTTGTAAAGATTATCTTGATAGACAAAACATGTAAGGGTCACAACTCTTTGTTGAACACATATCTTATTTTTTTGCGATTTCCCAAAAGTCTATGGGGAAAATCGAGGGAACCCATGCGCCGCTAACTTCCGAGTTGTCCTACAAAGTGACATCATAAGTTCACACTCTATATGAGTATGACAAAGTCAGGATATTCATTTTCACCATAGGGGGTAAAATATCAAACATTTTCTTAAGAACATCCTAAATGACTGACTTATTTGATTGAAAGAGGGCTATGGCTGAAGACTTACTGAAATTAAAAACACCTCCAAGCCCATCTTTTTCCACTGCCTGCAGATTACCGTAGTTATCAAATAATACAGACTTGAGTTAATAACCGTTTTTAGTAATTACATTGTATTTTTAATGTACCATGTCAAGTTAAATTAGCTATTTTAAAAGAGCAATAAGATTAATTCCATTGATTGCACTCAGTCTTTCTTGCGCTCTCTTTAGAGTGAATGTGTCCGGTATCTGTGTTCTCTAGCTAGAGTGAGCGCATACTGTATTCCCATACCTCTGTGTACCCACCACGTTTCAAGCTATGCAGACTTAGACATAGGTCAGTCACCGAGGACCGAAAAAGCAGCCGCCTTGTACAGTTCCTCCTCAACCAAAACAACAAGCGTTTACAGCATTATAACTATTGTAATTTGGAAGAGATGCAAACGTTGACGTTTAGACGTTTTTTGTAATATTATGTGCTTTCAGACATTGAGGCTCCCTGCTGTGTGTGTGTTTTGAAGGAGGCGTGGCTTTGGAGACGCTCTAAGTGAGGGTGGGATCTTATGCTTTCAAAGCTAGTTCGCTATTGCTAGCCTATACCCTACTCTTTAATGTTTAAACAACCCAATAAATTCCTTAAACGTCTTAACTTTTGGGGATTTGGGGACAGGAACTGATCCTAGCTTAAATAAATAATTTACAATGATTTTCAGGAATATTCTTTTTAGGGCTGGGTAATAAATATTGATTTCTCGATATTAATCGATTCTCATTTTTACGAACCGATATCGATTCGAAATCTCAAGAATCGATTAGTCATCCTGTTTCATTTGAATGAATGGATCATTGTATCATACTGAAGCTGAAGCTGATCTCTCTTTCGGCTTAATAATAGCAGTCACAGCGCGAAATAAACATGAATGCGTATCTAAAAGTGTGTTAAAAGATAAAGTACAACTTATCGAAATCCGTATCATGTCACATTGATTCACTCAATCAGCATTTCAACCATGGAAAGACGTCAGTTAATCAGCTTGTAATCAATGTCATGTATCGTCATATTTACCTCAGAAAACCCACATAAACTTGTTAGTCAGCTAGAAAAAATAACTCTAGAGAGGAGCATTTTGCTAAATATATACACCATATTACATATGCATTATAATCTTAATGTTCTTCAATATTTAATGCATATTTGAATAAATCTGGCAAGTTTTTATGACAGTCACCATGTTTAAATGTTTATATTTCATATAATCTTCTTATTATAAAAATAAATAAAAGTGTAATTTAAGTGTTTGCATAGCTACAAAACAGTTAATTATTACCTTCATATTACGCAAATGTAGCCTATAGTAGGCTACAACTACTGTAGACTCCCATAGTTTACAGCATTAGTTAAGACATTTGATTTCCTTGAGTCGAAATCGAATCGAATTGCAAGCTTGTGAATCGAAATTGAATCGAATTGTGAAATTTGTGTCAATACCCAGCCCTAATTCTTTTCAATAATATGAATAACTTATAAATTTAGTCTTAGGAACAATCTTACGAAATGCTTAAGAAAGGATTTATTGGGAATACAAAATATTATTATCTTTTTCTTAACTTAAAAAATAAGAAGGAAAAAGCAGGTGAGAAGAATTTTGTGAATCCAGTCCTTGGACATCAAATCCCAACACATTTCTCATTATTTCAGAGATCAAACCCAGTTCATGAAGTCGTGAAACTTTGAAAAACCCTAAAACATCTGATTTGAAAATGTTCCTCAGTTTCTAGACACAGAATGAACTGGCTGCTCCTGCAGCTTTGCACAGGCTATCGCTGAGCTCACCTTGAGGAAGTAAGGATTGAATTTGCCTCTCTTTTGTACTGTTAGGATGCATTGTTAAATACCACCATTTGTGGTATGGCATTTGTGGTTTGCTGAAAATAATTCTGACTCATCCAGCAGTTAAATGAAATGCACATTTATAATATGCATACAATGGACGTTCACAGGGCATTCCAGAGGGTTTAAAAGCAGAAATGTGAAATTCTTACATATGAATTTATTTTTGTAAACTATGAATATAATTATCTCTGTAAAGTTTATTAGCATACATTTAATTTAATATGTCCTTGTCCTTAAATTGTCCTACTCTTATTGGAGGGTAAATTCTGGAAAATTCCTATCTGTGGAGTTGTATTAAAACATGCCAATCGTGAGCTTAGAATTATAAGGTTCTATCTCCGTTTAGGGTAGTTCTGAGATATTGAGCATCAAAGTTTTTACATCCCAGCTGGCAAAACTGTTATGTAGTATAATCTTCTATTAGCTTTATCTAATACTCTTTTTTTCCCTTTTTTTTTTTTTTACAAAAATAACACCACACAGGCATTAATAAACACCTAATGGATCAGATTATGTCAAAAACTCAATTTCGACCAAAAGTGGAGATAGAACCTTATAATTCTAAACTCATGCAATGTCAGAACAGATTCGCTTTTGCTTCATTATATGAAGAGTTCAGATGCAAAAGCCTCTAAATGCTAAAATGATAATTACCTATTAATTGTTATTTAAGTGAAATTACTGAACTTAAATATACAAGTTTGATAAAAATCGTCATTAAAGAAGAAAATTTCAAATGGCATTTAGAGGCTTTTGCATCTGAACTCTTCATATACTGTGCATTGTATACAAATGCACAAAATTTCTGGATGACCTACAAAGTATGCAGTATATAACAGGGCTGACTGTGTGGAACACTTTATCCCCAAATGTTCAATGCACTCAAAAATGCACTCTGCATATCAGCTGCAATTTTAACATGATGTTCTTGACATTTTCTGATTGGAAATGTTAAAGCAAAACTGGATAAAAAAAAGTGAAATAACCATTTTGATAATAACTAGATGCCACCACAAATGTACTAAGGTTATTAACAATAATGTTGTAATTAAACTATCAGAAACATTTATTGCTAATCCTTACTGATTTACTATTTAACTGTCTGTGGTTCTTCTCCAGAACCCCCCTCTTCCCACTCTTTGCCCTACATTATTTTATTCCTACCATAATACCGTATATATCTGATGGAAAAATCTGGCTTTTTGACCCATGTTGCTCCAAGTAGAACAGTGCAGTGTAGGAATGCTTGCCAATTCCAGCACTTCACAAGTCTGGCATAAAGCCCAGGCACAGCTAGTTGCCATAGACAAAGGGCAATATAGTGCATTGTGGACTGCACACTTTAAACAGTCTTGGTTTCAGAGGTGTTTTTCCCTTTTATTTTCCTAATAAGCATTTAAAAAATAAAAAAAATTCTAAACCACACACCAAAGCCACCAGATTTGAAATATAAAAAAATGTGAAAATTTAGACTAAAAGAACGGGGCATCGTAATGAATGTCTTCTGAGGAAATTAGTCACTCATCCCATGAAACACTCCAAATCGCATGACCAAATCAGAAACAATACTATAAAACACTGGTTATTGTCCTTATTTATATATACCATATATTGTATATGTGTATAGTATATATTGAAATATATGAGTAACACTTTAAAAAAAAAAAACTGTTCCGTCATTAATGAATAACTACACAAGAACAAATGTGTAATGCAATATTAACATTACTTTACACTTTACAATTCAGTCACTTTACAATTAACGAAGAAGAAACTAAACAAGATTAATGAATTAGTACGTAATAGTGTATAGCCGAATGTGGTAGTTCAATGTAGCTAATTCTGGTATGGGTTGGGGGATTCACTGCTCTACAGTAATTTGAAAGTGATTGCAGTACCAGTTTTGGCCACAATCTTTGCAGTCCAAATTTAAAATATTGGAGAGAGTTAAAAACAAAAATAGAAAATAGACTCTGAACGCCTCTTTTCTGGAATGTCTGTGCAGGTTTTATGGTGCAGCCACTATGGGAAAAGACATTGGGGTTTGGTTAAATGTTATTAGATGTGAAAGTAAAAATCAATGACTAATTACTTTTCTAAAATTCACATTAAAGTTTTTAAAAACTTTCCTGAGTTAGAACACACTGCCTCTCTGAGGGTGATCAATGTGAGACAGACATTGTTAGTGATACTAGAATGTCTTTGAAAAACAATTTATCTGAAATAACTTTATCCTCAAAGAATAAAATCCTCGAAGATATTTCCAAACAACATTTTTGATGTTTCACGGCCTTGATTATT
Organism: Pimephales promelas; assembly: GCF_988280905.1. NCBI lineage: Eukaryota > Metazoa > Chordata > Actinopteri > Cypriniformes > Leuciscidae > Pimephales > Pimephales promelas. Next base: position 15,978,398 of record NC_142785.1, on the reverse strand, counting down.
ATCTTAATGATTAAGCTGTGAAACAAGAGACTTTTCAATGAAAAGTCAATATCTTGAGACAAAAAGTAACACTGAAAACTGGAAGTCTTATTTTTATTTCACCTTGAGTCTTTGTTCTTGCGTTCCCCCAGAGGACAACATCAAGTATTAATTTGGTTTCATTTTTTTTTTAAATGAAAAGCTATTTGCTTTAATTCCCTGCTTCAAATGGGGTTCAGAAGAGCCATCGATTTTAGAGCCATATCTTTAAAATGGAACATCACGCTGAGCAAATCTCTGTGATGACCATCTCCATGCTGAACAGCATATGATATCACAAGTTTGTTTCACCATCAGGCTTACAGAGCACAAAAAAATGTATATTTAACGTGCCAGGAACTTTGGCAGTGGACCAAGTCCTACGCTTGGTTCAGAAGGTATTGGAGTGGAGACAATAACTGTAATAATGTGGCTGTATATTACTGTACTACACACTAATTTCAGACATTTGAGTCTCACACCGGTGTGAGCGTATGAAAGGGTTAATACAAAGTCAATATTTTCAGATAATAGTTTACACATGTTTTTAGTTGTCGTAGTATAAATGGGTCTTTATGCAGTTAAACAGCTGCTTATTTGTATTTTAGGAAGGGTGTCCCTTACAAGGGATAATAACAACATTTAGGGGTTCAAGGAACCAATATAGTATATATGAAGAGTTCAGATGCAAAAGCCTCTAAATGCCATTTGAAATTTTCTTCTTTAATGATGATTTTTATCAAACTTGTATATTTAAGTTCAGTGATTGCACTTAAATGGCAATGATAATTACCTATTAATTGTTATTTAAGTGAAATTACTGGAGTTAAATATACAAGTTTGACAAAAATCATCATTAAAGAAGAAAATTTCAAATGGCATTTAGAGGCTTTTGCATCTGAACTCTTCATATATATATATATATATATATATATATATATATATATACTGTATATTCCAATACAAGATTCTTAAAGATACTTTAAAAATACTGTAGTGCACAAAACAAGTTTTTTAAAAGAAACTGCAGTGATCCATTTTGTCTGCTGTTATATACTATTGAGTCAAATGATTTCAAGTGGAATTCTATAGAATTATCTTCACTGGTCTAAAATGACTCAGTCTCAACTGCCATGACTTTGTGCGGTCATTGGCAAAATAATAATAAGGATCAATTTAAACCAAATTGCAAGAGAGAAGTTGGAAAATTGTCTGCTTTTTGGAACAAAAATGCCCAGGCAGTTTTAACAAGCATCGTTTGTGAACAACAACTCATTCTGTGCTGTCAGAGTGGACTGATGACTGTCATTTATATGTCGCTATTCAGACTATCCTTCCAGCTCCAAAAATTTCACCACTCACAATTGTGAGAAAAGTCAGAATTGTGAGATGAAGAATACAAATTGGGTGAATTTTTACGCAAGAGGCAAGCTTTCATTTAAAATGCTCTGATGGCAGGAAAATTATTTAATGGCGTATTTATATATGGGCTGGGACACTAATAATTTTTTTTTTTTTGCATTGTGTGTTAATTATTTGACTAATTAAATGATTGGACAAAATAGTGGTTATATTTACTATTAAAATAAGCATGGGGGGTTGGGGGGGGGGGGGGGGGGCATATCCATAGACAATGTTAAATCATGAAACATGGAAGGCTTAGGTCAGATATCCTCTATACTGAGCATACAGTGAGTGACCAGTGAAGAGAGCAGAGAACAGAGAGTAAAGTGTGAGGGAGAGCGATAGTAGGATGAGAAAGAAAAGAAAATGAGGGACTAAGAGAATGTAGAGAGAACAGAGTGAGAGATCAAAGCAGAGAACACATCTGTTGCCATCATGTTTAGTCAGGGCAGTAGACGGCATCATGTGACCAGTAAGAAGAACTCATTAGTTACTCTACCCACAGGTTTAGGCCATGATCATATCCACCAGCTCTGCTATTAAAAGATGATGTTTTCAAGACAGAATGACTCTTTTTCTTTGTAAAAAGAAAATGAAAAAGAAAAGCTGAAAAAAAAATCTATTTTAATATATTGTAAAATGTAAATTATTCCTCCCAGTATTTTTTGTGAAAACCATGATACACTATACACCATTCAAAGTTTTGGGGTAAGCTTAAAAAAATATATATATATTAATAATAATAATTTTATTCAGTAATGACACATTAAATTAATCAAAAGTGACAGTAAAAACATTTAGATTGTTAAAAAAAATGCATTTCAAATAAATCATGTTAATTAAACTGTATATTCATCAAATTATCCTAAAATAAATGTATCACAGATTCAAAAAACAAAGCTCCAATAATTGAGCACCAATAATAATTAATAAATATTAAGACTAAATAAATTATGCTGAAAATTCAGATTTGATCAAAGGAATAAATTACATTTTAAAATATATTCATAAAATTCTTCTTTCAGAATCTTAATTATTCTTAATTAGTTCATCAATGTCAATAAAAGGGAGATTTTCATACTTAAATCGTACATCTCTGGGCAGGGTACCAAAAAAACAAACAAACAAAAAAAAAAAAAAAAAACAGTAGATCTACAGCTGGAAAAAAAAAAAAAAACACCTACTAGAAGAGCTCTCGGTAGAAGGTAGAATAACAAAATATCCAAATTAATAAGTGATGTTTTTCCAGATTTAAATCTCTGTAATAACTTCCTGTAAAACACTGGGAAACACTAAGAAAACTCAATTATGACTGGGAAGTGATATGTATTATGTATCATGTTAAGGTGGCAACAGACGGATTGTCAACACAAGCCTATGAAGATATGAATGGCCTTTAGGCATATAAGTTAACATACAAAAGCAAAGCAGTTTTAAACTCGTTTATGCAATCTTAATTAACCAGGACATCCCAAGGCTACTCTGTTCATTACATTCATTTCCTGACATTATGAAAATGAACAATAAAATAAAAGAGGTTAATTTTTTGCACATGGTTTCTGGAAGCACTTCTATTCCTAGAAGAAATCATAAACACAATATTTGGCTAATGAAATTAGTTTAAGGGGGGCAACTATACTCTCTCATATGAATTTGCATAATTAATCAAGTTGTGACCCTCCAGTGGATTTGGACGGCATCTTTACTCATGTTTGAGAGGAGAACCACATACAAATAAGAGTTTTTGTTACCCCCAACACTGAGTATGATCCTAAAATAACATTGGTTTGCACTATCAATTTATGGAAATTTAATGTCTCCATAAAGACATTAATTTTTATTAAACGTAAAATGTGGGATATACTCACCTAAAGGATTATTAGGAGCACCATACTACTACTGTGTTTGACCCCTTTTGCCTTCAGAACTCCTTTATGTGGCATTGATTCATCAAGGTTCTGAAAGCATTCTTTAGAAATGTTGGCCCATATTGATAGGATAGCATCTTGCAGTTGATGGAGATTTGTGGGAAGCACATCCAGGGCACGAAGCTCCCATTCCACCACATCCCAAAAGATGCTCTATTGGGTTGAGATTTGGTGACTGTGGGGGCCATTTTAGGACAATGAATTCATTGTCATGTTCAGGAAACCAATTTGAAATGATTCAAGTTTTGTGATGTGGTGCATTATCCTGCTGGAAGTAGCCATCAGAGGATGAGTACACAGTGTGGCCATGAAGGGATGGACATGGTCAGAAACAATGCTCAGGTAGGCCGTGGCATTTAAACGATGCCCAATTTGCATAAAGGGCCTAAAACGTGCCAAGAAAACCTCCCCCACACCATTACACCACCACCACCAGCCTGCACAGTAATAACAAGGCATGATGGATCCATGTTCTCATTCTGTTTATGCCAAATTCTGACTCTACCATCTGAATGTCTCAACAGAAATCGAGACTCATCAGACCAGACAACATTTTTCCAGTCTTCAACTGAACAATTTTGGTGAGCTCTTGCAAACTGTAGCCTATTTTTCCTATTTGTAGTGGAGATGAGTGGTACCCAGTGGGGTCTTCTGCTGTTGTAGCCTATCCGCCTCAAGGTTGTGAGTGTTGTGGCTTCACAAATGCTTTGCTGCATACCTCGGTTGTAACGAGTGGTTATTTCAGTCAAAGTTGCTCTTCTATCATCTTGAATCAGTCGGCCCATTCTCTTCTGACCTCTAGCATCAACAAGGCATTTTCACCCACAGGTCTGCTTGTGTTCGTAATCATCCTTTAGCTGAATGTAGACCGACCATGTGCTTCTGTCAATACGCTAATGTGATTTAAACTTCATCGTTTAACACAAAATCCCATTTAATTGCCAAATATCCAATAATCCTAAAGAGAGAGATCTACCATAGTTGCTGTTACCATTACAATGAAAGCACTGGACCACTCCCAAGAAGCATCATTACTCTTGGAGAAATTCTTGGAACAATTTTCATGGAGAAAAAACAATCAAACAAACAAGACAGATTAAAGTACAATAAGTCAGACAAAAATAATGTAATAAAAACAAAAACATGTTCCCCGGTGAGACCTTTCCTTTGCCTAATGATATGTAATGAAAGCCCAATCAAATTTGTTTAATAAACAATGAAGTCTTAAAGTTAAATGGGTCTTATGAGAAAATACACAGTATTTTATGCAAAAGTTAAGTGGCTTACCTCCTCCAGTACATCCGCTAGCTTGCTGATTATTTCTTCTGAAAGGCCTTGGAATGTCGGAACGCTGTGAAAAAGATGAAGCGCAGATTTGAGGTTTTGAGCCAAGCCAACAAAGCTGTTTCCATCAGGCGCCAAAATATCATATCTAACCAGCAGACAAAAAACTTAGTTTTAAAGGAGTTGTTAAAAAGGGGTCCATCAGAATTATTAAATGAATTCATTAATATCAGAAATTAACTCAGAGATTAGGAAAATTCTATGAAATCTATGAAAGATGGTAAATTAAAGTATGTAAATGCAAAAGAAACTGACAAGCACAATTTTGCAATCTCAGAAATAATGCCTAAGGTTGAGGTGTAGGTGGACTTCTTGTGAGTTTTCATTAAAAAAAAAAAAAAAAGCTGCCAATCATTTTAAATAGCTGGGAAAAACCAGTCAGCCAGAAAGACCTTTTCTAGAAGAGCTCTCGGTAGAAAAAAATAAATAAATAAATTTGAAAAAGGGATGTTTTTCCTCATTTAAATCACCTAGGGAACATTAAAGTCAACATACAAATCAAAATTGACTATTTACTTTTGTTTGTGCACAATTTAGTTTTTATGTCTCTAAATGTCTCTAAATCTTGAAATGTTCATTAAGTGACATTGATCCTATCATGATGAAACTGATAGAGTTACAACTTAACAAAGGGTAAATATGCCAAAAAAGATGCATTTGCATTTTTGATTTGCCAGAAAAGCCAGCGCAGTCTCCATATGTCTTTTGACCATACGTCAACATCCGCCTTTTTAGGGTACCCTTAAACGTCGGTTAGATGACGTTATCGGGTCCTAAACCTATCCCTAAACCTACTCCGTCACCTAACTGACGTTAAAGATAAAGCATCAGTTGTATGACGTCCCGGGATCATCATCTAACCGACGTTTAAGGGTACCCTAAAATGGCGGATGTTGACGTATGGTCAAAAGAGACTGTGTTAGAAAAGCACATAAAATGTAGTGTACATTTCACCGATGAGTGAATGTGGACTTTAACATTTGAAGCTCCCGAGAGGATAGACCACAAAAGAAGATTATTTCTGCAGTCACATTCTCAGAGCACACATAGACATCTAAAGCTTACTTTAAAAGTCAAATCCATTTCTGTCCCTTGACATCATTTATTTTCCAGTAAAGCTGCTTTGGGGCCTCTGGGAAATGTAATTTGCAAAATGGCATTGTTTTGTGTCGCCAGACGCTTTGGAGTCCATAATTTAATAATTGTTTTTATTCATTTATTTTTTATTTTTTTATGAAACCAAACCTGACCTCTTAGTTCAAGGATTCAATAATTCATTACTCATTCAACTATAACATTATCTTCTTTCTATTTTCAGATCACAGACGATAATGGTACACTGAAAAAAACGTGAAAACACATTTTGTTTGTGATCTATACAACACAATTGTGATTCTCTTCTAAACTGGATTAAAGTCTCTTCACATCCTTATAGCAATCAATAGTAGAAGTGGTCTAAATACTACAAAATGTAAATATATCTTCTGTGGAAGTCTCAGGACCAAAAATGTTTTGTCCAAGTATTGCATTCGGTTGAGAATTACAATTTTTACACTGAAAGAAGAATATCTTGACAATGAATGGTCTAGTAACCATCCACTCAGAACCCAGACAGCAAACTGATATTGAATCAACGTGGAAACGACGTCTCGTGACATCAAAACAACGTTGATCTGGCATTGTTTTGCTCATCAAATTAACGCGGCATTCTTCAAAGCTAAATGAAAATCGAAAATTGGTTTGCTTTCATACCGTTGAAACCACGTTGATTTCAAGTTGATTTTCCGTTAGTTTTGAAAGAATGACGCGTCTGACGTTGGTTCAACGTTAATTCGATGAGCAAAACAATGTCAGATCAACGTTGTTTCGATGTCATGTTTCCACGTTGATTCAATGTCAGTTTGCTATCTGGGTAGCAACCCTCAGAACACCCTAGCAACCATCAGGACATCTCAGAAACTGCATAGCAACACCCTGGCAACCTATCCTAGCACAGTGGTTCTCAACGAAAAGCTGAAATTAACTCAATTTCTTCCAACATTTTCTTCCAAAAATGTTTTTCTAACAAAAATGATTTTCATGGGAAATTGCATGCATACGTCACTCGCCTGAACATGTCGCGTCATATATGTAAATGAGAACAGTTGCAACGGCTATGTATTGTTTGGTGTGAAAATGGCTCTGGAGAATCAGCCGTTTAAAAATATAAAGCAAAAAGAGAACAAGGCAGAGCTTATAATAAAACAAGAAATACAATAACATTAGCTCTGCTTTTCAGAGATGGTGAGACCTGAGGGATCCGAAATATAAAAGCAACACGGATGGTGTTTTTATTACTCAGCAGGTATTTTATTGAACAGATATACTGCCATATGTACAGTAGTTCAAGCACTATTTTTCTGAAGTGTCATTACTTCATTATGGTTGTTCTAGTGCTGTGCTGGAATTTATTTTCAAGTACCATTTCTTTTCATTTGAAAAGCAACAGTAATGTCTTCAGCTAATCTAAACTAGCTATATTTCTTAAGCCTAGAAGTGAATGTTTTGAGCAGTAGGACAATCTCTTTATCTTTGGACAGAATATCAGATATTTAAAAAAAAATGTTTTGAATTATTGAATTGAATAATTATTGACAAATTATAGGCATATTGACCATATTAGACCAGCAATTGTCAAAAAAACTTTTTTAATGTCATTGCTTTAAAATATCAGTGTTTCCAATTATATAAAACAACAGCATAATATATATATATATATATATATATATATATATATATATATATATATATTTCTCAATTTATTCTCGATTGAACTCACCCCCTTAACAACTTTTCTCTCTCTCTCTAAAAAACAAGGTTTCCCAAGGTCTTGGAAAACCTGGATATATGGGGAAGTCTATTTTTAAAAGGGAGACTTCTAGACCTGAAAATTTTTTTGAGTCACGTGAATCGACTAAATCTTATAATGGGCATTTTGTAGTGAATTTACAATTGCCAAGCTGTACAATTATTATATAGCTGTGGAGTTATACTGTACATAAATCTGGTAAAATCAGGAACAACTGTAAAAGCCATGGGGGCTTTGAATATTGTTGTAGACAATGGAGGACCTTGGAATGAAAAAGTCGAGAACCACTGCCCTCGCACTCATATTTTCACATAGAAACACATGAAAATGTAAAAAATATACTTTCCATTTACAATTCATACTAAAATACAAATGTAATCCATGTGAATGCAATTTTTATGGCAGACTTTAGACTAATCAATATGTTATATAATACAAAATAAGAATGTTCTAATAAAGTAAAGCTATTCATAAACAGCTCATGGCCAAAAATCTATACTTTCAGGCAAAGAGAGTGGAAGGAGAAGAATTACTCAAACGAGCAGAATGAATGCACGAACCAACAGCACTCTAATCATTATCTGCCCTCTACCGCCGTCTAACCAACACACATTTCACTTTCCTCACAACCACAATTGATTAGAAACATTTGAGTGTAATATGGCATTCACCTCCCAAAATATTACAATCAAAACTCATCACCCGGGAGATTAACGATACACAGCAAAGGACACCGAGTGTAAAGCCGGAGTTACCGGAGATTGTAACCATTCAATCGTTTGTTATTCATTCACAATGAAAATCAATTTCTTTTATTGTATACTGCTGCAGGATGGACTTCTTTCAGCAGGGGTTAGGAGAGGATAAATAGAAATGAAAGGAGAATCAGCCCACCTCTTCAGGAACTCTGTGTACTCTGCATGCTTGATGAGTCCGGTCCTCATCATGATGGTCTGGAAACACTGACGGTCGATGGCCCATAACTTCACATTTGTGAGGGCTGAGAACAAAATATGAAACGAAATAAGTAAATAATAACCACACTCATGCGGTAGTCATTATATAGCATTGTAGCTGCACAATGTCCTCTTAATGGGTCAAATCTTGAGCTTCATAAAAAGACTGATTGATATATTGTTTTCCTTCATCATTTAGTCTAAATTATATACGAGTGTAAGTGTGTGCGTGTACACGTGTGTGTAGGTGTTGCTGTCAAATCCATTAATCTTGAATAGTTGCATCTAATATAAAAGTTTGTGTTTACATGATACTGTATATATGTGTGTGTGGGTGTGTGTGCATGTGTTTATACATATGTCTTGTGTGTAAATATATAACAATATACAAGCATATATAAACACACATTGGTGTGTAATGTGATTAATCACGATTAATTGATTTGACAGTACTAATATGCATATGACCAGGTTAAAACTACATTATTTAAGGAAAGTAAGTATTATTTAAGTAAATAATTATTTAAGGAAAGTATTATTTAAGAAAACTACATTATTTTATTCATTTATAAAGAAAGTTTTATTTTTTTATACAATAATATAAAATATTATGCATCAGGATCTAGTCTTTATTCTTAGCATTAATAGCCTAATATTGATGTTGCATTCATGCTGTTGTGCTTCGCTGACAATCATTTCTCAATACAAACAAATAATCAATACTTTTGCATTTGGTAAAGGTCCCATGTGAATCAAATTTATGATTTAAAAAATATCTTTCTACATCCCTGAATTGCTACAAATCAACAGTTTTTTAATTTATTTTTTAATTTTTATTTATTTCAAATTTTGTTTCAAAAACAATTTTTTATTTATGTCAAATTAGGGAAAAACTCTAAAATATAATAAGAAAGTTAGAAAGTAATTAGAAAGTGCCAAAAGTAATTAAATGTAATTAAAATTAGTAATTTTAAAGAACAAGCAAAATAATTTTAATAAATCATTTTAAAATAATAAAATAAAACGTTTTTAAATAATTGTTAAAAAAAAAAAACACTGAAATTAGCCTTAATATTATACTTACTAAATGCATCATAGAAGTTGGGTGATTAAACCAGTAAAGATCATGTTCAATCAAAAGAAACAACCAATTTGCAGAGTGATTTGAAGAAACGTTACATTCCAAACCAAAAACCTCAATCATCATCTTTTAGGGACATTGTCACTAATTCTGTTCCAACCCAATTGATTTTGCAGCCTTGACACGCTGTCAGAGCTTGAGAGAAATGGCACATTTGTCTGTGGTGACAGAGGCAAAAAATGGTTGTCACTCAATGGCATTACCAATATATAACATGCCTTCAGGAAAGGGCAATTGCCACAATGTTTAAAGCAAAAGCCCATCGGGCCCTCAAAATGTGACAGGTCTATGCCAGAAATTAGCATAAACCTTCAAAACAGCTATAACATTGAGTGCTCACTCATGGGCCCACATTGTATGCCTTAAACACAACAAGTTCCTCTGCGGACTGCGTGTTCAGATATTTGAATGATAAAGTGTGCAAGTGTGGATTCGAATATGCAGTAATGCAGAAATACTGTATCAAGATTAGCATGTCGTTATGCTTTTTCAAATGGCCAAAGACTTTCTTCCCCTAACACTGTCAAGATCTGCAGGCTATCAGAAGAACAATTTACTAAAAATGCTCTTGTGCTCAAAATGATGACACATCCACGGATGCATGTCGGATGCAAACACATCTCGTGAAATAGCAGAACAAGTGTTTCCCACATAATAAACCCTCATTTAACATATCATTTTCACCCTCATGCAGCGAGCGCAAATGATGCTTGCACAAGAAATATTTCACAAAGACCATTTTCAAAACAAAACTGCACAATAGTCATAGCAACAGTAAGGGCTACATTATACACTCGCCTATTTTCTCAGTGGGAGTGTTGTGTTTTAATGGTTTCTGAGCCCATTGATACTTGACCAATTATTATGGATTTATTATACTGTATGTCTTGGCCAATTATTACTTCCTGTGTGAGTACACCGTGTCGTGCGTTCGAATACACTTAACCAATTGCAAGCTTGACATTTTCTGGGTTTTGTATAGCAACCTTTAAAATCAGCACATCATTCTCTACAGATGTCAAATAAACATTACAGTCTGGGTGATTGATCAAATATTTAAGGTTATGTATTATTGTGTTGACTGAAAATATAAAGAATATTGTGATTATATTGTATAATACAAAAGATGACTTTTTTTATTTGACCATTAAGCATTTAAAAGACCTCAGTACCCAGAATCATTACAATTAACCAGATTTATTAAACTGTCCATGACTCGCTTGTACATTTTAAATGCATTAATTATTAACATTCCTATTTATTAGGGTGTTATATTTGTGCCTGTAAAATAAAATGTGTTAATTTAGTTAAATCATTGAGCAAATCCATAAATACTGAGATCATATCACACACATCTCAAAAGGATGAAAACACTGGTGAAAATCAAGTTTTTAATGTTGTTTATGTGTCTATGTGGTGTTTTTAATATGCTTTAAGACAAACCATGTGCAAATTCATAAGTCAACAGAGTTGCTGAGTATTTTCTCCTTAAAACTGCAGCGAACCAAAGACAGTCTCAAAAAGACGGTTTGAAATCGCTGGTGTTTCTGACGTCAAAAACTACCTTGTAACCAATCACGACGACGCGTGATCAACGAGTGAATCTCTGAGCTGCTGTGAGTGAGTGGAGGTGGGGCTAATTTGCATATTCATTGAACCGTGTATACTAAATGAGACAAAAGTGTAGAGATATATCCAATCCAAGGAAAAAATGCTTAAATATATCACTTTGGTGATCAAAGATAAGTTTTAAGGAATGCAATTATTGACAACAGGAGGACTTCAATGGTTTTTTTTTTTATAGCAATATTGTAAATCCTTAATTGCATTACCAATTTGTTTAGAGATGGTAAAGAAAATTATAAAGTTTGAGAACCACTGATAGCAGTGCAAGCAAATTTAATTGGCAACCACACTTGAGGTGAAAAGTGCCCCAAAACGGTATATAATCAAATTAAGACGCTAAACTCAGAAGTAGCCAATATAAGAATCAGGATTAGAATAAAACACCTCACTGAACAATAGCAGACAGGATAATTTGACTAATTTCGATTCGAATAACCATAATGTTGCCGCTTGGCTGCTCTTGGACTGGGACGTCTTGTTTAATCTGAATGTGCTGCATAGCTTTGGGATTCCATTTATTCAAGAAGCCAAATCAAAACCACTCCCAACACCTTATTAAATACTGGCTGATTGCTTCCTCTGTTTTTGCTTTTCACTGGGGGAGCAAAATGCAAAACGTCTTTTTGGTTGTCTCTCTCTCTGAGTGGTTTGATCACGAGCCTGTTGTCCCTGTCATACGTATCCGGCAAACCCTCCACTGGCCAGGGAAAATCTATTTCAGTTTAACCTTAACACTCTGATTATGTAACACAAGCTTCTTTTTGATCCCTTGTCATGTCGTTCATTAGCGGGATCTTGATTATGCAGTCATAAACCTAACTGAGATGCTAAGACTGAAGAGTAATGATCAAATGCTCTTTGATGCTCTTTCATGAGAGGGTTTGTCCTATCAGTGTGCTTTTGGACAGGTGTGCAATTATTCTATATAAATATATCATTAGCTGTAGAGAAATCTTCAGTGCCTCATGGTCCAGTTGTACAATTTTTTATAAGAGGACATCAATAAGCCAAATCAGGTGAATTGATAAAGCGATAAGCATTAAAAAGCTCTTAATCTCTTATTTAGTTTAGTTACAAAAATATCAAAAGTCAATACTAATACCACTGGAATGCAATGATTCCCAAGACTAATTTCAATACACAACCAAAACTAATATGCCACGGAACACACTGCTTTAGGTTACTGAAATACAGTGTTGTGCTCATGAATGCATTCATATTTTGGGCGAACGTGAACTGAACGTACTGTATTACTGCCTGATGAACGTTACTGTGAACACGTTCATTCTGCTGTCTGTGAATGCACATTCTCTCAGTTTAATTTCGTATAATAGGGTGCCAGATTTCTATAGAATCTTCTAGGGGAAAACCCAGCTAAAACACACGTAATATGTAGCGAAAAAACACCCAATCTGGCAACACCAGCCAGGATGGGACAAAAGGATGGGAAAAATCATACACTTCTGTGCAAACTTTGCCAGTCAATAAAATAATTGTTGTCTGTGGTTGTATATGGGCTGTGGCAATAATAAAAAAAATAAAAAAAAAGAAGCTCGCAAGATATGAAAAAAAAAAAAAAAAAAAACAAACAAACAAACTATGAACTAGTTCATTTTTTAAAGTATAAACAAAGAACTGAACTAGTTCATTTTAAAATGTGTGAACTGAACTTTAAACTAGTTCATGTAGAAAGGGAGCTTTCCCAACACTGCTGAAATATTTACATGTATTTCTAAGTGACAAGAAATTTTTGATGGACACTTGGTATCATTAAGCTGGGTAGCTCCGCCCACCTTTAATTTTCATTGGTCGAATTCTGAAAAGAATCCAAAAGGTACGTGGCACTTTCTCGGAATAGGGTTCACTCAAGCTTGAAAAAAAAACATAATTACAATGTGATCAAGTCAAGTCATCATGGTAAAATGGGGAATAATGGCATTTTGGCTATTTCATGTGTTTATTTATTTATTACTTACTTACTTACTTACTAACCACAGAGCGATTTCTGGCTCCAATGCAACCTGCCAATGTTGAGTGCACATTGATATTTTATATTGGTTTCGGCACAGAGAATAGCTTGGTTACACAAGATGTGTGCCTTGGCAACTGGAAGAATTTATGGTATTTTCTGGCAAGCTTGATTGCAATTCATCAACACCAGTAAGCACAATGCAAACAAAATAAATAGTAGAGTCAACATTCACAACAGAAGGCAAACTACATCTCTGTCAAACTGACAAGCTGCCAAATTTGTGGCTTAAAGCAAATCTCGAGATTCCCTCTAATAATCCTGTAGCTCAAACCGTAGAGCATGCCACTTAACATGCAAGTCGCTTTGGATAAAAGCATCTGGCAAAAGCATACATTTTTACAGCATCTAATGTAAATAATATTGTGGTCGCATTCAAGCATGCTTATTTGTGATCAGTCTCGGCCTACATAACTGTATATTAAAGTTGCGACATGAAACGGAATTTACAATAGTCTTTCCAATTGTGGCATATTTCCTAGTCCTAGGCTTCTCAAACAAGAGAAAAATGTAGGGCGGGGCTTGATTTTGTCCATCTGGAATTGATTGGATGGTTGAGGTTTGCCATTGGTCGATCTCATGTGAGTGACAGGTTCTCCCGCCCTTGCAAGAGGGAGGGGATGTTATTTTTATTACAGATTATAAGGGCACAATAATGATGTGCATGGATAAATAATTTTAAATAAATACTGCAATAATCCATAAATAAACGAATTCTCAATTTTGATTTCATGGTGATTTTTTTTTAAAAAAATGAAAATTTCCTGTTTCCTGTAATTTTTTTCTTTTCATTTGAACAAAATCGCTGGTAACTTATTTTTCCAGTTGCAACTGGTAAAGACCTTGTAATGTGTAGCACCTGATGTCATAGAGTTCATAGTGTTTTTTTTTTCTTTAACAATGAAATGCAGGTCACATTCGGGGTCAATTACTACCGTAGATCATCAGCATCTCAACTAAGAGCGAAGCTATTACAGCACTGCCCGTACACAGAGAGACTATCGAAAGGAACGCCTCCACACAATCGACGTATTGATTATTTTGTGGGGGAGTTTATCACTCACTCTGTCACTGATGTCAGCAGCAGGGATATGAGATAACCAACCGAATCTTCTTTCTATACAGGAAATGGGCAACATAGAAGGAGAGACAACAGACTGTCCCCTACTATACTGGGAAAGAAGGAAGGAGGAGAACTGGTGAGCGAGTCAATGGAGGGTTTGATTGCTCTTATGTGTCTGGGAATAGTTAATAGACTAGCTAGACCTTTGACTTGAGGTTGCTATTCTGGTCTTGTCACATCCAACTGACAAGTGAAGAAACTGACCACAGTGACATTCCTTGAAAAACTGGTAGAAATCTCTCCTGCCTGATTTAATTCAAGCCAACTGCTCCATTTGGTTTGGTGGGGACAACATTTTAGCTGGTTTGAAGTTGGTTTGGAAATTTTAGATTTTATAAACTAAGTTGTTAACAAATAAATCCCATGTGTGAAGGTCCTTCATAAACACACACACCCACTGCAGAGTCGGCTGGTGTTGGTGATGATGTCGCCGACGAGCCCGCACTTTTAGCCAATCAGCAGCAATAGCAGGCAGAGATGATAAGTGACGTTTTTTAGTGCGAGAATCAGATTTTGAACCTGTAGCTGTCAGTGATGCGCGGGTCAATGTATAAACAACCCGCAACCGACCGACGTTTTCAGCTACCCGCCCGCAACTCGGACCGCAAAAAAAAGTAAAAAAAACATTGTACCCGACCCGCTTCCTGACCGCATTTTTTAAAAGTAGTAAATGCTCATCGGAGCGTTATTGGGCCATAGACGTGTAACAACACAGCATCGCAAGAAGACGTAGGCCTACACATAACAAAGGCAAAGCCAGCACTTTGGTCATCATCTTTCATTATTTCAGCAAATGTCTCCCACACTTTTACTCTTTCTATTTGTGTATTTGCGGAGCTTCCACTCCCCAGTCTTCACCTTTTCTCTTGCCGCCTCAATCTCTCTGCAGACTGTAGTGATCGTAGACATGGCCAGTTCGTGAACGAATCGTTCTTTTGAACCGGTTCTTTTTAGTGAACCGGTCGAACCAGTACACTCGAACTGAATCGTTCGAAACAGTTCGCGTCTTGCGTCAGTGCTGATCCACAAGTTACTAAAGTTACTCACTTTCAGACATGCCTAACAGTCGCCTCCGAATCGAAATAAATCAATATCCAGAATTATATTTTACTCCAGTAACTCCAACAGTTCACTGAACCGAGACATGTTGGTGCCACTGTTGAGAGAAGTGATGAACACGAGCAGCTGATACTGCGCATAGATACTGCGTATACCGAACGCACAGGGACAGCGGTTCTCCAATCACTAGTAAAGAATCCAAGAACTGTTTAGACTGAGCTTGTGTGTTATCTTCGTGCAGTTATTCAGCCAATAATGTGTAGGGCTGTATATTTAATCAAAAATTGTGTCTAGTACTATACAAATGTTTAATTGGCATCTTTTTTCAAACGACCCGACCGACCGCGACCCAAATTTAATTTAAAACATTTTTGGATGACACGTAACTGCGGGTAACCATTTCGGATCAACCCGCGCATCACTGGTAGCTGTATATTCATACTTTGCAGTCACGTGACTACCTTGGATGCCTGGCGGGCAACAAATGGGTATTTTAAATGTACAGTCATGTAGTTCCAGGTCTTTCTAGTAGCTATCAAGTCTGTTAGCGAGCTAGCTGCATAACTATGTACTAGGATTAACTCCAAGGTAAATGTAGTTAAATTGTGTAAAGCAGACAAGGTTTTTTTTTTTTTTTTTAGATAATCGAGCAGTAATAATTTCTCCATAAATAATCTAACTCTACTGTTTTAATTGAAAACCACAGATATCACAAACCTCAAAACATCTCTTATACCGGATGAGCCCCCATGTTACGCGAATATCGCGAACGTCTGGACTGGAGTCCTCTAATTAAATAAAGTTTAATTATGTTAATGTTGTCTTGTTTCTGTTTTTCTTAGTTTTGATTGGTGGTGCTCGAGATAAAACGGAAGGAAGTGCCCTTGGAAGTGGCCGCTTACCACTGATTCTTCATTGTTTACAGTTTTGAATTTGAGTTCGAAGCGGGGAGTCTCAGCTGGGTTGTATTTCCAATCTTCTTCCCTTGTTGCTAAGCTCCCCGTCTCTTATGTTATGGTTAATTTGGGAGTTGTTTTAGTTATAATAAATACATAATTTTGGATTATGTCTTTCGTTGTCGATCTTTTATGTTGTGGTCCCTGAATCCTAGACTCATATTTTGTGGGACCGTAACAACCTATGTCACATTTGTTGTTGTTAACAAAATACGACAGCTGCGTTTACACTGCCACCGGCGATAGCGTCAAAGTGCCCAGAAGTCATTCATTTTTCAATTAATTTTACCGCTCTCGCATTGCGGTGTGAACGTACAGTAACAGTTAGCTTCATAACACAAACAGCTGACTCGCCGAACCAGCTGGTGGCGTTGATTGACGAAACTACAGGTTAACTTAAAGACACGGTTAATTACAGTACATGAACATACACCCATTGTATTCAAACAAATGTTGAAATTACCTTTGATGGAATGATCACTGCAGAGACGTGTGGAGGTTGCTTATCTCATCTGGTTAGTGATACCAATCGCACAACAACAATCTGGCGTGTCATTTACACCTCAAAACACCAACTTTTGTATAAAAACTGGTGACGTTCCTGGCAAGATCCTAGACTTGTTTACTGGGTTTCGATGCTGGAAAACAGCGATCTTGCCCACCAGCCAGCACTTGTCACGTTCAAAGTCTGAATTGAAGTGATCACAATGCCAAAGTGGTATAATGATAATATGTAGCTACAGTAAAGAGTGACCCATCTCTCCAAAGGTGGATTACACCTGTGGTGGGATATTGCTCAAATGCTCTATGTAAATATCCTGTAACTCTGAGAGCACAGCTGAATGACTAAAACGAAGCTGAGTATGGGACGACTCTTGTCTATTGTCATGAGCACACTGGCCTGACCAGAACATCTGCAACTATTAACCCGTCCAGACTGCACTCCTTGTCCCCGACAGCTGAAAGCACCTTTGACTATAATGTATATTGCATAGTTCTGTTTGAAGTTAAACATTAGTATTATTGTTGTTAATTTTTTGAACAGGAATAACATATTTTCTTTTGTTATCAATTACATTGCTTATTCCGCTTACTTATACAGGGCATGTGTGTTTCTGAGGGTAAAATGCAAATACCTGACATACCTTGATAGTTTATTTGGGTTGAATGTCTTTTTTGTCATATTTGCTAATTTGTACTGTATTTGCCATGTTTTAATCCGTTTTCCTGTTGTATTGTTCACCTAGCTATCAGGAAAGTTGATTAATTTTTATAATTGTATTTTGAGATCATTATTTTGTTTTAAAGGGATAATCCACTTTTTTTTTTTTGGAAATAGGCTCATTTTACCACTCCCCCAGAGTTAAACAGTTGGGTTTTACCGTTTTCGAATGTATTTAGCAGATTTTTTTATTTTTTTTTTATTTAGAAGAATATCAGTAACCAGACAGTTTCTGGTCTCATTGACTTCCATAGTGTATTGTTTTCCTACTATGGAAGTCAATGAGACCAGAAACTCTCTGGTTACTGATATTCTTCTAAATATCAGAAAATCGGCTGAATGGATTTGAAAACGGCAAAACTCAACTGTTTGACTCTGGGGGAGTGGTAAAATGAGCCTATTTCCAAAAAAGTGGAGTATCCCTTTAAGGAGGTAAATGGTCCTTATAAACATTGGTTGTAGTGATAATATCACATTATTTTGGCAGTGAATGTTGTGGGCTAGAAATTATCACCCCAATCTGGCAACACTGTTCTGAAGCCTTTTCAAAATATTAACAGTGGGGGATTAAAATGTTCAAATATTACTATATGGCATATGCTCTTATGCTCACCAATGTTTTTATTTGTTTTTAGTTTTCTATTGTAATACATCTTAAATTGTCATTTTAATAATGCATCATTTTCAGCATCATTACTCCGGTCTTCAGTATCACATGATCCTTCATAAATCATTCTAATATTCTGCTTTCTGTCTTAAATGTTTGATAGAAAAAAAGTTTTAGTGGAGAATTCAAGAACGAATTGCACCAACTGATAGTGTTGTTTTTATGCAAATCCTGTGTTGTTTTAGTGCCCAATTGATTAAAGGAATTATACGGATCAGGTAATGCTGCAAACACACCTGCTGAATAATTACATCATTAAAGTAGGCTAATTAATTCCTTGATGTGGTGACAACATTTGTATAAATATTTCTCTGCACTAAGTTAAGTACAATTAAAATAACACCACCATCAAGACTTTAATTTTGCCTGAATGCCCACTATTTTGTTTTCATCTAACTTTATAATGTCGTTTTGTAAATTTTCTAAAGGATCCTGAAAAAATAACATTATTTCCTCAATAAAAGCAACAAAAAATATTTTTATATTGATGATAAAAACCCTTATTAATAAGTGAGCACTAATAATAACTAGTCACCAAATCACATATTAAAATATATAGAATTCCCAGAGACTTTCAGACTTTCATTCTAGCCCCACAGACTCAGCAAATATTAATTATAGCCACTGTCAGTATGCATTTAGAAATGGGAGTCACCATTCGAATATGTTTGAAAATTTAACACAGGTACAATTCACAGTGCTGAGGTTACACAAGACTTGTACTATATTATTTCCCAAAAGCCCCTGCCTCACAATCATGAGTGCTTGAGACAGGCTTCTCAGTATCAGCAAGCAAATTAAACTCGTCAGACTAATTCTTGGCTAAGCCTGCAGACTATTCCCTTGACTATTTCAGTTCACAGTAATGTCTGTAGACCAAAATGAGCCTTACCAAGAAATAACGTATCATTTTGCAAATCACATTAGAGTTTAAAGCACCTGCAACAAGCGCAACAATGCAACAAGCATAATGAATTTTGCAGATGCTTCATTCTGATAAACATTTTTGCCATGATGACGTCTGTAAACAGCATGAAACATGTAGATACGTGCAGATATATCAATGTTTCAAACCAAAATTCAAATTCTACTACTCAGACATTGCTTTTTTCATAAGTCAGGCGATTGCAGCATATTTCCTCTTGATGACAAACAATTTCTCGGTCCAGGTAACACAAAGAACAAATGAACACTGCTCATTTACATATATTACCGTCACTGTAACAATAGAAAGCAGGATGAAAATCTCTGAAGTTATACTTAAAATAATAAAATAAACTTTCACCTTGAATACATTTAAAGGCTACACCATGTGTCATTTAATTAATTAATGAATTAATTATTCAATAATTAATGTAGTCATTTAATCAAAACTTCTGTTGAATTGCTTTTCAAAAAACATATGAAGAGTTCAGATGCAAAAGCCTCTAAGTGCCATTTGAAATTTTCTTCTAAAATGATCATTTTTATCAAGCTTGTATATTTAAGTTCAGTAATTTCACTTAAATTGCAATGAGGATTACCTATTAATTGTCATTTAAGTGAAATTACTGAACTTGAATATAAGCTTGATAAAAATGATCATTTTAGAAGAAAATTTCCAATGGCACTTAGAGGCTTTTGCATCTGAACTCTTCATATGAAAACCCAACGCGTATACAATGATATGCGATTGCATTTTAAAAATGTAAAAGTTGATTGCATTTTAAAATAGACTTTTCATTTTCATCATTTCAGATATTCTTATTTGTCATTGCAGCTATAAAATTAATGTGAAGTATGTAATTTAGTCTTGAAAGAATAAGATTTTATTTTTTTCTTTTACCCAAATACCAAGAAAGTACACTCACATACAGAAGAGTTGGGTTCCTAAATGACAGCTGTACTCTTAAGCAAAACACTTGAAGCACTGAATGAATGTCTGAAGAATATGGCTAGCCTTTTTAATATAATTAAAGTGAAAGATTCAGACAGCCAAACTACAAAATGACAAATCCAGAATAAACCTATGATACATATCAGTAGTTTTGTCATTTAAAAACTAAATGTATTTTATTATAGACTGAAAATCTTGGCGAAATCTATTATTGGCACACCGAGAGCTAAATTGTATTTTTTTTTTCTTCGTCAAATCCTGCTCTCAAATTCACTGACTCTCATTGATCCATTGTGTAATGACTTAAATTCAGTCTATTTCTCACAAGAAAATGTCTTTAAAAAGATTTAGAATATAATGTATGAGTCAAATGGTCCACTTTTATGGTGCTTTTAAATCCTTTCTAAAGCTTGGCAGCTCCAGTTCTTATTCAATGGCAGAATTAGTATTTTTTAGTGTTGTCAAACGATGAAAATATTTAATCGCGATTAATCACATTAATGTCATAGTTAACTCACGATTAAGCGCTATTAATCGCGCATTTTTATCTATTCTAAATGTCTCTTGATTTCTTTTTGTCCTATTATTTTTTCTCATGTTAATGCTCTTATCAACATGGAAAAGTGGATCGGCTTGCTTTGTGTAAATGTTTTTTAGTGAAAACAACATTAGCATACTGTGTTCAATTTCACAATAAAAAAAATTTCACTTGGAGCAAATAATCTCTCACATAATGTAACACTGTCCATCAATAAAAGGGTGAAAGAAATACTGACGAGGTCCTGATATTGACAAGGGGGCGGAGAATTCTCTTCAGCTGTGTGTGTGTGTGTGCTTGGCCATCATCAAGTGGTATTTGAGACTGGACGTGCAGCAATGATGATAGCTCAGTTCACGATGACAAAACACACTGATCGCTTTGGTCTTGTCAATGGAACCATTTGGCAACTTTTTAAAAGTAAACTTTCCATTCAGAATCTTATTGGCATCCATTTCGGCGTCTCGCGCTCGTCATCCACTCACAACGTAACGTTAACCTACTATTTTGGCTGGCTCCCAAGCCCAAACGAGTGTGTGTGGCGCGCCTGTTGTTTTGTTTACGGTCTAGCTAGATCCGCTGGCGCTTTGGTCGGCGAAGTAACACGTCCTCGCGTAACACAGTCTCATCCCAAATCGTCATATAACTGACGTTTTGGGACGTATTTTGACCATACGTCAATATCCGCCTTTTTAGGGCCCCCTTAAACGTCGGTAGATGGCGATCCCGGGCCGTCATACAACTGACGCTTTACCTTTAACGTCAGTTAGGTGACGGGTTAGGTTTAGGGTTAAGTTTAGGTATGGGGTAGAGTTAGGATCCCATAACCTCATCTACCGACGTTTAAGGGGGCCCTAAAAAGGCGAATATTGACGTATGGTCAAAAGACGTCCCAAAACGTCAGTTATATGACGATTTGGGATGAGACCGGGTTGCCTCGCGCGGCACAAGCCATTGAAATGAATGGTTTTAATAGCACAGCGCCACGCATGCAGCGTCCTGTTGCAAAAGCATGTGAAAGAAAACTACAAAGTTTGCTAGGCCAGAAAGACTGTTAATTGCGCAATAAAAAAAATTGACGACGTTAAAATGGGTTTACGTTAACACCGTTAATAACGCATTTAACTAACAGCCCTAGTATTTTTGTGTGAAATAGTTCAGTCAAGAAACTCTAACTGAATGCTGATTGGTTCCTCTAACGGCAAGGCAATAGCCAACCAGACATACATCTTAATCATAGTAAGCATATCTTTTTCATACCCTAGCACAGCTGCATGATTTTGAAAACTTCTGTTTACCCTCCCTCCTCCCCAGCACAACCTGTAGAGATCCTCTAAGAGAATTATTATATATTATTGCAGCAGCTGAACAACATGAATGTTATTGTAACTAAGCTGAACTTCCATTCATTTCATATCAAACAAATGTACTTTCCATGCCCCATGCCAACAATAAATGCTGTGGTTATATAATTTAATCCGAGAGTTAAAGATCAAACCAATAGGTCATTCCCAGATGTGTGAGACTCAAGTCATGTGACTTGACTCGAGTCATACTTGACTAGATCTCTGAAAAGACTCGACTTGACTTTAGATTTGCTCCTTGTGACTTAAGACTTGACTCGGACTTGTGCCTATTTACTTGAAATTACTGTGTTTTTTTCAACCCATTCTCATCCTTTGACGTCATATAGAACGCTATATGACAAAACGGCGCTATACTATGCACATGGCACCCGTTATCGTTAATATAACACGCGCTGTGAGGGCTAAGTTTAGGTGTGGGGTAGGGTGTGCTTGTCATATTCACGCTAAAGGATTTATAACGTCTTGGGTTCGCGTGTTATATTAACGATAAAGGGTGCCATGTGCGTAGTATAGCGCCGTTTTTGCATATAGCGTTCTATATGACGTTAAAGGATGAGAACGGGCTGGTTTTTTTATGCATCATCATAAGAGAGAGCGCCGAGCGCGGGCGGCAATGCACTCTGAGTGTGCGGGTTGAGGGAGAATAAAGCGTTGTAGCTAATCACAGACATGTGTGTTGTTTTCCTGAACGCAATGGCCAATCAGAAGCATTTACGATAGACTTCCCTCACCGCTCAGAACGGACTTTTTGTTCAGTGCTGAATTCTGTTTGTTGGCAAATCCTTTAACAAACAAAGTGTATATATTATGAAAGCTATATTGATAATAACAGATGTGTGAGATTGTGATGAACTGTCAGCTTTTTAGGAATTATTAAAGAAGCACACAGTCATGCCAAACCATGCACGCAGGAGCTGCTTGCTTTTATGTTGTAACAATGGTTTGTGTGTTAATGCCTTAATAACAAATAATTTATCAGGAGCAATCATGCTGTTGTGCATGGTGGCGACACATAGGCTAACTTGAAAGTATTTGGAGGTACAGAAAAAAAAGTATCTTTGCGGGCAGGAGCGGGACGAAACAAAAATGTTGCAGGCCAGTCATATGGTTCATGAAAGTTGTGAACGTCAGTCGCAACGACCCACGTTTAATAGCCGGGTTTAAATCATTTAAATGATTAGATTTGTTTTCTTAATTTCCATATAATATTTTGTGTTATGGGATCATATCACCTGGATATTTAGAGTGAGAACATACAAACTTTGGCATACAGTATAGGCCTACTAATTTAAAATAAAATATCTTTTTTTTTTTTTTACAAGATGGGAAAAGTGTATTAATTCTTGTTTACTTGTGTTCAATTAATTTATTTTTATTTTAGAGCATTTACAGTGCTTCTCAATGATATTTTATATATTACACACAAGTAAATTAATATATTTTTTATCTTATTTTTTAATATCTGCCCTCTGTGTCTAAATAAAGTAATAAAAGTCCCAGAGTTAAAAACGTGTAAACTGTGTGCGACTTGGTATGACTTGATGACCAAGTTGAGACTTGACTTGACTTGACCCTTACAACAGAATGACTTGACTTTGACTTACATTTACCTCTGGACTCATTCCTCTAAGCCTGGCTACAATACATCATGTGACAATGCTGAGGTATACCTACTCTATGGAAAAGTTTGATTTGAAGGTAAACAACACTCCTGCCAATAACATAATGATAAAGTCCTGAATGATGAGTATGATCGCAAAGACAATAATGCAGCAGGCTCAGAGCCAGAGCGCAGCAGATGTTATCTGCTGTTATTCTGATGCAAGATGAATATTCAATCAAATGAAAAAGGCAATCTTTAATCTGTCATCAAGCTGTTAACAACCTTTCACTATTTTACAGCGAGCGAGGCGGCCAACATCACTTCAATCAAACTCATTTAATGTGTGTTAAGAGAGACTGGGGAGGAGAATCAACTCAGAAAACAAGCAGCAAGTGACAGTGCGGCACGGATCAGAAAGGGTGATCGGTCAACTTAAATCAAGTCTAATCTTCTTATTGATTAGCTGTCTTAATGTTATTCATGGAAACATACAACAAATCTCTTCAGCGGTGAGATTGCCTCCTGTCACTCTGATTAAATGAGGCGTCAATTAAACAGGCGAAATTTGGCAACCTAAAGTACCTTCTGCTTTTAGACTAGACAAAGCCTGAGTGTTTAATGTCAGTCGCTCGTCAAATTAGATGTCAAATGCTTTTGTAGTATATGATGACGGTGTTAGAAGTCTCGGAGCAGAGTGTTTTAAATCATTTTAGACCATGGTAGAGCTCTTTGTGGAAAGTACGGTAAAGCGAGGGCCTCTCATAGCATTTTAAGCCAATGATATTAAAAAAATATATATATTTGTCTATTCATTAGATGATCTAATAAATAACTGTAACCACATGTATAATAAGCCTTTAGTATAACGCATTAAAACACGTGACAAATAACTATTTTCACATGCAATAAAGAATCTGCAAATATGATAATGCATTTTTACTTTAAAGGCTTGATGCCAAAAATCTTAATTACTCCCAATTTTGACTGGTAGTGTATAATACAAAATTTATGGTGATCAAAAAAAAAAAAAAAAAAGATTTACATGCAGAAGAGAGACAAATTTACACTACAGTACAAAATTATAAATTAGAATAAAGAATCTGAATAAAGAATCTGCAAATAGTATAATCCATTTTTACTTATTAAAAGGCTTGATACCAAAAATCTTAATTACTCCCAATTTTGACTGGTAGTGTATAATACAAAATTTATGGTGATCAAAATAAAAAAAAAAGATTTACAGCAGAAGAGAGACAAATTTACAATACAGTACAAAATTTTTTTGTAAAACAAATACTGTAGTGGTGGAACAGACCACAAAACTCATGTTTCAAATCATATAATTATTCTTCAAGTCAACGATTTTATCGTATCAGCAAAAAAAAGTGTGAGGAATGTGGCAAGTGCAACTTTGCTTTCAATTTATTACTAGTGCTCTAAACCAGTTTAAGGAATGAGAACAACAAAGGGAAACTTATGAAAACATTCTGACACAAAGAAGTAGTTCATTTAAAAAAAAATCTAAAAAAAAAAAACTGCTGATAATTTACTCACCCCCATGTCATCCAAGATATCCATGTCATTCTTTCTTCAGTCGCAAAGAAATTAAGGTTTTTGATGAAAACATTAGGATTTATCTTTACTGATAACCAAACGGTTCAAGGTCCAAAAGACACTTTCTGTTCAAAGGGCTTTGAACGATTCCAGATGATGAATAAGGGTCTTATCAAGCAAATTGATCAGTCATTTAAAAAAAAAAAAGTTTAAGTTTTATAAGCTCATCTGGCCACCTTGCTCTGTTCTGTGATGCACATTCGTGACTCTCCTGTTCAAACTCGTTTATCAAAATGAACAAATCTTTTTGGTGTCATTTGGTTCATTCAACGAACGAAATGAACAAATTGACTCAGAAAAAGATTTGTTCATTTTGATGTGATTCGTTTCGCTTGATAAGACCCTTATTCATATTCTGGAATCATTTAAAGTCTTTTGCACCTTGAACCGTTTGGTTACCAGTAAAGTGCATTATATGGAGAAATATCCTGGAATGGTTTCATCAAAAACCTTCATTTATTTTCGACGGAAGAAAGAAAGACATGGACATCTTGGCTGACATGGGGGTGAGTAAATTAACAGCAAAAGTTTTTGGTAACGCTTCCTTTTACAGTACAGTACTTACAGGGTACTTACAGTGTACTTACCTAGAAAGTACTGGCTAATATAAGGTAAGTACAGTACATGGGACAGGGGTAGGTTTATGGGTAGGTTCAGGGTTAGTACTAGTTATTACCCAGTAATTGTATTTACTAAAATAAGTACATAGTATTTACATGGGTAACCGTTGTTGTTGTTGTTTTTTAAAGTGAGCTACTCCTTTAAAGGAATAGTTCACTTTGAAATTAATTTTTGATATGTTTTAGCTTACCTCAAGGGGGATCCAATATGTAGGTGTCTTTGTTTCCAGAGTATTTTCAATTTTGATATTTTTGGGTCAAACCGTTCTTGTCTGTCAGTCATAATGGAGGGTTACACTTTATTTTGATGGTCACTTTAGACGTTCTACTAGTTATAAGTAATTTTTTCAGCTGCATGTCAACTAACTGTCATTAGAATATTAGTATATTGCAGTAGACTGTCAGTAGACTGTTAAGTTATGGTTAGGTGTTAGGCTTTGGGTTAGGAGAATAAGTTTACTTGTAGTCGCCAAGTTACTTATAGTCAGTTGAATATCTGTTGGGGGACCAACAAAATAAAGTGTTAGCAGATATTAAGCTGGCAGTCTACTAATACTCTAATGACATATAGTTGCAAAGTTACTTATAGTTAGTAGAGTGTCTATAGTGGACTATCGAAATAAAGTGTTACCGAATGGAGGCCTATGGGGTCCACCTCAAAGAGCATGCACAGAAAAGTCCAAATTAAACATGATTTAATGACTCGTAAATGTAAGTACACATTGATGGCCTAAGACATGAAACGAGCGGTTTGTGTGAGAAAACGAACAATATTTATATAATTTTTACCTCTTGTAATCACAGCCACATCTAAGTACTCTGAGGACGAGCGCGCTTCTGTCTGCGCAAGCGAGAGAAGTGATCTCTCGCGCGTGTACGTCACTCATTGTTTACACAGAGGTTTCAGAAGTGTTAGCCTTCACTGTGAAGATCTAAACATATTTAGATATACAGGAAATTGCAATGGAAGACGATTTCGATATATCAACAGACAACGTTGATTTTTTTTCGCAACCACGCAAGAGATCACTTCCGGCGCTTTCCGGCGCTTGCGCAGACCAAAGCACCCATGCCTTCAGATCACTTGGACGTGGGTAGGTAAAAACGATATAAATACTGTTTGTTTTTTCACACAAACAGCTCGTTTTGTGTCGTAGGCCATCAATGAATCATGTTTAATTTGGTCTTCTCTGTACCACTTAGAGGAGGACCCCATATACCTCCATTATATGACTGACAGACAAGAACGGTTTGACCTAAAAAATATCAAAATTGAAAATACTGTGGAAACAAAGACACCTACATATTGGATGCCCTAAGCTAAAACATAACAACAATTAATTTCAAAGTGAACTATCCCTTTAAAGGGAATTTCCAACATACAGGTATCAGCCACATCGGGGGCAATACACATCGGAGGGAATACACTATACAGTTGTTTGTCTATAGCAGGGTTCTGGATGGCCACCTCCCTGCAGAGTTTAGCTCCAACCCTGATCAAACGCACCTGAGCAAGCTAATCAAGTTCTTCAGGATCAGTAGAAACGCATAGGTAGGTGTGTTTGATCAGGGTTGGAGCAAAACTCTACAGGGACAGTGGCCCTCCAGGATCGAGTTTGGGGAACCCTGGTCTATAGGGTGATTACAGGGAAATGTCTTTTAGAAGAATATAGCTCAGGCTTCAAATGGCAGATACATAAAATAAGAAACTGCACTCACAAGCTGCTAAGGAACATTTAAGAAGCCTATGAAAGGATATCATGTGCACACATATTAAGCAGATACCTGTTATCAGGCTGAGGGGGAAGGAAATTAAGTCAAACTGATATCTGAATACTCTCCAAAAGCAATTATTTTGTCAAATTCAGTCAGCATCGCTGTTATTTCATCCACTCCCACAGATTTATACACTTACTCAATTAAAAGAATGAATAATATCACAGCATGCGCATAACAAATGGAAGCTATCCCTTGAGAGCAACCACAGTGGTGATGATGGGAAATTGATATTTTGGATTCAAGTGCACTGACTGTAATACAAGATATATTACTTGAACCATAAACCAAATTAAATACTACACTAATTTACTCTGCTCGGCTGCTGCAAAATATAGATTACACTAAACAATGAAGGGACTTTGTGACCAAACGATTAACCGTTTAAGAATTCCACAGAGTATTTTCCGTCTTTGGTAATTCCTTGACGATGTGCATTTAAAACAATTATGAGGGTTGAGGCACAATAGTGGTTAGCTTCTAAACCTCCAAGTTAAAACCTCTAAGAATTAAAAAGACTAAATTACTGACATCTTTTGAAGGATGCAGAAAATGCATGGATTAAAGGGTCAAACGTTATGAGAACAAAAACATATTTTTCAAGATTTCACCCAATAACTGAACATTTTTTTTTAATTTAATCTTTATTAGAAAAAAAAAAAACACTATATTTTTTTTTGTGTCCAGTGGCATTTACATTTTTGTTTCTTACTGCGAAATTCAAAGTAAAAACCATCAACGGAAGACATTTCTTTTTCTAAAAAAAAAAAAAAAACATAAACAATATACAGTATATCATCCATTCATGCCCAGACAAATCACTTGGCAGTATCATCTAATGATTTGCATTGGCTCAAACTCTCCATTTTAATCTGTATAATATACTGTAAATTGTTTTGCCCAACAGAATAAAAAACAATGGCTTTCTCCATGAAAGGAGATCAAATTTGCATACTGTTCCATTTCAGAAGAGAGAGAGACTTTTGTGATATAGAGGCAGAAAGCCAATAATACATCTGATATGGCTTAGTGACATTGTCGTGCCTTGCATATTAAACAGTCTTTTAAAGCATCTCTTTCCTGTATTTCCTCACCTTTTCTTGATTCTTCAAACATATGAATATTTTCAGTAAACATTCCATTTTCTCTAATCTAATTTAATCTATGGAAATGTACATCAGATTAAAAGCATTCCTCTATTTATTAACTGCATCACAGTGTCATCTCATACGGATTATGTTCATATTATTTGTCATTAGAACTGCTGATGTGACACTTTGTGGTAAGCAGCAGAATGAAATAAAACTTACAACTCTCTGAAATTCTATAAATAACCATAACACATGTCAGTTTTGATACCAGGATGAGAATGGTGGGATTCTCATTGATTTTGACAAACACCGCGAGTCTATTTATTGCTCCTGACACTCAATGATCTCTCCTGTGCAGAAAAGTAGTTTTTTGTTTTCAAACTTTTTAGGCCAAGTACCTTTGATCAAATAAGAATATCCATAATGTCTTCCTATTTTCCTGATATATATCTGATAGCGCCGGTTTGTTTGGTTTTTAACAATAGTGATGCATTTGAACAGCTATTGCTAGTCAAAGACATGTATATTTAAGGGGAGGAGCATTTTCATTCTAGAGATCATCTGATTGGATAAAAATTTGTGTAGTACAAGATGAGTCACAAATAATTTTGGTCTGCTTTCCAGGAAGAAAAACGGTGTGAACTATTTATATCTACTAAATAATAATAATAATAATAATAATAATAATAAAGAATCCTGCACCTAAAAATACACACACTGCAATATTAACAAAAATGCAGTTTGTAAGGCCAATTTAAACACTATTACTAAATCTAATTTTTGGGATATGATCTTAAAGATTCTAGCATCTATTCAAGTCACATTACTAATATCACGCTCTGAATCAAGTCAGTCCAAAATGGCACTTTTTATGAAATAAAGCATCTAAATGCCACTCTATTTGACTTTGAGGGCAAACTCAATAATATCTCACCTTTAGAGGTGAATGGCTCTGAACAAAATAAAATATGGATAGTGTGAACCTATTCTCTTCATGCTCTGCAGGGAAACATGCTATGAATTATTCACACAAAGCTCTTTTAAATTTGTATTTATCAAAAATTGCAAGGGGCAACCTCCCCGTCGCTCTCTTGAAGCCAACACGGAAGTGAATTAAACTGCAATTCATCGAGTGGCCGCTTGAGGCTGACTGCAAAAGCAAGTCAAATCCCATGTTAAAGGGTTAGTTCACCCAAAAATGAAAATTAAGTCATTAATTACTCACCCCCATGCTGTACCAACCCCGTAAGACCTTCGTTCATCTTCGGAACACAAATAAAGATATTTTTGATTAAATCTGAGAGCTGGATCAGTCCTCCATAGACTTCCTAAGGGACTAGCACTTTTAAATGTTTAAATATTCCATGTGCCTACAGCGGCTCAATTATAAGTTTATCAAGCGACCAGAATACTTTTTTTGCAGAAAAAACATAAATAACGACTTTATTTGACTCTTCCATTACTTCCTTATGGGCCTTGAGACAAGAATTGAAGAGATTTCCAGAACACGCGAGAACTGAGCTGAGGACGTTCTTCTTCGACTACTTCTTGTTACTGGCTGCTCACCGCTTAGGAGTATTACCGCCACCTACCGTACAAGATGATGATCCATATATAAGGCGCTCCGGATTGTAAGGCGCACAGCACTGTCGTATTTGAGAAGATTAAAGGCTTTTAAGTGCGCCCTATAGTGCGGAAAATAGGGTAATTGAAAAGCGTATGTACAGCGCGCGTCTTCCCCTGCTTGTAAACAGAAAGTTTTGCGCTTCCAGCTATATCAGCACGTCATCTTATACGGTAGGGGGCGGTAATACTAGCAGCCGGTAACAAGAAGTAGTCGAAGAAGAACGTCCTCATCTCATTTCTCGCGCATGCGTTCTGGAAATCTCTTCTCAAGGCCCATAAGGAAGTAATGAAATATGCGAATAAAGTCGTTATTTATGTTTTTTTTTCGCACAAAAAGTATTCTCGTCGCTTGATAAACTTATAATTGAG
This sequence comes from Pimephales promelas, assembly GCF_988280905.1. NCBI lineage: Eukaryota > Metazoa > Chordata > Actinopteri > Cypriniformes > Leuciscidae > Pimephales > Pimephales promelas. The sequence goes on along the minus strand of NC_142785.1, from coordinate 15,947,597 downwards.
CTGCTGTAGGCATTAATTTTTATTAATTTTATTAATTAATGATTTCATTGTTTATTAATAAACTGGTGTTTTCTGCGTCTCTGCAAAGATGAAGATGACGATGCGGACTCGCCATGAACAAATAAAGATATAAAGGCATATAAAAGAAAATTTCCACCCGTTGGCCCCACACTTTGAGCGGCGACGGCGCCAACTACCATCTGTAGTTAGGGGGCCCGTTAGTGTCGGCGGGGCCTTAAGCAGCCACTTAGTTTGCTTATAGGGAGCGCCGGCTCTGACTGCCACCGAAATCTACTTTCATAGCTGTGCAATTGTGGATTCAAGAATTCAGTTACCAGATAACCCTCGCTTAACGGCTTTAGGCTACAACCAACAAAAGCTTCCTTTGCTCTGAGACGCATCAGTGAGACGCATTGAAAGTAACTCTGCAGAAAACCCTGCTGCTTCACCACAACAACTATCGCCACCAAGAAATGATTGGCAGGGATCTTCTCTAGAGACCTGAGGTTTAATACTCATGCAGGTCACAGAACAGCAGCCCTCAAACTCCTTCCTGATTCTCCTGTCGTTTACCAAACACCTGAGACTGGAAAGAGACTCCATATTAAGAAACAATCACTCACACTTTACTCTTATACATCTAGTCCCTTAAGATAAACGGTTACTGTCTGACACCGCTTGACTATAGGTTTATTCATTACAGCATAGGACACGCTGCCCTTTATAATGTTCTGTTTAGTGTATAGCGTTCAAAGCTTTCGTTAAATAGCCAATATGCACACACCTGTGATCGCAAATCATATTTCCCGCACCATTTGACTAATGTATTTGCATGACTCATCCAGTCTTTTATGAATCCTGAACAAAGATTAGAAAAATACTTTTACAAAGACTGCACTCACAGAGAGCAAGTGATAAAATATGTTAAAGAAAAGAACAGTATGTTCACTACAGAAATTTCTGTGACTGTCAGATTTGTATTTTCATTTCTGCAGGCCTGGAACACACAATTAAAAATTTCCAGGAAACTCTTTGAAATTTCTTTAATCGTTATGGTGCTTGGCAACAGCTCACAGTTAGGTTAATGGATTGCATTAGACATAAACACGTTTTTGTGATTATTATTGGTAGTACATAAAATCTATATCTATTAAACCTCTAGGCACCACGGTTGAGTTTACTCGACAAGATGCGGCAATGAATAAAACGGCCAATTTTGTGAAATTGGGTGTCAAATTTCGTTCGACCTCCCCTCCACAGTCATACTCCGATATACACCTCCATTTTAAAAATAAAAAAGGCCTTTTTTCCCGATAAAAATATCATCTTTGTCTGTGTGTTATTTATGTTAAATTATCATAATACATTACACTTTAATATTATTAGTGCTTATATCCCATTCCTTTTAATCCTTGCTTATTTTGTAGTAGTTTATTTTGTCACTTCACTTTCAAAGCATGACAACTGTTGTACCAAATTTTATAAACTTGTGTTGTGACATACTTAATTAACTTTTATAATCAAAATCAAGATTTTAGAACACAGACCTTTGTCAATAATTTGTAATTATAAAAGCTGCATAAAAAACATAACAGAGTTAGCAAAATGCTGCTGTGTACAGTATACTATGACATATAACACATTTCAGGACAAAAACATATTTATTATCAACTCGCCATTTATCAAACACTGGTGTCAAATGCTTGTTGTACAGTGATGTTATTGTGATTAAGGGTTTTTAAAGTGAAGAACGTGTATTGACCCTGGTAAATCACTGTTGTGCAAGGTCTTGAGTGGCTTATTTGGTATATAATGGATGTAGAGATAGTCTTTTCATCCTATTGTATCCTTATTTTTTGTAATTCATTCTTATTTTATTATGATTAGGGGGTTTTAAAGTGAAGAACGTGCATTGACCCTGGTAAAACCACTGTAGTGCAAGGTCTTGAGTGGCTTATTTGGTTATACATAATGGATGAAGAGATGGTCTTTTCATCCTATTGTAATGTACTGTTGAAATCAAAATTATTCATCAGGTTTCTTGGCAAAAGTTCAGACTTTCAGCTGTTTGCAATGAACAAATCAAACAAACGTAATTGAAACATCTCAACACAACAATTCTATCAAGTTGTTTCCCTAGGTTCAACTGAAAACGAAACTTTTAATGACTTCTGCAGGCTCAACCTCCTGAATATGAGGGACTACCGGACAACCTGAGTCCCTCAGCACAAATCTGCAAAACAGGTGTTGTAATCAAGTTGTAATCAATTCATTAGTTGCACCAGGTGTGCTTGAGCTAGAACAAATGACATATTTGACCTGGCTAGGTTTGTTGAGTGTAACATTTGACTGCATGTTAGAAATAATTCAAAAGAATGGTCCAAAAAGTTAATCGCCCCCTTCCCAAACAAGGAGTGGGATACAAAAAGATAACAAAGGCACAAAATGTTCCTAGAGACACCATTGGCAAAAACCTGAATATGCTCATATCCCGAATTTTAAAAACTGGGGTACCCCTTTTCTAACCCGAATTTTTGGTCATGTAGACGCGTATCGGCATATCCCCATAGTGATTTGTGTTGTGCGCATGTTCTATTCGCAAGGAATCTTGGTCTTTTGAGTAGAGAAACTTCTCGGCGCATACAAAAAAAAACGCGTTTAGTATATCGTAAGTAAACATGGCGAGACACAGCACAGCATACTTTTGGAGCGAGGTCAGTAACGTTACCAGCATCAAAGCGCAAACAAAGGCGATCGCTATCTGCCCCAAACTATTCATTATCCGCGTGCTGCTGTCGTTGTTGTCTTTGGATACAGGAAGAAGAATCTGAAATGACGCATATCGCGTCTTAAGGTTGTCAAACAACGAGTCGCCGTTTACATCGAGATATTGCAATTCCATGTATACAGGAGAAACTCTCTCTGCTCACGCATGTAAACGGGTTATTCCTTATGTTTCAGAAACCCGAATAGAAACCTTAACCCGACCATCACCTGAAAATTGGCTGCATGTAAACGTAGTCAGTGAGGAAGCTGAAGCTTGGGTGTCATTGGACCTTCCAACAGGACAATGATCCCAATCATACCTTAAATTCCACCAAGGCTTGGTTGCAGAAAAAGACCTGCAAGATTCTACAGTGGCCATCACAGTCACCTGACTAAAACCCCATAGAAAATCCCTGGTGGGATTTGAAGGAGGCGGTTGCAGCACACAAACCCAGAAAACTAAAGTGGAGGCCATTGCTAATGAGGAAGGGTCTAAGATTCCTCAGAAACGCTGCCAGAAGCTGGTGTTTGGTTATGCATCTCGTTTTCAGCAGATGCTTGCCATGAAGGGGTAGAATAATATTGAGACAGCAGATATCATTAAAAGTTGCATTTTAATTTGAATTTGGTGAAACCACTGAAACATGTTGTGTTAAGCGATTTCAATTACTTTTGTTTGATATGTTCATTGCAGTCTGTAAATACTGCAAATAAACCTGATTTACAATTGGAGTTGAATAATCTAGGTTACAACTGTGAAACAGATTCTCGAACAAGAAAAATGTAGGCGATACTTAGTTTTGTCCATTGGGAATAGATTGGATAGTTGTGGTTGGATTTTACTGTGATATCCTGTGAGTGACAGGTTGCCCCGCCCTCACACCAGTCATCAGATACCCCTTTTTCACCAAAAAAGAACTGGTTCGGAACTAGTGCTGGTTCAAAGTTGGTTCGGAGTTGGTTCAACTTGCGAACCGCTTCAGAACCTGTTTGTTTTTCCACTGACTAGAGCGCCCAGGGAACAACGTCGTTACGTCACTGTGTATGTCGCCATACGTCTTAGCTAGAAATGCTTGCAAGTACAACATTACTTTGGGATTATCTCTAACTAATGTACCAAGAAGGCTTAAAAAACAATTGAAATATGTAAGTCTTTTAATATTTTTGTTTGATATGTGATCTTTTCTGATAAGTTATGAACCCTTGTCTTGTGTCTTTTTTTCTTTCCATTTATTTGTTCTATATTGTGACTGTTTTCTTCTTTGCTTATAATGTTTTCAATAAAAAAATAGAAACGCTTACACCAACTTCAAGCATAACAATTACAAAGGCGGACTCCATCGTGTTTCTGCAAATGTTTCTCCTGGCTTTGCGATGGTCAGAAAAGATGTTTAGAACACATCTAAACCCGCCCCAGCCCCGACGCAAGCATGACGTGGTAAAAGAACGGTTCTAGTCCAGCAAAGAGTTGGTGCCGCTTTCCTGGCCGAGAACCGGTTCTTTGGCTGTCGAAACACAAAGAACTGGTTTGCGCGCAGGCACCGGCTCTGAACAGGCTCTCAAAATGCTTTGGTGGAAAAGGGGCTAGAGAGGAGAAGAGATGTCTCTGCAAGAGGGAGGAAGCTATTTTAATTATTGATTACAAGGGCACATGATTTATTTTAAAGATGTAGACATATCATACAAATTATGTATAATAAATATTGCAATATCCTATGAAAAATAAGCATTATCTTTTTGATTTCATGGTGAATTTATTTGTAATGTTTCATGCAATCATGGTGCACCATGCTGTAGAAATTGCTAATTGTCTCATTAGAAAGGCCCTGAAAAAGTAAAGTGTTTTTGAGGTACCAAACTCTTCTAGCCTGATGCTACAGCAGTTAATTCAGCACATTAACAGTCAGTCAGAACCATCCATGTGCTACTGCAACCTGAGAAAGAGCATACAAGTGCCAGAGCAGGTGCTATGAATCCCTGAAAACAGATCAAACACTCTGAGGTTTAGAAGCAGGGAGGTATCAATTTTCCTGTCAGCAAAGGTAAAAAATTTAACTCCAGCTCTGAGCATGACTAATACACATTTCCACAGATGTGAGTCTCTGTAAAATTTGGAGCACGTTCTGCAGTATTCAGATAAGTAAAACAAGCCGACTTGCATCCAGCATTTAACCTCTGAACTGAGACAAGGCCCATTCCTTGCTGCCAGAAGAAATAAATGACATTTTGATTTTCACACTTCACAGAAGTCATTCCCTCCAGGAGACAAGATCGGGGGTACGCAAGCACATGCCCCAGCAGTCTCCCAGATCCTGGAATAACTTCAGCGGGCAGCTGGTCGTGAGGTTGCAGGACTGTGTTGGAGATGGTGGGGAGTAACATTGGGGCACTTCAAGGTTAGTTATGAATCTATTCAGCCCGTTCATGGTAGACTTCCCATATGAAACCAGTTCCTCCTTCCTAAATATAAATACAGCTATACTATTTAATGTACTGTATACTAGTAGGTCACCAGATTCCTGTGCATTTTTTTGCAAAGTATTATAAAGACAAGTTTAGTACAATGATAATAGAATTTTACTTAAGTCAAATTTACAGCCTTTCCTACTCACTATTACAAAGAAATGTTAAATATCCAATATTTTTACAGAAATTTTATAGGACTTTTCAGACACATATATATATACCAAAAGTTTGGATTATTTAAATATTTTATAAATGTTTTTTTAGACTGTTTGAATGTCTTAAAAACAGTAATATTGTTGTATTACAATTTAAAATAGCTTTTCTATGTTTAGATGTAAAAGTACCTTGAAAAAAGAAGAATCTTGAAAAAAAAATGTATCATGTATCCACAAAAATACAAAGCAGCAAAAATTAACGTTTATAATAATAACCATTATTACAAATTTAGCACTAAGAATAACTTATAGTAATTGATCAGAAAATCAACATATTAGAATGACTTCTGAAGGAGTCATGTGATGCTGTAGACTGGAGTAATGATGCTGAAAAATCCGCTTTGATCACAGGAATAAATTAAAGTTTACAGATATCCACATAGAAAGCAGTTATTTTAGATTTCAGATTTTTGATTAAATAAATAGAGCAATGGGGAGCTTCAAATATGTCTTTCAAAAAAGCATTTTTAAAAAATCTGTATAATATTTTTAACATAAAAGTATCCATTTAAATTTTTTTATTTTTTTGGGGGGACACTAAAGTTTACCATTTACAGTGATGATCAGTCTATAAATGAAGCAGCAAGGCAGCAGAGTTGATAAATTTCAGTGCAGTGAAGCCTGACACCTGAATCGCTAGACAGGAATCTGGTGACCTGTGGTCCTGACTGGTGGGGAATTTCCAATGAACACCAGAGAATAATTACCATCCAGGGAGATAATGTAGTGGCGTTGCAGTCTCAGAGGCACATGCACCTGGGAATGCATCTGAATGGCAGAGCAGGACAGATGGCACATTTCAACTGTGTAGAAAAGGCCAGGGCTGGAGATTCAGCTCTTTGCACGTTCCAGCTGAGGCAATTTTAAACGTCTGAATAAACCGATCAATTCAGATTACATTCCTCGTCTCACTCTGTACTCACTGGAGATATAATTAATAAATCTGAGCATCCTCTCCAAAAAGCACTTGCTTGAACTGAACTATGCACTACTTTATATATAAATTAGGTTGCTTTTATGCATTTGCCAAATACATGTAAGCAAAGTAACATGCATTAATGTTGTGTAGGTCAGTCCCATAATTTCTTATTTCTTATATTCATTTCCAACTTTCAAATGCCGCATGTTTGATTCTATAAATGACCCATGGACTGAAGATATCTTCATATCTGTATTAGACTGCTTGTCTCACATATGAACAGTCCATTTTTAATCTGGCTCCAAAGACATGGAGTCAATATCGGAAGTGTAGCTCAAACGACAGGGATGTTTATCAAACTGTGGCTTTAAGAGATCACTTAGACTGATGTTGCCATAATCAATAAAAGCCTTGAAGGGAAAGACTAATAAAAAGGACCCTGTTTACAGTTGGTAAAAAACAGCAAAAACAGGGTTCTCAAACGGTAAATTCTAAACGGTTTGCGATTTTATAGACTAAAACAGAACCAAATAGACCTCAAATGATGTAGCAAGTTATGTACTGTGTAAGTCATAAAAATGGAGATCATCAGAAGAAATCCAAAAATTTGAAATGCATAGGCTATAAACATGTCTATCTCTGTACAGCGCCTGATGTTAATACCAGGTGTAAACAGAGAAAAACTAACTTTGTTAGTTTTCTGACTTTGTTTGCTTCTCTGACTGATTATTCGTCTTGTTCCTCATTGTGGCTAAAACTTTTGATCCCTATGGTGAAAACTAAACTTTGCATGCAGGAAGTGTCTGTAGCTAATTACGTTTTGAGTTGTTTTGGGATGTATGGTTGCCTAGGAACTAGCGGTTACATTTGAAAACATCCACCCTGCCCTCCATTTCACAGAGAGTCTCTCCTCATGGGGAGTACATGTTCCTAGAAGACATTTCTGGCAAACTCATTAAAAATCTTCCTGCCATGAGCTGCCAAACCAATATATATATATATATATATATATATATATATATATATATTTTTTTTTTTTTAATTTGTATCATCTTTTGTAATGTCTTAAAGTAATTTGCAAAAAAAAATAAAATAATGCAAGATCTGGGTTCTTAGTAAATTATATGCAATGCATAACACCATGCATAACACTGTCCCATGTATAGAAAATTAATTAGCTTGCAAAGTCATCTTTCTTGCCAAGACACCCTGCAGCATTTGAAAGAGATGTATGTGGACTTTGACTCTCATAAATGCAATAAACATCTGTCAGAGCCAGGATTGTGGTTTATCATTCAGATTTGGAACACATGCTTATGACTCCCAGAGAATTTGCTCAATTTAGCAATTATCTGAACTCACCCCCTGTTGAGCCACATTATAGTAGATGTAAAAAAAAACAAAAACACAGTAACTACACAAGTCCCTTCAGTTCTACAAGAGTATGCAGATAATTGTTTCTGCAGAGAGAATCTATTATTTATTTTTAGCTTTAATAATAACATCAATAATCATAATATGTTTATTTTACATAGCACATTTACAATAGTAAGTCCAATAAACATGACAGCAAGCATAAAGACAAAGCGCAAATGTACACTGTAGAGGAATATGACAGAGAAACATAACATACATAACACATTGTTCCCTTTTATTGTCACTCCCTCGATGGGGCCGCTGCCCATGGGTACACTGGGGTCCCCCCAGGTTTAACACTCAGTTGCCACTGTTTCCACAGGGTGCTTCTTCTTGGCGCGACCCTAAGCACCCGTTCGGCACCTGTAGCTTTTCGTCTACACTTGTGGCGAAGTTCTATAGTGCTACCAGACAGGTAGCTGCCTCTCTGAATGCCATGGCCATTCTGCTTGTCTACCAGACCCAGATTCTCGCGGACATGCATGAGGGCGGGGAGAGACCCAGGGCTCTTAAATGAGCTGCCCGCCGCCTCTGACCTTGCTTTTTGAGTGGCGAAAGTGACCGTGCGCTCCCTGGATCAGGTGATGCCCACCATTCTGTGGCCGAACCTGTCAGATGTGCAGGATGTCAGGTGGACCTTTCTGCTTGACATCCCCATAGCCCAGGTCAGCCTCTTCGGCGGTGCGGTTGAGTGCTTTGCCCAAAGGTTCTCAACCAGCCTCGAGCAGACTGAGGCTTAATCTGCCCCACCGGCCCCTCCGTCCGCTCTAATCCCTCAGTCTGCCCACCGCCGAAGGTGCTCTCCTGTGCTCGGGAGGCCGCAGGGGGGCACCACAGCCCCCTCTGAGCCCTCTCCCCACCCCCTGCTATACGCCAGGTTAAGCAGCATTCTTGAGTTGGGCTTCCCCCCAGCCCTCTCCAGCCCTGCCCCCCGCTAAATGCCGGGTCAAGCGGCGCTCCTGAGACAGGCTGCTCAGGGATGTCGATGGTTACTTCTCAGGAGATGGTAGCAGGAAGACTCCTTCCCCCGGTGGAGGGCCGGCGGAGGATCTTTTGTTTTTTAAAGAAGTAACACATCCATCCCTGAGCACACAGAGTTCTTGAACGACACGGTGCGCCACCCCCGAGCCATGCACCCATCGTCCTCCTCTGTCCCAGAGTCGGATGACAATGCGCGCCGTCCTCGGACCGTACCACTGTCATCCCCCTCTGTCGCCAGCCACCTGGCAGAGCATACCCCCGCAGGACGTTAAAATGCTCCCCTGGTCTCCTCTGTCAGGACGCGGTCAATGACTGTGCTCCCACACCGAGCCACTATGCTGTCCATGTCCGGGTCAGCCATTCCGCTTCACTGCACCCCCGGTGGGAAGTATGTGGTTCGTATGAACCCGCTGGTACAGTGTTTTGGGGCCTGGCTAGAGCTTCCCAATCTGTCCCGCCGGATCGCTCGGACAATCAGGCTCGGCTACGTGATTCAGTCTTCACGAAGGTCGTCGAGGCAGCCTTGTTCCCCTTCGGGTTCGCATCCTGAATTACATCGACAACTGGCTGATTCTAGCTCACTCTCGAGATCATGTTTGCGAACACAGGTCATTCTGAGGAGCAGGTCATTCTGGTTGCACTGTATTGGCTCACCCGGACGTGGTTCTCAGAACTCACTTTCCTCGTGACGGCACCTCCTTGGCCCATTCCTCTGAGGAAGGACCTCCTTTCTCAGGGACGGGGCACCCTGTGGCACCCTTGTCCCGATCTTTGGAACCTCCATGTGTGGCTCCTGGATGGGACGAGGCAGGTTTGAGTACCCTACCACCAACGAAGGTGGTACGTAAACAAGCAATATTTCGGAGGTGGAAAAGGGTACAGTAGATTTGGTAAGTGATGAGATATGACTAGAAAAAGAGAGGGACAGTTTTTAGCAGTGGTGGAAGGTCGATCTAGGAAACCAGCAACGTCAATACTGTCAACACAGAGGAAAGGATGAAAATTGAGCAGTACCAACCAGAAGTATATTAAAATCACTGGTCATCCATGCATCTTTTTTTCAGCAATACAAGCCAAAATTGAGTTGGTGGGGAAAAGGGAAGTGTGTTTTCATTCAAAGTCCACAGTAGTCAATTGTCAAGTTTGCGCGTTATTGCTTAGACACTGTACCAATGACCGTGCGCACGAACTCGACAATCGACTACTGTGGGCTTCGATCGAAAACAGGAAGTAAATACAGGTATGTGCGTGTGCGCTGGCTGATTTAACATCATTTTTATTAATATCTTTTACATCTACTGCAGTCAGATTGACCGTGGTCAATCTTAATAACACCACTCACATGGCTGTGAACTTGTAATGACAAATCAAGGATGTTAAGAGGCTAAAAGCAGGTTTAGAACTTGCCCCATTAAAGTCCACATGGTGCGAATTTTAAAAAGAGGATAACACTGTGTAGGCAACACCGATTTTTGTCGTTTTTGTCTGTACTGACAGCACTCCAAATGTATAAAAAAATGAGCTCAATGTTAAAATTGACCGGAGTTCTCCTTTAAAGGAACAGTGGTTAAACTACCTGGACGGGGCAGAAAATAGAAAGCTATCAATGGTTGCAACCAAATTTCTGAGAAGGCAGTTTCAGAAAAACCCTTGAATTACTGCAAAAGACCTGAATTGGTGGCAACAGGCACTGAGGTTTTAGCTAAGTAAGGTCCTGCAAGATTCTACAGTGTCCATCACAGTCACATTCAACCACGTAGAAAATATCTGGTAGGATTTGAAGAAGGCGGTTTTAGCATGCAAGCCCAGAATATTACTAAACTGGAGGCCATTGCTCATGAGGAACGGTCTAAGATTCCTCGGAAATGCTGCCAGCAGCTGGTGTTTGGCTGTAAATCTTGTTTGCAGCAGATACTTGCCATGAAGGCATTGAATAATTTTGAGACTACAGATAAAAGTTTTTCAGTTAAATTTGGGGAAACCCCTTGACATTTGTTGAGTTGAACTATTTCACTTACTTTTGTTTGGTTTGTTCGTTGCAAACAGCTGAAAGTCTGTAAATATTGCCAATAAACCTGACATTTTTATTACAACCGCAGTTGATGAAGAGTGAAGATGGCCCAAGAACAGAACCTTGTGGAACACCATGTGAAACACTGGCAGTAATGGACTTATCGTGATGGATAGAAATCTAATGCTGATGGTCAGACAAGTAGAAAATGAACCACGACAGCACAGTTCCAGAAATACCAAAAGCAGAGAGTCGTGAAATGATGGTGTCAAATGCAAAGGAGACGTCAAAGAGAATTAAAGTGCAGATGGAGCCAGAGTCAATGACAAGAAAAATATCATTAACAGCCCTGAGGAGTGCTGTCTCAGTGCTGTGGAGAGTGCAAAAACCTCATTGGGAGCATTCATAAAGGTTGTGTGATGAAAAATAGTCGTGAAGTAGAGCAGCAACCACATTCTGAAGCAGCTTTGAGAGAAATGGAAAATGCGAAATTGACCAATAATTAGCCATGTCAGAAGGGTCGAGGCCAGGTTTCTTTTAAGGCAGCAGCTATTTGCACTAAGTACAAATAACAATTATTACTATTATAGATGCTATGTACAATAAGTGCAAATAGTGATAGATGTTTTTTACACTAAGTGCAAGTAGCAATAGATTCCATTTACACTAAGTGAAAACAGCAGCATTTTCTCAGCGATATGCTATTTATACTAAATAGTAAATGGAGTGCATTTATATAACACTTTCACAGACCCAATGGCCACCAAAGTGCTTTACATTTTGCCCCACATTCACCCATTCACTCACTCATTCATTCACCAGTGACGGTGTCAGCCATGCAAGGCACCATCCAGGAGCAAGTTAAATTACTAACATACCAATACCACTACTATGTAAAAATAGCATTTTCTTTTCAATAAGTGTAATTATTAGGTTCTATTTATACTTATAAATAGTGCCGACTACTATTTTCACCTCAGTGTTGTTGTACATTAAATGGTATGCAAAAATAAGGTAAACTATTATAACACTACATTTATTAAAATAATTAAATGATGCCGCCTTATTGGGACAATAATACCCCTACCCCTACCTGATATAATAATATTTAACATGCGTTAGACACTTTCTTTCCACTTTTTCAAATATTTTTAAATTTTACTGAAAATAAATGAAACTTTAGGACACTGTCACTTCGCGGGATTCTAATCAGTATCAGCATATTGAAATCGCCAATTATTAACTCTTTCCCCGCCAGCGTTTTAAAAAAAAGTTGCCAGCCACCGCCAGGGTTTTTGACGATTTTTGCTAAATTTGAATGCCCCCGCTGAATATTTTCTTCCATGAATATATGAAGATGATATATATAAAAATAAAGATCTGAGCCTCTGCTTTTAGGCAAAAAAAACGTTTTTATTTTATCTTCATCTGTTCTTTTTTTATTGCCTCTTGAACAGAGGTAGGTTTTGTCAAAAACACAACATTTTGGACAAAAAACTGAGAAAAAGGTGTTTTTATCAAACAAGTGCATTTAAAAGCAGAATACATTCAGATGTTGTTTCCTTCATATATAAAACTTTCCAAAATAAATTAAAAACATAAAATAAATGTAAAATATATCAAATTTCCCAGGATGTAAGGGAAATGTAACTTTTGCAATAAAACTTCTGCCTCTGCCTCTCTGTGTTCTACCTGTGAATGAATAATTGGAATTACAATAAACAGGCCTAGACACACACACACACACACACACTCACACACACACACACACACAAATACATATTACAATGTGGTAAATGTGCACAAAGAGAGAAATAATTTGACAATTACACCTTCATATTTAGACAGCCACACATAAATGCCTGCACACACACATACATATTATAGTGTCATAATATTATACGATCTATCTGCGGCACGTCCATGGCTAGCATGAACATGTGCATCTCTCTCACTGACTACTTCGTCCCGATCAGATTCAGAATTATCAAATAAAGAGTGATCGGACTCCGAGTCCATTAACCTCCAGTACTTCAGCCATATACCTCTGCATTGTCTGTCTGATACATTCTCACTACTCCACTGTTTGAGACGATTGCAATCTGTTTCTCTAAACAAAGAGTTGCGCAATCATTCAGGACATGCGCGCGGGTCTTCCTTACCGTATACCACCTAAAACACGGATACCCGGAAAATTCCGTGTTTGGCGCAGATGCGTTTTTTCATTAAACACGGAAAATTCCGTGTTTGGCGGGGAAAGAGTTAAAACAGAAGCACTCCACTACATTTCATAAAAACATTGTTTCACATTATTTTGAACTGAAGAAATCATCACCTGCTCCGAGACATGATAGCGGTGTCCAAATAGTGAAAGAGCTGATTCTTTTCAATGAGCCTGTTAAATCTGTTCGCAGATCACACTGAATGATTCTTTTGTGAATTGGACTGATCTGATTGCGTCAGTTCTCAAGTCAATAACTCACTGAAGTCAGACTCAAAATTAGTCAAGAATGGGAGACCATCGGACCATGAGTGCATGCGTGAAAAGCAAGTTACTAATGCTGAATTTTAGAATTTATTTTTGCAAATAAAAATATGTATTTTATTTATTCGGGTCACAACGGTCAGTTGCTTGTGAAGTAAATCTGCTATTGTTTAACCCCATTTTATGAAATGTTTGCATGTGGACCATATTATGTCCCTATTGTATCACCATCTGAATGGAGTAATTTTTAGGTAAACATAACTTTAATAACGCAAATGAATGTCCATGCATCTTCGCTGCCATGGCAGTTTTAAATGATGTAAAACTAGTGTGATTATCTTCCTTACTGACTAGTGCTAGCTACTTGACAATTTACAATAATTCATAATGATGTGTATGAATGTAACCCTGTAACCTATTCCAGCTCTGTCTGTGTGTCAATTACATATAGCTTTAATACTTAAGGGCATTAAAAATCAAGTACTTTTGTAATTTTACTCAGGCAAAATTGACTTTTTACTCGATTACTTGATTTGTGTCCTTATGACATGAATATTACTATAGTTGTAGTTTGAGGACAGAGTTCTGGTTTTGCTTCAGAAATCAGATTTTACACTAGACATCAAGTTCATCAACACAATACATGCCATTAAATCTACCAGTTCTCAACAAAATACTATAGAGTTTGATTTATGTTGCCTTTAATATTACTGAGATATACTGTACAAACTTACATATTTCCAGTGGTTCTGTTCACACTCTGTTTCATTAAATCGTTCTGCTCTGAAGTAATTTGACGGTCATGACTGTTTTTTTTTTGTTTGTTTTTTTTTGTTTTGTTTTTTTTCTTTCAGAACAGTGGATATCTCTCTTTCACACTCGTATGCTCTCCCTCTCAGCGGTTCTTCTTCTCTCTTATTCCCTCTTTGAACAATTCCCATAACAGTGTTTTTCCCTTTAATGTTTTAAATTTGTCTGGACTCAGAGAGAGATTAACTTTATATAAAAAATTGGCACCTCTTTCTTTCTGTCTGAACACCATTGAGACTTCATAAACAGACACTGTTCTGCGGCTTTCAGAAGTTGGCCTGTTACACAGAACCAAACGCAGGACAATGGAAAACTTTAAAGACTTTTAGTACATCATAAATGATATGACAGACCATTATGTTGAATCTCCTTGTACAAACAAGTTACCCACTGAACATACATTTACAATACATATTGTAAATAATGTTCAAATAATATAAATGCTGTGATGCATAGCCATGATAAACACGCTTGTATGAATACTGTCCAGTCCATCAGCCATTTTGACAAAGAGGTCTCACAGAAAAAAAAAAAAAAAAAAAAAATCGTAAACATTTCTGGGTCTCATCACTACAAATATAAATTGCTTCGCTTGTGTGTTTGTCATTTTCGAACAATATTCCAGTTAGTAGACTGGACCACCCTTGGAAAAGTAAGCATTACCAGACAAATTTCTGTCACCATTTCAATCTGTACATATCTCATTAGTGGTACTTCAACTGTTTAAAAACCCCCCGAAAAAAACAGTAATTTAGACACTGAAAAGTCATCATATTAACAGCATACAATAGGATGAGCAACTTTAAAGTCATACAACTGTTTACAAATCCATTGAAGTTTATAGAATTTTTAACTTGTAGATTGATTTTACTTTTCTTTTTTAACGCATTTACCACACTGAACGGTATTTGAATGTGTCCTTGTTACACGTTACATGTATTTACTATAATATCTATAAATTAGGCATAATTACATTACATGCACCTAACCCTACACCAAACCCTAAAGTACATGTTAATTAATATTATTATACACTATACATTTATAATTGCTTTTCTTTTGAACTTTAAACTATATATATATATGAAGAGTTCAGATGCAAAAGCCTCTAAATGCCTTTTGAAATTTTCTTCTAAAATGACAATTTTTATCAAGCTTGTATATTTAAGTTCAGTAATTTCACTTAAATGACAATTAATAGGTAATCTTCATTGCCATTTAAGTGAAATTACTGAACATACAAGCTTGATAAAAATGATCATTTTAGAAAAAAAATTCAAATGGCACTTAGAGGCTTTTGCATCTGAACTCTTCATATATATATATATATATATATATATATATATATATATATATATATTGTAATATCAAACATGTCTTTACAGCCACTTGATTAATGTAGAGTTATTGATGGGGAAAAAATCTTTTTATCTTACTGATGACACAATTTGGATAGTGTATGTCCCCCCCCCCCCCCCCATATTTATGTATTGCACTCAGTTCTAAAAAATGTATAAAAACCGATGACAAAAAAAAGTAAGACCACATTTGTAACATTGAGTTTGGATAATAATATAATACAGTCATACAAAGAGTGGACATATTTACTTTTTTTAATCTGGATTTAATTTATAAATAAATATAAAAATGTACAACATTTGATCAATATCAAATGAGCAAGGGTTGTGATATGCTATTATCACTTCAATAAAAATAAATAATTAATAAATACTACTAAATTACATCTGTGTCTTTTACAGTTTATAGACATACAATCAAATTCAGTATGAATAGAAAAAAAAAAAAAAACAGACTTTACACATTCACATCACATCACACACACACACACACACACACACACTGTGACCCAGACTTTATCAGAGCAATCAAGTTACAGTTTGCTCAGTCAGACTCCGTTTACTCTGATCAGATGCTGTTGTCCATGGCAACTAAAGACATTATCATCACCACACATCATAAAAACCAGTCATCCGAGCAGTTTACCTGTTTACCTGTGGCTAGAATCTGAAGAATGAAACTTTTTTTTTTTAACCAAAGACCTTGAGATATGAGGATAAGTGATGCGCTTAGCTCAAAACCCTTTTCCGGAAGAATATACACTGACATGAACAGGGTTATTTGCACTGCAGAGACCTCATAATTCTGCAAGATCATTGATAAAGTGGCCAAGTGGCCTCGAAAAACATGTATACATATGTTATTAAAATAAATTTGTTAACGATTTTGTAAGTGCATGTATTGTATAAATGTGTTTGGAGTAAATTGTTTTATTTGTGACATGCTAAATTGTGCAGACTTGGCCAGGCAGGCTGTCATACAAAGATAATATGAAAACATGAAAGAATGAGAGAGTCAACAAAATATTAATATCTGATTTTGTAGAAGTCAATAAATGCTTTGTTTATAAACCACAATAGCAGGCTCAAACAATGCTGTGTCAGTCCAGAGCTTCAAAAAAAGAATGTTAAGTTAAAATTAAAAAAAAAAAAAAAAAATTGCCAATCAGATTAGAGCTGCTGAATTGATTCAGCCAGCTATTCAGTATGTTCCTGCCCTTCTCCAGCTATTGCCATTTTTATGTGCAATATGCACCAGATGACCAGCGAACTTGTGCTGGGCTGTCCATAAGCACACAGTCAGACACTGAGACCACTGGTATCAGTTCACCAAAAGCCAAGGTATGGCGAACTCTGATGACATCATCAAATCTTACTTCCTCAATATGATGACACACATATAGCTTTGAT
This sequence comes from Pimephales promelas, assembly GCF_988280905.1. Classification (NCBI taxonomy): domain Eukaryota; kingdom Metazoa; phylum Chordata; class Actinopteri; order Cypriniformes; family Leuciscidae; genus Pimephales; species Pimephales promelas. Next base: position 15,930,760 of record NC_142785.1, on the reverse strand, counting down.
CAAAACCCAGCAAATTACACAGTTATACGCCACTGTTACAGGAATTAAGTACTTTAAGGACTTTCAAGTACATCACACAACTTTTTCCAGCATTTCAAAGCTCAAAAGTCAATTTAAATGTTATTTTTAATGTGAACACGTGAACCTTCAAGAATTGTCCACATTTGTAAAACTAAAGGCTGGTGAAATGCAAACACTTTTATTTTGTCAAAAAAAAGCATGGAATTACCACTACAACCAGTAGATGGTGGCATTAGCCATTTCCACTTCCTACGTTTGTTTTTGAATTTATTTTTAGAGATGATCAAATCACCAATAACATTTAAAAATCTGTTTTTTGTCAATTTCTGTACTGAAGTTTAAAGTAAATATTTAACGGAAAGATCGCAAAGTCTCACCAAAAACTAACTTTACTCCAAATTGCTATTTAAATTACACAACGAGTAGAGATCTTCCTTTATAATCACTGAAGCTGTCATGCAGTTCTGTGCAAACTCATTGAGTTCGAAAACTTCCATTTTAATCAATAAATCTGCCTAAATTTCAAAATGAATCTATTTTTTTTTTTTTTGCATTTTGTCTCTGCTTTGTTACAATGAGAGGTTTTTGTGCGCTTAGTAAACTTATGCCAAATAAAAAACCCATTCAGCATTTTGAGCGATATTGAGCAAATTCTCTCAACTTGTAACTTAAACACCTCTGATTGGTCATAATTTTCAACATAAATGCCTGTGATTGGCTAAAGTACTCAACGCTGCAAAATCACGTTGAACTCGTGACACAAATATAACAACCAAATCGCTTGAATTTAATAGCTATTCTCTTTTATTAAACAATTCTAAATTATTTGGTACCTGTAGTAATATAACGTAAAAGGGTGAAAATAGTTCACCCAAAAATGAAAATTAGCCCATGGTTTACTCACCCTCCATTTTAAATTTGGATATTTTTCTTACACGAACGCATCACTTCGGAAGCCCTTGGAGCACTTTTATCATGGATGGATGCACTTTGATGGACTTCAAAAAACATAACAGGCGACCACCATTATAAAGCTATTATAAAGAGCCTGGACATTTTTTTTTATATATAACTCTGATTGTATTCGTCTGAAAGAAGAATTTCATTTACACATAGGAACTATCCCTTTAATCCTGCAAAAATAAACAAATTACTTTGAATTGAACTGACTAGGCAGCCAGGGTATAGCAGCCGTCATTCCCTGCCATACCCAACGGGAGGCCATGACTGAGACGATTAATGAACGCAGTGCTTGAGATTCCAGTGTTGAGCATCTTTGTTAGTTCCTCTCGATCAGGCTTCTGACATGTTTACATAGCACAGCCTAGCAGGGGACGCACTCTGCCTGCCTACCCCTGATTTACAAGGAGGGAACTGATATAACACAGGCCTCGCAGCATGAAGCCCTGTGAACAGTTAAGTGCAGGTTTGCAGGATGTAGGAGAGGTGTTCTTCACAAACCGAGAGGGAGAAGAAGCATATCGTGGACAACATCCCCTTTCACTAGCTCGCTTCCTGACCAAAGGCAGCTGACTTAATTAGCTGCATGTGAATGTGGCATGTTTTAATGAACACATCCAATGTAATGTCATAAGGATGCGTTCCTCCAGAAATAGCATAAGTTGACATGCAGTATATGCAGTGGTTAAAGTGGGCTGGAAGCCAGCCCACATTACCATCCACAGCCCCACACACAGATGTACATTAAAATGTGAGATAGTTAGGGGGGTTCGAAGGCTCCCCCAAGAAAATTTTGATTTATCTGACCAAATTATGTGCAATTTAAGACTTTTGAAGGCCAAAAAAAGGATAATAAATAGCTTTAAAACCATGTCAGTAGGCATTAGATTTTGTCAATACCTGCTTTCTCCTCATCTACATCTTTATTTTTCTCAGTATCCTTCAGTAGGAGTCGGATCTAGATCTGAGGGGTGGAACTGGGTAGGTTTAGGGGTCGATTTAGGGATCATGGGGTGGAGCTGTGTAGGTTTAGGTATATGTAAGGTGGGAGGAGTTGGATCTGGATCCGACTCCTCCCCGTGGATTTCATGTTCTACAGTGAGGACCACCTTGTATCCTTATCCTGCCCTATTACTTCCCCTCCTAAACTCCTAAACCCCCTGAACTTTGACTCATAGTCTTTCGTTTCCGTCTGTGTCGGTGAAGTAAATAGGCTTAACTGATAATTATATGTTTTATGAATCATTCTTAAGCAAGTTAATTTGCTCAAGGATACCAGGTCAGTATTGCCACCTTCTACAAGCTTTGGAATTTGAAAATTAATTTTAAATAATACAAATTTTAGCTACATTTAACGCAATTGGTGGAATTTGGCAGACGCTCTCTCATTATGCGCTGTGCAAATGCGTCAAAGCATTCTCATTTATACATATGCAGCATTAATGCATGTAGGTGATTTTGAACGAATATTAATGTCGATATGGTTGCATAGTGATAAAACTAAACCTGCTATTGATCTCTTTGTAAGAAACTTGTGGCAAGGGAAAACAAATGTCAGGCGAAATATTTCAAACCTAAAACTAACTTTACCGCACTCAACCACCGTGAGTGCATTTCACGCATTTGTACTGTAAGTTTGGAAGTTGGTCCATTTCGAGAGAAGCGATATTCGTTGAGATTAATGAATCTATTTATTTATGTGTGAATGTGAATGAACAAATGTGAATCAATTTATCTGAGGTGCCGCAACGCTGTTCCGGACCGTTCCGGCCCAACCCCTGAGTATATGAATAAAGCTGGCAAAAACTACTGTGATGACTTCATGCAGAAAGTAAGACTGGAATTACGTTCAGGCTATTTTGAATTTTGAATACCTTCATTTTTTATGCACTTTGATAAAACCAAGGTTACCAAATTGTATATTTATGTAAGGAATAAGATTAATTTGGAATTTGGAAACATTGATCAATGGGACTGCCAAAATCCAACAGGGAGCAACACTGATCACATACTTTTTTAGCTGCATCAGTTCTGGGAGTATTTTTCCCATCCATTTTCACAATGATTTCAAAAAATAATATTTTTTTCTCAAAAAGGTTTTAAGCCATTTATCAAACCAACCAGCTCTGAAATGAATGCCAAGGCTAAACTTAAAGAGACAGTTAAAGCAAATGTTGTCATTATTTGCTGAGCAGTACTGCTTTGTTAAAATAATAATAATAATAATAATAAATAAAAAATGAACAAAACAACACAAATAGGATGGGGCAAAGCAGTGTTCTTCTTCACATAAACTATTAAAATATCAATAACACTTTACAATAAAGTTTACAATAAAAATGCCAGAAATGATGACACCTCTAATAATTGTTTTAATTAGAACATTGTTTATAATGAAATGTTCTTAACATGCTGAAATAATAATTCTAAAGCTAGAAAAAAATTAATTCTAAAGGTAGACAAAAATCAACTTGTGTAAAGGAGCCAAGACATTAATCTATCACAACATGGAAGTTGAATGGTTAACTTCAATGGTATTACAGTGGCAGGAGAGGCATTCTTCTTTTGATACAGCCCAGACACGCTCCACGAAAAAGCCAAAGCTAAGTGGTAAGAAACAAAAATGTTTTACAAGTTATTTTACAATAACATGTTCTGTTCTAAAAAAAAAAAAAAAAAAAAAACTCTCACAAATTCTTACAATCACACAAATCACGTCAAGCCGGAGGGTTATGATCAGGGCATGTGCCTCTAATCAGACTCAAAGTCTTCCTCCATTAACATCTAAAGAGGAGTGGAGAGAGAAGAAGAGCAAAAGCGAGAGCAAGACATGGGGTCTAGTTCAGAATTTCAATGTCGTTTTCACAACGTAAAGCAGCCACTCTAGACTGTGACCACTCGTTATGTTCATTAGGAAACGTGTGGTTACAATCAAGCACTCTGTCACAGTAATGCATATCATCATCCCGGTGAAGAGCTACTTTACATGTTTCAAGTTGTCTCCACAATGGTGGCCAAGAATTAAAAGTGGGTCACTGGATCTACAGTATCTGATACTGCCTCCTGCTTAGCTACTGTTCAGACGCTCTTGCTTACTGCTCCACACTTTGCTCTATCGCTTTTATATTTTATCTCCTAGCTTTAACTTCAGCAAATCAGCACAGTGCTAAATCGACATAGCTTGCCATGAGTGTTAAAACTAGAAACTTTTGTGACTGGAAGATTACTAAAAAAAAAAAAAAAAAAAACGTTTTCCTATCCGACCAGCCTCCAGCTGCCATCAGCTTACATTCCGGAAAATGAAAAAAAAACAAAAACAGTTGCCTACTTTCAAAAGGATAAGAAAGCACATGCCTATTCTAGAATTTACTTGCTGCACAAACTGCCACAGACTTTTACAAAGGATTGCAGTTCTTGAAACAAAGTTACTTACAGGCAGTGTTGGGGAAGCTACTCTGAAACTGTAGTTTGACAAGCTACAAGCTACTCGTACGTTAAAGTACAGTAGTTAAACTACAGTAGTAGTTAGCTACACTACAAGTTACTATCAAAAGTAGCTAGCTACATTGAAACTACTTTTGCTTTTTGAAAAACATATTATAAATATTATGGTAACACTTTAAAATAATGGTCAGTAGTTAACAAGTAGCTATGCAGGAAGTAATAGGTAGTACTGCATTAACACCGAAGTTAATACTATTAACTAATATGGAAGCAATATTAACTAATCATTAAGTAATAGGTAATTTAGTACAAAGGTAGTTCCTTGGTAGGTATTTGATTGTTACTAAAGAAATATATCCTCATTGAGAACTACTTGTGAACTAAGAAATAATAACCAATTAATTACTAATCACAAAAGTAACATGTCTAAAAAGTGAAGAATTGTGGGGGTTTTATACTCTTAACATGGTCATAACATTTCAGAAGCATGTGCCTCAAATGGGTTATTTGTGGAAACCAGTTTATGAAGTTTATACATCCCCCCAAATACATTAGCTAGGTTGAGATTGTGACCACTACTCTTGCCAGGATGGACGCATGTTCTCTGTTTATTTAAAACTTAAACATAAAATAATCCTAATAAAGACAGTTTTTAAAAATAAATCTTAAATATATAGGAAGTGATGCTGACACTCTCATGATTGGATTAGTTCACTATTATGAGCTCTATTGAATGTCAGTCACATATATCTCAGACTCCAAAGACCTATAACTTTATGTTACAGTAGCTGCCTGAGGAGGACTTCTCTTTAGCACATGAATATAAACATTGATGTTCACTTGTCAAAAACAATTAGCATCTTTAATGAAGAAATTGGCTGCATTTATGTTACGATAAGCGCAAAAACACATCTTCCAGATTACAGTGTTTGTTAGAATACTAGTGCCTCACAGAACCTGTACAGTATGTGTCAAATATAAAATGAAATCATTGTATCATTTGTGAAAAACATGTTAACTCCTCAATAACTACTTAAGAGTTACCTTGTCATCCCGCAGGAACTACTAGTGATGTGGCCCATTATTTTAAAGTGAAAAACATGTTAACTCCTAACTAACTACAAGCGTAACCTTGTCATCCCGCAATGTTTACACAAGGTAACGCTTGTAGTTAGTTAGGAGTTAACATGTTTTTCACTTTAAAATAATGGGCCACATCACTAGTAGTTCCTGCGGGATGACAAGGTAATGCACTCAAATATCTCAGACTGTTTGTCAAAAGTGAAAAATTGCAACAAATAGCCTACAACATTGCAAGAACAAAATATACACATACTGTAAATTGCATTTACAACATTTTCTCAAAAATACCGATTGAACTTGTACAAATAAGACCATGGGTAATTAACGTTAGTTGTTTCTCCATCCTCCAAATCTGCAGTCACCTCTTGCTCCATCATGGATAATCATAATATGGGTGTTTCACTGTCAACCCACTTCTTTACGTCAGTGAACCATTAGCCGCAAGATGCGTGATTAAACAACAGGTGGCGGTAATGGCAAAAAAATGAGTTTGTAATCTAACGAGAAGAAGAATATCCTTGCATCGTGTTGTATCCGCGCAGGCTCGATAAACGCAATGTAGCTTTTGCTCACGCTACACCGCTACTTGCTGCAAAAAGTAGTTAGCTACTGGAAAAGCTACACTGTTTAAAAAGCAACTGAGCTACTGCCAAGCTACTGAAAAATGTAGTTAAGTTAGTAGCGTCGCTACTTGTAGTTAACTACTCCCCAACACTGCTTACGGGATTACCAAACCAGATGTGGGGTTGGCGGTTACAGCCGCGGACTCCGCAGATGAAACACGGATTGGGCGGATGATGTGATTAAAAAAAGAATTTTAATTAAATTCGGGCGGGTGGCGGGCGGGCGGTAGAACCAAATTATGTGCAAAATGCGTTTTCTATTAGGCTACAATGAAAATATTGTACAGTAGCCTATCAGATAATGTCAGTGTTAAGAGGTTCAGCGTGTGTGGAAGGAAGAAGACAGGGTCGGCATGACTGGGACTCGCGTTTATTCAGAAAAACAAAAAGAAACGAGGCGCACAGTAGCGCATTCGCCACCATAAACAAAACACGCGATCCAACACTTGCTTCTCAGTCTCGGTTGCAGTAGCCGCGTGCGAAGTCCCAGTCCAACTCTCTCTCTCGCTCTCTCATTCCCGCCGGTTATATGTCTCTCTACGCCAATTACTGCAATCATCATTTGCACTTGACCTACTTACTCACCGCACGGCTCCGTCCTTTCTCTCCCGCTACAGACTTCACAAAGTCGCGCTCCCCTCGCCACAGTCAGGTTTGCCAAAGTGCGTTTAATTTATTTATTTTTGTCCCTGCGTGCTGAGTTCATTGCTGATATTCCAACCCGATCTCACAACCAAATCGTACGAATTCAACGAATGATTAAAAAGTGGCTAAATCGTAACAATTCATACGACCTCACTCGTACGAATTAGTACGATTTTGCTAAATCGTACATATTTTATGAATTGGCCAACTCATATGAATTCATACGAATGACCTACCCCTTACCCCGCCCCTAAACCTAACCATCACGTGGGTTTAGACAAATCGTACAAATTCGTACAAGTGAGGTCGTACGAATTAGTACGAATTAGACACTTTTTAATCATTCGTCGAATTCGTACGAATTGGTCGTGAGATACTGTTGGATATTCTGAGAGCTTTCTAGTCTCGCGGCTGTCATCAGCAGCGACCTTGTATCGCCCAATCAGTGGATGGCGGGCGGGCGAGTGCGGTTTTGAAAGTTTGGAAAACTTTGGTCAAAACCGTTGGTGCGGATGGATGGCGGACGGATTGTGAGTTTTGTGATGCGGTTGCGGATGAAATAATAGCCCATCCTCGCATCTCTACCAGATGGAACACACAAGTGAGCTTTATCGTGGACGTCGCCAGTTTACCAACTGTGTATCACACGAAATACGTTCTGAGGAAACTATTTTGCAAATCGTAATTACGCTACATGCCAACATATAAGCAGTGCTATTACGTTTGTCCTTAACGTAATACTATTGCAGTGCTATTACGTTTTTCCTGAACATAATACATCCAAGCAGGTTTCTTTACTATTTATGCATAATCGTGGCATTAAAATTTTGACTCTTTTGCATTCAACTGTCATATCAATTAAGTTTTCCTTCGCATTTATTAATATAATAGACCAACGTTACTCATAAATATATAAAAAGCATTTTCTCCAATAAAACACAACATACTGATACATTCACAAAAGACATACATTTTATTAGCTTGATGTAAACCAAATCCTAGAATCCATACGTTGTTTGCAAGAAACAGATCCAAATCCAGCCTTTTATCCAGTGATCTTCATCTTCATTTCTCAGCAGCGATCGCAAACGTCAAATCCGCGCTGGTGATTAATTCAAATTCAAATAATGCGCCTTCAAGAAGCGTTACGACATGTTTTACGGCAGTGATATCAAACGCTCATTGGCTCTCGCCTGCTTTGTCACAGATTGCGACATGCCGTGTTTCAGTCGGTGTAGTACATTCACATTTGAAATGGAGAAGAGCGCGCGCCTTCAGCCAGAGAGCGAACCGAAATCAGATTAACATTTTGGATTAACGTTAATAACTTTAATTCTGATCTGTACCTCATACACAACTACTATAATACTGCCAGAGGACTGCGACTGCAACGCATCATCATGTGAACGATTTTTGGTAATGTTAATAATAAATAAATAAATTATTGCGAAATGTATCTGTCTGTTATTTTTTTTTTTTCTTAATTGTGTTACCTACGTAGTTTTAAGGAATGGTTATGGTTAGGTTTAGGGATAGGAGTGGGATTAGTGGCTCAAAATATATTTTAATGCTAAAACTCATTTAACTACACATCTCTGTCCATTACGTTTTATCCTTTTTATATTCTGTATAAAATAAATATGTTTTTTGGAGTAGGATTAAGGGGTCTTGTTACATTTATCTTTAAAAGTGAAAGTATACAGATATCGTTATGATATGAAACATATGTAAATAGTTAACGTTTTGTAGCTGTAAAAACGTAATAAGGTTACGTTTAAATGTTGCAAATACGTCCATATTATACGTTTTAGCATCTATCCAAACGTACAAAAACGTACGTTACATATCTTTGAAAATAACGTATTAAATCTACGTATTAACAATGAGACATATTAGGTTAAGGACCAACGTAATAGCACTGCTTATATGTTGGCATGTAACGTAATTGCGATTTGCAAAATAGTTTCCTCAGAACGTATTTCGTGTGATACAGGGTTGCAGTTTACAGCCGGTGAGTCCCATGAATCTAGTGCTCGTCGACAGGCCATACTGAGTGTAGAGAAATAAACCGGTCAGAACACTAATCGATGGCACAAACAGGGAGTGAGACCCAAAGGCACTCGAGACAACAGATTGTCACTGTTCTGTAGAGAATTCAAGTGTTTTTTTTTACCTTTTTTTGACTATTATTTCCTATTATCTTATACCTTGGGCCATCACAAGTTGATAATGACCACCCCCAACAAACACCCTTTTGGGGAAAAGCTTTTGGCGGAATTATGTGATTGTGAATATTAAGCTACTGCAGCTACATAAATGGTCATATAACCCTAAAATTTTGCATAGTGTATCCTGACACATAGGGGAAACTAGCGGAAAAAGATCCTTGGGATTGCTGCCTTTTTACTGTCGAATATCATCCTCAACATACCCCAAGAGACAAAAGAATGTCTGTCCGCCTGAAATATTGTCATCAAAGATGATCATTTCCAAGCATTTTATCATACATATAACTGCCACAAATGTACATTAAAAACTTCCCAAGTTTATAAGCTTCAATTTAAGTCCAAGATTACATTTCTATCTAGAGGATTACAGCTGATATAACCAAAGTTCTCCACTGTACCTCAAATCTGAGAAAATTGAACATTCAAGCATTACCATTCCATATGTGATTTTTGCATATTCACAATATATCTAAAGAGAGTTGAGACTTGACTTATTTACTGCTATACTATATGAAGTGAATTGCATGGAAATTGAATAATGTTATGCTGGACTGTGGTCAGGGTGCAACATATGGTACATTCATAACAAAATCAATTAAGCAAATGTGAGATTTATTAAAGCCCAACACAAGGAATAAAAATCTAGTCTGTTTTCAAAAAGCCAACCTTCAATAGAGTAAACATTAGCAACGTTCTGTAAAGGTAAACATTCTTTATAGCCAAATGGTGATAATTATTTACTTTACAAGTGAATAATACTGTCACCCTCTTATTTTTCTGCATAGACATAAAAACCACTATCCACACTTTAATGGTTGTAATTCAAGAATGCTTTGGAATAGACTTATAGTTGGTCTTGTTTTAAAGAAGACATTTGCCAGATTATTGTAAAAGTGTGGAAATTATGAAAGTAAAACATAAAGAGTTATTTAAGTTTGAGTTTATGAACATGTGCAATGTAAAAATATAATTATTAATATTTTATTAACCATATATATATATGAAGAGTTCAGATGCAAAAGCCTCTAAATGCCATTTGAAATTTTCTTCTAAAATGACCATTTTTATCAAGCTTGTATATTTAAGTTCAGTAATTTCACTTAAATGACAATTAAGAGGTAATCTTCATTGCCATTTAAGTGAAATTACTGAACTTAAATATACAAGCTTGTTAAAAAATGATCATTTTAGAAGAAAATTTCAAATGGCACTTAGAGGCTTTTGCATCTGAACTCTTCATATATATATTACAGAATATATTTTACTCTAAAACTGCAAGAAAATGAAAGCCAAAAATGTGAACAAGTTGTGTTCCATATTTTAGGTTGATATCTCAAAAAATGAGCTTTAAGTAAACAGTACCAAACTTTTTCACTAGGTGAAAACCAGACTTACTGCCCATATAAGGGTGTCTCCATTTTCATGTATGTTTTGAGTAATCTGAACCATGTATTTCCATAATTTTCATGATTTATGAAGTATACATCCTATTCAGAAGTAGTGTGGGTGGTTTGGCAGTATTTGATTTGAATTCAACCTCTAATAAATGCATAAAAATAGAACATAGGTGCATTATAGCTCGCAGCCGCATCACAAATCGAGAAGAAAAAGACTTGGGTATATGGAGCCAGTTGAAGACCAACGAGTGTGTGGCTATACTCCAACCCATTGTAGGGTCTCTGGACTCTGTCAGTTGGGATTCATTCAAATCCACAGTTGAAAAGCTTTTAACCTTTGACTTCCACGCTAGTAATTCATCAGCGAGCGCCAGGAAGTCTTTTGCTAATGGCGTTCATTGACACTTTCATAGCAAACTGAGTTAAAACCAAGCCTTCCCCCTTTCTGGCAAGAAGGAAAGTTGCGTACAACCAGCCCGTTCTCATCATTGTACTACTTTCTTGTTATCACTGTGAAGCTGCTTTGATAAAATCTGTATTGTGAAAAGCGCTATATAAATAAATGTGACTTGACTTGACACGACACACATACACACAAACAGACATTCCTTCATTGAAATCTGTAACTTGACTAATTCTGAAAAGTATACGATCTATTCCTGCATACAAATGTTTATTTATTTATTTATTTATTTTGTAATTTTAGCGTAATCACTACATTACAAACTCTGAATGCATATGAATGTAAACCTGCTTTCCTTTCTTGTTTGTACACCTTGCGTGGTATTATTGGGATCCTCACGGCCAGTCAAAAAAGCATCTTAGGTTATGATAGAATGTATTACACTATACTTTCCATAGTTTCCATTCTTGAGAGTAGAAATGACTCAGATATGCGTCATGACTTTGACCACCCTTGTTGTAAAACATGCAAAACATGCAAATGAACGAGCCTTGACAAGACTAAGAGTTGTAAAACTTCCTCCCAAAAGGGCCGCTTCGCATTGGCTTACACACCTCCAGACAGAGGGTGTGACATCTTCACGCTTTAAAATCACTCATCTTTAAGATCAGCTCTCTCTTCTTCCTCTCTCTATCACCATGTATCTTCTTTGTGATCTCCCCTCCAGGTGAGATTTGTTTTCCCTTTTTGGGGTTTTGTAATGGGTTTTGTATTCAGCAGAAAATGTCTATCATTCTTCTGTTAGAGTACTAAATTTCTGTTCTCACAAAGTTCAGTTATAAACGAGAGTGACAGCCGCATTCAACAACAAAATCATCTAGACTGTCGCCACCTTAAATACACAATATGTCATGTGATCTGGGAAAACCCACCACATGGTGAAATTTGACATATTAAAGGTTTTATGACCATATTAAAGCTGGACTCAAGCCCTTTCCAAATCTGTTTTTATTTATTTTATAGTTTGTTTGTAACAAAAGTTGTGGTTATCTGAAGTCGGCTGATCGCTATGATTTTCAGAAATTGAATTTTGAGAAAAACAGGTTTAATTAACAGTCACGTCTTGCTAGCGGGACGACTGGCGCTCCCTTTTTTATTGCCTTTTTTCATATCACATATTTTAGTAATCATTATAGTTTAGGTATCATTTGAAATCTTACGAACTCAAAATTCCTGTTAAAACCGTTTTGAAATTGGACGATTGAGAGGCGAGCAAGGTCTTTTAAACGAGCAGCTTCAAACTCTGTTGTTCTGTGCTCCGCTTGACACCACACGATAACGCAGGATAAAAACAAATAAAAACTTGCGGGCTGTTGTAGTTCACAGGACTGGACTTTAATCTGTTATGTGGTTTATTTTGATAGTTGAACTGTCTTTGTAATGTTAAGAGAAGTAGAGCTAAACGGGAGATATTGTTTTTTGCCCCTCCGCTCCGCCGTGCGTGTTCTTAAAGAGAAACACAGTCTTTTCAGCTGGCCATTATAAATCGCTATTTTCCTGCACTAAACTAGTGAATTTTCCCAAGATATTCAGAGATCATAAACAAGATGTTATAGAATAATAATTGAATAAAAACCCAATTTTGACAAAAAACTGACATTCAATCTATATTTAGACTTTACTGAAAACATACCAGCGCGACATCCGACAGGTTTTCCCAGATCGCATCACATATGGTAACAGATGTTATTCACATCTATCACATAAAATGCATTTCTTTGTCAATGGTAAAAGCCTTAAAATACTGCTTTAGAGGAGATGAATCTGCACAGTCACTCCTGAATTGCACAGTAGGGCAGATACTTCCACTTTTTCTTCCAGATAACAACCCTCTAACTTTACTACGTGGCATACTGATAAGTGATGTTCAGACATCCAAACACTGACAAGCACCAAGGTAGGCACTCTGGAAATTCAAGGTCACAAGAAGTTACAAGATTCACAAGTTAGAATAATGTAGTATTGTATGCCCACATTCTGAATTGTGTCACTTTCTGATTCATTTTGGAATATTCTCACCACTTGCCAGTTGGCTGGTGATTTTATTAAGAACTGCATCATAATACAGTTTAAATCCTTTACATTTAAATTACAGTATGAGTAGTACTTTCCCTCAGGACACCGCCGCTGAATGAACACCAAGGTGAGTCATTCAAAAGGGAAACATAGACCAGGAGTGGATAACATTATCCAACGAGTGTGTGGTTGCTATGGTTTGCTACATGGTTTGCTACACGTTACATGGTTTGGAGCACAATCTCTATTTCGCGAGCAAGGGAGATACCGGGAGAATTGAAATAATTTGCCGCATAACTACTCGATCACGAGTGGCTCAACAGGTAGATATGAAGAGTTCAGATGCAAAAGCCTCTAAATGCCATTTGAAATTTTCTTCTTTAATGATGATTTTTATCAAACTTGTATATTTAAGTTCAGTAATTTCACTTAAATGGCAATGATAATTACCTATTAATTGTTATTTAAGTGAAATTACTGAACTTAAATATACAAGTTTGATAAAAATCATCATTAAAGAAGAAAATTTCAAATGGCATTTAGAGGCTTTTGCATCTGAACTCTTCATATATAGAAAAACTCATCTTCCATGCATTTGGGCATTTTACATTTGACCAGGGGTGCGTTTCCCGTACAACGACGTAGTTCGCTGATTCACTACCATAGTACGATGCATCGTTGGAAAAATCAACTAGCTAGTCACGACTGTTTCCCGAAACCCATTGTCGCAAAGTATCGTTCAACCACGTTGGTTTCGCACGTGGTGGAATAATAACTACCTTTAATGAAACTGTTTGAGATCCAATTAACACTAGATTTGATTTAAATAAATTACAGACATGTCATCTGAGGACTATTTCTAATTGTTCTCAGTTATTTTGCTTTATTACCAGACTCAATAGTTGGCTCGTTCTTACATAGTATGCACGTTCGCACATGCGCACTCTTCAAAAACGTTACTTCAAATCTTTTGACAAACTAAAAGACGTAAATTCCATTTGTATGTATTCTATGTACTGAATGTCAGCTTGCTTATTTTGCTCAATATAAGGATTTATTACGTCCAAATGTCATGCAATATAGAAACGATGCCTCTAACCACTGGCCGAGAGCTGTCGTTCAAACCACACAACGTTGCGATGCTGTTTGCGAATGTTCGTTGGAACGATGGTTTCGGGAAACACCGACTCTTTGAACTATGCTGATAACGTCGAAACTTGCGACCATAGTTGGCTAACGATGCTTTCGGGAAACCCACCCCTGATTGACACTTCAGCGTGAGAATTCGGGGGTGTGGCGTGTGAAACCAATCAAATGCGGGTGTCTCACGGCAAATGCGTGAGAGTTTTTGCACCAAACACAACAAGATGACATTTAATAAAATTAACAATTATTTAAGCTCCTTATTATGTAGCCTAATCTGTGCTGTTTTGCATTGACCGCCTCCAGTTTTCACTTTGTTTTGCCTCCAGCTAGCGCCGTGACGTAACTGTGACGTCGGCGCAAAAGGGGTCTATAACGTCACAGTTTTCCACCTCTTTCAAATGACAGTAGTTATGGCATTATTGTTGTTTTGGTTCTAGAAGTACTGCTGTTTCAATGCTCAGGTGTCTGTCTAACTCTACATAGCATAAAAAATGCTGATGATGTGATGTCTGATGATGCGCGAGCAGGTGTGCGGAGGTATATAAAATACATATGTTGATAGGCAGCTCGAATCATTGGATTCGGACCGAATGCAATGATCAAACAATGCAATGATTGGACAAACATTTTATGGTCCTATGCCTTCCTCAGATGATATAATATAAATACATATGAAATACACGGTTAAATACAGAGTGTGGCGTGTGAACTGGTTGAATTGCATGTGAATTGAGAACCCTGCAGTTGTCACAAACATGCATAAAACTTTCTTCATATTCATAAAATATGTCATGTCATGATTATGAAGGTGTCATGTTAGTCTTATGCACACCCCTTCAAGTAAAGTGTTACCCAAACATTTTGCTTTGTTGAAAGATAAAAAGATCTAGCTTGTTAATGGTGATGCCTATTAGTTCGACTTGAAAAGGTTAGTCGTGTCCTCCTCGTTTGCAACCCGGTCTCACCCCAAGACGTCATATAACTGACGTTTTGGGACGTCTTTTGACCATACGTCAATATTCGCCTTTTTAGGGCCCCCTTAAACGTCGGTAGATGAGGTTATGGGATCCTAACTCTACCCCATACCTAAACCTAACCCTAAACCTAACCCGTCACCTAACTGACGTTAAAGGTAAAGCGTCAGTTGTATGACGGCCCGGAATCGCCATCTACCGACGTTTAAGGGGGCCCTAAAAAGGCTGATATTGACGTATGGTCAAAATACGTCCCAAAACGTCAGTTATATGACTTTTTGGGATGAGACTGTTTTATCGTTTGGGGCATTAGAGAGGTGTCTGGCAGAGAACAAACTGTTACAAACTGCTATAATAGCAGTACAACATTTAATCATAGCCAGAGATTCAAACAATCCTACAGCTTGTGATCATTATAAGCAATGGGCAGTCCTGAATGATCATCTTTCGAAAATGCTTTGATTTTAAATGAGGAAGTAAATCATCGCAAAACACTGTACCATCATTACCGCGAGTAAATGATGACTATGGGAACTATTAATGCCCATTTCCTCTAAAATGACTTTTCTTTCAAAAAGAACCCAAATTTCCAAAAGTGAAAACTTGGATACAGTGATTCTCAAAAGACTGAGTAAGAAAGCACACGCCTATTTTACATTTCCCTTTCAGCAACACTCCTTTACATCTAAGAGAAGACCTCTGGCTTTATCTTGCTTAAACATCCTTGAACTCTGAACACATACAGTACTTCCATTAAAAGAAAGCTGGAATTAATGAAGTCACATTCAGTGCCATACCAACCATGAGCAAAGGGACACTGCCAAAAACCAAAGGGTGAAACGTTCTCCCCTGAGGATTTCACCACTAAAATTCAATGCACAATGGTTTCTATGGCAACAAGCGACTCGATGCACTTAATGCTACAATAAACTGGAGTGACAGATAAGGTGTTGCTCTCTAAATTTTAGCTGCTAAAGCCCTTAATGAGTCTGAATGCCAAAATCAAAGAGCAAGCCTTTGTGGCTGGCTGTCTTTGAATAGGACTTTTTTTTTTTTTTCATTATATACAGAGTTAATGAAGTTTCAGATCACAGGTTTACAACAAAGTATATACACTGCCTTACTCTGTTTGTGTGTGTATTTCTTTCTTTACCTTCTCTAAAGATAATGCAGATGTGGTATAACTCCTGTGCAACGATATTACTAGCCTGACCTACATACATTTATAACCCTATCAAGTGGATGAAATTTACATATGTGATTGAGGAATTTAAATATATATATATGGACATGCATACACTCAGTTGTAGACACTGCAGATTTGTCATGTTGTAAATCTCCTGTTCCACCACATCCCAAAGGTGCTCTATTGCCTGTGGAGACCATTTGAGTATACTAAACTCATTGCCATGTTCAAGAAACCAGTCTGAGAAGATTAGAGCTCAGGTAGGCTGTGGCATTTTTAACGATGGTTAATTGGTAATAAGGGGCCAAAATTGTACCTGTAGAAAATATCATTGCAGCAAGGTTTAAGGATGCTTGGGGTGGCACTGGCTCAATTGGCTCATGTAGTTTGTCAACAAACCAAAAGGTTGGTGGTTCAAATTCCCGGTGTCACCTGACCAAGTATCGAGGTGTCCATGAGCAAGACACCTAAGCCCAGCTGATCCCGACGAGCTGGATGAAGCCTTGCAAGGCTGACACCGCCGTCAGTGTATGAATGAGTGAGTGAATGGTTGAATGTGAGGCAAAATGTAAAGCGCTTTGGTGGCCTTTGGGTCTGTGGAAGCGCAATATAAATGCAGTCCATTTACCATAAGGAAGACGGAGGCAGGAACTGGAGAACAATCAAGTAAAACTGTATTTAAATAAAATAGGGGAACATGGGGCACAACCTAACGCGGGGTTAAATGTAACAAGTAAACGTTCATTTGTAGCAGAGATGTGTATGTTGCTTGTGTAAAAAAAAAACTTAATCTAACCTAATTATTTTTTAATTAGTTGAGCCAAAACCAAAATGTGTTAGGTTGTGCCCCGCTCTACCCTAAACACGACTGCTGGCTACTGAAATAAAATATACCATTCTCTGTGAACCCTACAGATGGTTGTGTCTGAAAATCCCAGTAGATTGGCAGTTTCTGAAATTGAACTTCAGCAGATCGTCTTGACCGTGTCTACAGGACTAAATGCATGAGTTTCTGCCATGTGACTGGCTGATTAGATAGATGACCTAACAAGCAGTTGAACAACTGTAACTAATAAAGTGGTCAGTGAGTGTATAGATATTGAGAATGAGGAGTTGATGTCATTTTACAGTGCCCCTCCCCTTTCCGCCATGTTGGTAGGATTCCCACGACAAAACAGTATTGATTACGTGTGTTTTTAGCTCGGTAGTAGAGGAGTTTCTCGCAATACCGCACTGTTTTACCATGCCTGGAAGTAACTGCTGCGTTAAAAACCGATAAAAACCCTGGTAACCGATAGCGTCACCTACCATCATGGCCGAATGGCTCAGACCCCGCCCAAATAGGCACGTGACTCCTCATTCTCAATAGATAGCATCTGCCAAATGCATAAATGTAAAAAAATAAATAAAATAAAAATAATTTTGTGCTCTGTGTTTTTTTTATAGACGTTTGAAAAGTAAAGTAAATGATGACAATATTTCTATATTGGAGTGAACCAACTTTTTTAAAACATACTGAATGGATCTCTGCATCTCAGCAGACACAGTGATGATGCATAGCAAATATTAGATTAATGTCAGATTAAAGTTTCCCATTCTATTGATGTAGTCTGTTTACTGAAAAAACACCAACAGAGTCGGTATAGTAAATGTAGAAGAATAAAAATCAAAAAACGAATTGCCATTTACATCTGCATGACTCACATGTCACATCCAAATTATAGCTCCATCATCAGTGTATAGATTAAGCTCCATAAATCACTAACACGTCGTTACATTCTACTTCTTGTGTGATGCATGTGCTTCTCATATCGCAGTGACTCACAGCACACCTCTCTAAGAAGCTTACTCCTTGTAGTTTATGACTAGACACATATATGTGTCATTATTTTTTCCCTCTTTCCTTCTCCCCCGATCTCTCACCTTTCTTTTCTCTGCATTTAGGATGTGCTGGTATATATATTTCTGCCATGACAATTCTTGGGACATTGGTATGATAACGAATATGGCAATGTAAATGTATTTGGTCTTGGCAGAATAGATCTATGCCTGCACTGCTGCTGTAGAGCAAGTACCAAGACTTGCTGTAACATGCTGCTGCTGTACATGATGGATTAACCCCTGTAGCTCTATACAAGTGGAGCTGGGGAAGATGCAAGGTTTCGAAATACAGCTACCAGCAACAGTCCGGTATGTGTTTGAATGTTGAGCGGCAGCTCATTGGATGGTGATGCAACAACAACAACCAATCAGCTGTGCCAAGTAGAGGGAAATTCTTTTGACATTCCAATTCAACATCATGTGGCATATGGCAAAATAAATTCTTTTCCAAACTCATGAATTGAAAGAGAGACTATTCTTAAATTATGGTTGCTCATTCCAGGTTCCCATCATATTCAGTATCTTGCAAAACTTAAATAAATAAACAAATAAATAAAACAAAGAGAACCATCAGCAAAATACATTTAATCAGATATTGTAAAGCAACAGCTGCTTCACAGAAAACATAGAAAGAGAGAGAGAGAACAGAATGTGCAAACAGAATGAGAGATAAGGATATCTATTTTTTGCATTTGCCTCAGAGGCGAAAAGCTAAAAAATAAGATGCTGAAGATTGTACTTCAACATGACAAAATAATTGCTTTGTGGTTGTGTTTCTCATCTTGGTGACTCTCTTCAAAACTGAGGAAATGGCCTAGCATTCGCACTTAAGAGATGCAGATGAGACACTGCGATTCTGACTCACCTCTTTCCGTTGCTGGTATATATCTCACTATTTCACGCTAGCAGTTTCTACCAGTGTCAGTAATAAGGATTCAAGCACACCAAAGATCAGTAATTTAGCTACGATTGAAGTACTATCACGCAGCAAACACTATGCAATTTTCTAATAAAACGCATTGTTGCATTTGGTTTAACAGGGGGAAGAATCAGAGCCATTATCCATTGTACATTTTGATAATTAAATTAAGTGAGGCTTGCAAATTATTTTGCCAGGCTGACATGCATTCAAATCAGCTTGTCACATTGTTGTAAAAAAATACAAGACCATGTCAGACTCGAATAGAGCAGGAACAATATTTGAATTGTTTATTATCACAAGACTATCTACTGGTTTTGCCGGAAAGAAAAGCTTTGCATTAAAATATTTAAACTTCATAATATGTAGATATAGTGTACTTGTATGAGTGTGTGTATGTGTGTGGTTTCCATGGTTCCCCCCTCCTGAGATTTGCTGTTCTTGCTAAGTTAAGGATGACAACACAGTGTATGTGTTCCCATGGTTACTCACTCCAGATTGTGGTTTGTCTTTGCACAGTTATAAAGAGAAAAGGTTTGTCCATGTGCACATTCATGCATGTGCAAGCGTGTCTGCATATTTGCAAATGCAATCAAATGAGCTCGTGTACAACAGTCGTTTTGCGGCAAAAGTACAATACATTTCCATGAATTAACTGTTGAACTGTGAATGTGCAGGTGCATTGTTCTCACTCACTCTGTACCGTAGCAGTCCTGGTGCAGTTGTAGAGGATGGCGAGCTCTCCGAACACTTTCCCCGGTCCCATGGTGCAGAGTTTCATCCCCTCCTTGGTCACCTCCACCTTGCCATCTGAAAGCAATCAGAAGGTATATCCCTAAGTCCATTGATGATGCTCTGTTCATGAAAGTAAGCATGACAGTCTGGAAATGCATCCGTGCCAGTCGCCTGGATTGGACCGAGCCTGGCCTAATACATTCCAATAACAGTCTCATTCCATTAGGCCAGCACACATGAGCAGAAGTTTCAAGGAGAGTGGGGGAGGTGAAATGACTGGGAAAGATACAAGCTCTCTAAGGTAATGGGCACTGGGAGAAATAGGCCAGTGGAAAGGGTAAAAAAAAATAAAGGAGTGTAGGATTAGCAAAATATGATGCTTAAACTATTAGATGAGATGCAGTGAAATCGTACTGAGAGGGCCTGGGACTGTTATTTCAGGATTAACGCATAACACACGTAACTCTTCAGCGTTAACTCATGGGAAATTCAACAACAGGCTTGGCTGAAGAGCTCATCTGTCACCTCATGCAGTTTTCGAATTATACCAAAGCTTCCGAGGGCCCTACTTAGAACAAAGTAGGTCTGAGAAAACGCTTCTGGCTGAATGCTGGAAAAAGTAAGGTAGCAAAAAGCAAAGATGTCCATGCCGATTTTTACAATCTGACGTTATTCGCATAAAAGGCATGCTGGGGATGATGAGGGTTTTGTTGTTTTGATGACAGTGTTGTGGTTGGAAGATTAAGAACCGCATGTTTTTTGGTTCCATTCCAGACTTGCACACAAGCTTTATTGCAATCATTTCCCAAAATGTAATTTAGGTGGAAATATTATGAAATCTTTAAACAGGACGTTAACACAGGCCAGAGACGGTACCAACCAAAAACAGATGCAAAGAAGAGAACAGAGACACGCCAGCAGAGCAAAGGCACCAGTGTTGGAGGTAACTTGAATTACAGTATGTAATCAGATTACTTTTTCAAGTAACTAGTAAAGTACGCATGCATTTCTTTTAAAATTGACAAAATATCTGAGTTACTTCTTCAAATAAGTAACGTAAGTTACTTTGTTTTCCAATTTATTGACTGACAGCTTGCTTTTCCCCATGTTGAGACAAATCGAAGTGCAGAGGCGTTGATGTGTAAACATGATGGTTATTGTAGTTGTAGACTAATGTGAGCTTGCATTTACTCATCTCATTTGCACAAATAAAGTTTAAATATCCGTCAAAATGAATAAAATCAGTGAAATGCAGAATCAGAATATTAAGTTAACCAAAACATAAATTTGTATGCATTTAATCTCACTTTATTGACTAATTTACTTTTCTGACCTTTCATAATTCAGTTAAAATTAAGCAAAAAGGACTAAACAAATATATATATATATATATATATATATATATTGGTCAAGTAAGTGTTAAACTTTTTTTCCTGCATCGTATTCTTCCGTTATGCAGAATGGCAGCACAGCTGAAAGGTTTGTTTGAGCTGCACCCTCTACTGTACAAGCGTGAATTTGCAATTTGCATTTGCATTAAAGTTATTTAAAAAAAAAAAAAAAATCCTGCATTCTTGATCAAATAAATGCAGCTTTGGTGAGCATAAGAGACTAGTCAAATTGTAGTCAGCTGAAAACAAACAGTAAGGGTCCTCTCCACCGGGGAAATATGCTTATCTTCTTCATCATACTTGATAGGCTAGTCTGCAGCTCTGATGCTATCAGCAAGGCTAATCCAAATAGGCTACAAATACACTGGCCTAGAATCAGTTTGCAGTGGCTCTATTCTGCTGCCACCTGCGGTCAGTCTAATGACGGATCTGATCACCACTGGCCATCCCAAGCTCTAACAGCACGAAACAAACATCCACTTTTAAGCCCACCATGCACACCAGCCAACTAACCCAATGTGTGCATACAATGCTAAACTTACTTTAACTTACTTTGTACAATTTAGATTAAAAAAACTGAACATATGGAAGAGATCAGTTCTATCAGTCAAGCCAAGTTGTGGGCTTTGGTCTGTACGTAATATTATAAATAAACAGTTGTGGCTAAAAAATTACAGATTATAAAGTATTTTTTTTTTAATCAAAATGCAACAACATACAATGGATAAAATCAGTTCCCACACTCACTAAAAAAGTGATTACCAAATACTTCACAATCTGACACAGATTAATTGGCTCTGTGCCTGTAACAGCTAAATAGTCAAGTTGGTATAAGCAAGCTAAAATGGCATTGTTTACTTTATGGTATGCTTAGCTAACTGTGCAAACATAACTTTGAGTTGAAAATGCATTCCAAAAAAATCCAGGTATGATTCAGGAGTTAAAGATATTAAACATAAATATCATACAAAGGAGACGCGTGCCAATGAATAAGTCGGCCTTGTTCTTAATCACTTTATACACATCTGGGATAATATGACAAATTCTAAATCAGTTAATTGTCATGGATGGATGGTGATGAGACGTAGAGTATCTTTAAATGCAGTGTGAACTCTATTAAACAAACGTGTATAGTCTCACATAAAGATCATCCAAAACAAGGGAAAGGTAACGTAACAGCGTATATTAACACAAATGACAGCAGACAATGAAGAACTGAAACAGAGGGCATTAAATACACATGAACAAATGAACCCCAATTCAGTAGTGCATCTCAATCAGCTCCCTATTTCAGTAGTGCATCTCAATCAGCTCCCTAATTCAGTAGTGCGTCTATATCAGCTCCCCAATTCAGTAGTGCACCTCAATCAGCTCCCTAATTCAGTAATGCATATCTACCAGTGCCCCAATTCAGTAGAGCATCTCAATCAGCTCCCTAATTCAGTAGTGCATCTCTATCAGTGCCGCAATTTAGTACTGAATCTCAATCAGCTCCAAATTTAGTAGTGCATCTCAATCAGCACCCTAAATCAGTAGTGCGTCTCAATCAGCTCCCCAATTCAGTAATGCGTCTCAATCAGCTGCCCAATTCAGTAGTGCGTCTCAATCAGCTCCCTAATTCAGTAGTGCATCTTAATCAGCTCCCCAATTCAGTAGAGCATCTCAATCAGCTCCCCAATTCAGTAGTGTATCTCAATCAGCTCCCTAATACAGGAGTGCATCTCTATCAGCGCCCCAATTCAGTAGTGCATCTCAATCATTGCCCAGTTCAGTTGAGCATCTCCATCAACTCCCTAATTCAGTAGTGAGTCTCAATCAGCTCCCCAATTCAGTAGTGTATCTCAATCAGCTCCCTAATACAGGAGTGCATCTCTATCAGCGCCCCAATTCAGTAGTGCATCTCAATCATTGCCCAGTTCAGTTGAGCGTCTCCATCAGCTCCCTAATTCAGTAGTGAGTCTCAATCAGCTCCCTAATTCAGTAGTGAGTCTCAATCAGTTCCCAAATTCAATAGAGCATCTCAATCAGCTCCTTAATTCAGTAGTGTGTCTCAATCAGCGCCCCAATTCAGTAAAGCATCTCAATCAGCTCCCTAATTCAGTAGAGCGTCTCAGTCAGCTCCCTAATTCAGTAGAGAGTCTCAATCAGCTCCCCAATTCAGTAGTGCGTCTCAATCAGCCCCCCAATTCAGTAGTGCATCTCTATCAGTGCCCCAATTCAATAGAACATCTCAATCAGCTCCCTAATTCAGTAGTGCACCACAATTAGCTCCCCAATTCAGAAGTGCATCTCAATCCAGTGCCCCAAATTAGTAGTGCGTCTCAATTAGCTCCCCAATTCAGTAGTGCGTCTCAATCAGCGCCCCAAATCAGTAGTGCGTCTCAATCAGCCCCCAAATTCAGTAGTGCGTCTCAATCAGCGCCCCAATTCAGTATTGCATCTCAATCAGCTCCCTAATTCAGTAGTGCCTCTCTATCATCGCCCCAATTCAGTTGAGCATCTCAATCAGCTCCCTAAATCAGTAGTGCATCTGTATCAGTGCCCAAACTCAGTAGTGCATCTCAATCAGCTCCCTAATTCAGTAGTCGGTCTCAATTAGATCCCTAATGTAGTAGTGTGTCTCAATTAGCTCCCCAATTCAGTAGTGCGTCTCAATCAGCCCCCTAATTCAGTGGTGCGTCTCTATCAGTGTCCCAATTCAGTAGAACGTCTCAATCAGCACCCCAAATTAGTAGTGAGTCTCAATTAACTCCCCAATTCAGTAGTGCGTCTCAATCAGCGCCCCAAGTCAGTAGTGCGTTTTAATCAGCCCCCCAATTCAGTAGTGCGTCTCTATCAGTGCCCCAATTCAGTGGAACGTCTCAATCAGCTCCCCAATTCAGTAGTGCGTCTCAATCAGTGCCCCAAGTCAGTAGTGCGTCTCAATCAGCCCCCCAATTCAGTAGTGCGTCTCTATCAGTGCCCCAATTCAGTAGTGCGTCTCAATCAGCCCTCCAATTCAGTAGTGCATCTAAATCAGCTCCCCAATTCAGTAGTGTCTCAATCAGCTCCCTAATTCAGTAGAGCGTCTCAATCAGCTCCCTAATTCAGAAGTCCATCTCAATTAGCTCCCCAATTCAGTAGTGCGTCTCTATCAGTGCCCCAATTCAGTAGAATGTCTCAATCAGCTCCCTAAATCAGTAGTGCGGCTCAATTAGCTGCCCAATTCAGTAGCGCGTCTCAATCAACCGCCCAATTGAGTAATGCGTCTCAATCAGCCGCCCAATTTAGTAGTGCGTCTCTATCAGTGCCCCAATTCAGTAGAACGTCTCAATCAGCTCCCTAATTCAGTAGTGTGTCTCAATCAGCCCCCCAATTGAGTAGTGCATCTCTATCAGCACCCCAATTCAGTAGTGCGTCTCAATCAGCTCCCTAATTCAGTAGTGTGTCTCACTCTCAATCAGTCCCCCAATTCAGTAGGGCACTGATCAGGGAGTCAAACATTTTAAAGGCTGTCTCAACTGCAGAATCCTTCCAGGGAACACTAAAAAGTCCCACAATGCACTGTGAAATCTGAGAGCATTGCTGCTCACTATGCTCCCTTTGAAGCATGAAACTTAAATTACATGAATCAACTCACTACATGTAACAACACAGATAACTTTCATTCTAAAGTTTTTATAACAAGACTAAAATATGATTGCCTCTGGTTCAATATGGTTCTCACGCAAGGACCTGTTGCTGACAACAACTTTACGACATTTTAGGAACAGAATAATCCAGGATTGTGTCAAATCATCAACAATTAAATCCAGTTAACTCAATTTCCGACATGGAAGAATGGTACCCTGTTTTATATGACATCAAATAAGATTTTGACATGCAAGTTTGTCAAGTCAAAAGTAAAAGCAACTCGAATGTCAATGTCAAGTCTCAAGGATTCAAATTGAAAGTCACATGTTTTGAGTACACAATAAAACTTGCACCACATAATACATCAAACCAAAGATCCTGCCGCCACAGTCTCCTCTTAAACCGTAAAAAGTGTATTCGATTTCCATCATGTTCTGTTAGCTTTATCTTGGAAAGGCAATATTAGGAATGAGACCAGGCACAAAAGGAGGATGTTGTTATCAGGGAGCTGTGACTATCAGCCTGAAGCCTATTGGGCAGGTCATGCTGACTTGTGCTCTATTATCACTGAGTCCGCAACCAAGGGAAAAATCGTACTATTACTAGGACGAAAAATGCGGTACTGTATGCTTTAGGGCCCACAGGCAACAGGATGTGCATGCAAAAAAATAATGCTCTATATTTTCCAAGCTTATGCTACATATAATATCTGCACTTTTTAGTAAGGTTATTATAAAAAAAGGTTATTTAGATGACAAAAATGTTCTGTACACTAAGAGGCTTTGCACATAAAGTGTTTCAGACTAGTGGAAAGAACATCCAAAACACATTTAAAGGGATAGTTCACCCAAAAAGGAAACTGCTGTCACCATTTACTCACCCTTGTGTTGTTCCGAAACCTGACACTTTTGTTCATCTTCGGAACACAAATTTATATATTTTTTATAAAACCGGAGCCAGTTCTGCACTCTCCATTGCCAGATAGAAATCACCACTTTTAGAGATAGTAAAATTATCTGAAAATTTTCTGAAAATGTTGCTTTTATCAACAGCACAATTATACACTGTTTCCTTGATAAATTTGCTAAACAATTAAAATATATATAAAATATAAAATATAATATAATATATATATATATATATATATATATATATATATATATATATATCAGGGTTTCCGTTGTCCGGTAATTACCGGACATTGGCCGGGAAAAAAATTAAATGTCCGACAAAATTAAATCTCTCCGGTCAAATTGTCCGATTAAAATTGCCTAATAATCCAGCCCCCCTAACACAATCTGAATTAGAAAATAAGCCTAAAATATATAAAGCAAAAATACACCGACCTTTGGCTATGTTATAAAGGAACAGGCTCTACCGTTTGAATGTTATTAAATTATGTAATTTAATCTTACACGACATTATTAAAATGTAAAATATAGGCTAAATAAAAATGTATATTTTTGTGCATTAATTTAAAGACGGCATGTATTCGTATTTTCCGCACTATAAGGCGCACGTAAAAGCCTTAAATTTTCTCAAAAAACGACAGTGCGCCTATAATCCGGAGCGCCTTATATATGGATCAACTGGTTAATAACGCTCCGCGTTACCTTACCTAACGCTAACGCTCAGCCTTACCTTACAAAAAACTAAAGACCAACAACAACATGTTTCATTTCAAATTACAAATTAGGACTAGCAAGAACAGGAATGCAGCATACACAAAAAGTCCTGTAAAATTAAACGAATAAATGGGCCTAATAATATTAATACAAAATTTATTAACAAAAATATACATAAAAGTTTTAAAAGTAAATTAACTATAGGCCAGAATTTTGATAACTGAACTTTTGCCCAACGCACACGATAAAAATGTAAATGGGTTAATAACCATTGTACACACAAACTGCTGTAAAATTAAACGAATAAATGGGCCTAATAATATAACTAAAATAAAAATATGAACAAAAATGTAAAAAAAAATATATATATAGGCCTACATAAATGTTTAAAAGTAGGCTAATTAATTTTTAGGCCAGATTTTGATAAGCCTAACTGATTTTTGCGCAAAGCGCACTATTAAAATTTAAATTGGCTTAGGCCTATATCATATGTTAAAAAAAAAAAAAAAAAATGTAAAATTAAACGAATCAATGGGCCTAATTATATAAATAAAAATCATCAACATCAACGTGTTATATTAAATACATTTTGGTAAATTAACTATTAGGCCACCAGACGCCTATATATCTAACTGAACTTTTGCGCAGAGAGCACGTGGATGACAATTTAAATTGTCTCAAACTTAAAAAAAAAAGAATAAAAAAAAAGAATTGCTTTCCTTATCTAGCCTACAGTTCTTTTGAGTTCACCTTCAAGAACACGAGTTTGGACAATGTCTGAGGCTTCAGACACATGCGGTGGTTTCTTGAAAGCAAGCCAGCAGCGGAGAAAACCCTCTCTGCGCTGCAGACTCTTGGGGATGCTGAATACAATGCAAGCAACTTTAGTCAGGCGGGGAAAAGACGTGGAGACGCTCCACTCCGCTCACATGCTCTGCTGCGAATGTAAGTTATGCCAAGTTCAGACGGCGCGATTTCAACGAAATCTATCCAGATTGGACCAAGCTCGCCAAGATAGCCTCCCTGTCTTGAGTGTTCCTGCACAGAGGGGGTTCTCACTGCAGAATCGGATCAAGACGAAGCAGCGAAGTTGCCTTGCAGAGAACAATTAACGTTACGCGGCTTATGCGCATTGCAAGTTGTGGAGAGACGCTGCGAAGTTTTGATTTTAAGTCGGCAGCTGCACATTTCAGCACTGCAAAACAGCGTAAAAAGTAGCCTAAAATTACGCGAGACAGTGTTATAGGCCTAGTCATTTGTTTGTTCCAATTAATTTGACAAGGAGTCATTTCACGGTGGCCAATTTAAATGTTACCAGCTAAATGAGACGCTGAGAGTGTATATAATTAAGTTCGCTTGAGTAAAAACTACTATTCATATATTGTATGTGGGGAAGGGGGATTGGTTTGTTAAACTATAATGTGAAACCATAGTAAAAAGAATTGGCGTTGATTGACGCCAATCGGACGTTCATGTTTTCATGGTTTCCGTCTATTTGAAAGTTATGCTAATAAACATGTTGCATTCTATACGGGCTGATTATGTCATTTTTTTTAAGTTACATAGACTGCCTATGGTTGCCTATCTGTGGTTGCCAGAACTTTACCGTTAAAAATACGGCAGGAATGTTAATGGTTTTACAGACTTAACTTAAAATTTACAGTAATAAACTTTCTGTTTACCAATAAACAGTTATGCACTGTAGCATTTTTACAGTATTTTACCGTTAAAATCACGGTTATTTTTTACAGTTTATATATATTTTATATATATATATATATATATATAGTACATATACTCAACACAACTAATGTAGATAAAAATCTTGTTGGCTTTATTCAGAGCGTCAGTGGCTCTGGGACTAAAACTGTTCCACATTCGTCAAGTACGAGCATAAAAGCCTTATACTGTAACACCTCCCAGTCTGGAGTAGTTCAAACATGAGATGAAGTCATTACAGATGCTGATATAATATAATCATGTTGTTAATATTGCCTACTGTTTTCTAATAGGCTATACTACAATACACCGACGTTCAAATAATATCTACCAATATTTGCACTTGGTACAAATAAAAAGTTGCTATTTTCCACTTAGTGTAAATAGCATCTATTTCTATGTGCACTTATACACAAAATGCCTCTCGCCAGGAAAGCGTGATAATTTCAGACATTCCGTGTGACCTGTGGCATCTCTGATGGTTTTGTGTAGGAGTCCCATTGCAACGCTCTCATGTTAAAGTGCCTCTGTGTTTGAGGAATCGAGGAAAAGTGGTGTTGATCGATGGAGCGGCAATTTGTACTTTCAGTCTGTATTCAAACTTGTTTGTTTCCTCTCACCCTGAACACACTCCCCGCTCAAGAGCATATCACATGAGAGAACAACAAGAGGGCAGCATCTCTTTTCAGTACACTATTCTTATTTTAATATACAGCATATGTAGCCTTGCACGTACATCTCATTTCATACAGTAGAAAAAAAAGAGGTATTGACATGTGAAACATGCGAGTTGAGCATCCAAAAGACATGCTGATGAAAAAGGCTTTGCATCTAGGACAGGACAGGACTTCCTTCAGCATGATAGAGGAATAATCACTAGAAAAGATGCACCCCAGCTGGAGTAATCCATGTTCAAATATATCTTTTTTTTTTTTAAATATATATATAAAAAACTTATTTCATGCAGGTTTTGGTGCATGAAAGGCTTTTAAAAAGAAGACATTATATTCTCAGTTCATGTTTGATTTAAGAATCAGCTGATCTAAAACTGATGTGTCCCTGAGCATGGTGTGTTGATGGCGCAGTGGATAAGACACATGCCTTTGGTGTGAGAGACCCAGGTTCGAATCCACTGTGAGACACCAATGTGTCCCTGAGCAAGACACTTAACCCCTAGTTGCTCCAGAGGTGTGTGACCTCTGACATATTTGCTTTGGATAAAAGAGTCAGCTAAATGAATAAATGTAAAATGATAAAAGTAATGAAGCTGTGAACTCAAATAAAATTCAAATACAGCCATTTTACAGGATATTTTAATTTATAGAACCTATAAACTCAATTTATATGTTCCAATTGCAATTTATATTTATCACAAATTAGGGTCAGTTTTTTTTTTTTTTTTCAGGGACTTTTAGTTTGTAATTCCTTAGTTCCTGGTTTCCTTTGTCTTATTTTCCCACCACACCTTTGTTACCATGGTCACTATTATTAGATAATTTTGGTTTCCTGTGTTTGATTAATTATCTTGTGTATGTATGTTTACGTGTTTCACTGCCCTGTTGGATTCTTACTTGTTATTAAACTTTGTGTTAGACCTTATTTATCATCTTTGTGCCTTCTTCTGCAACACACCGTGACAATATTTGAAAATTCTAATATTCAGACAAATATTCATAAATAATTAATCTGACAACAAAATTACTTTGTCAAAACCCCATTAACATTTTTTTTATTATTATTTATCATTTTGCACATTACTGTGAAATAAAATGTGTGATTAAATATACAGTAAATATGAAAATGAAATACTGGCTAAGCATTGTTATCAAACTAGTATTAGTTATTTCCTTAGATCCCCTTCTGACTTACACCATTCAAAAGTTAAAGGTCAAAAGTTGAATGTTTTTGAAAGAAGAATCTTATTGTTCACCAAAGTTGCATTTGTTTTATCAAAATACACTCAAAAGTTCAAAAAAAAATTGTAATGGCAAAGCACTTACTTGAAACAACATAACATCCTCCCTGAATCTGTGCTTTCGTTGATTGTATTATACGTGCACTTTCTCATCACAGAAGAACCCCAGGGTTCTGTCTTAGGACCACAGCTTTTTCCTCCTATCTAGATCTATCTGCTCGATTCCTTAATTAAACCACATGCCTTTCCTATCCATAATATTCCCAATTCCAAATCTAATATCCTCTTCTCTATCTCATATCTCGGCCAGTATTAAATTAGATTAGAATGGATGTGAACTAAGGGTCAATTTTTGCAAGACCATGCTTATCCTACATGACGTCCCTCACACAATATGTCGTTTACAGGCATTCTGGGTGACCAATTTAGATTCAATGACCACATTACAGTCACTGCCTCGATAAAGATCATCCACTTGAGAATCTAAAATTGGTTCTTGCAATTGTCGTTATCAAGTAAGCTTAAGTAATGCAAAATTACAGCAGTGAAAACATCAGTTCAAACGTTGTCTACAAAGCTTAAACCAAAGCTAGATATTGCTAAAACCCCTTAGCTTGGCCAATAGCTTTGACCTGAAGATCTATCCAATGTATTGGCTCATTATCTCAGAGAGGAACACACAAATTTGAGCCTGTCAGCAGGGGCTCCAGCTGGACTCAGTGGTTTGGTTCTGGTCCAGTGATGACCTGTAGCTGCGGTTGATGTCAGGTGTAGAGCTGACATCCACCAATGGGGTTTATCCAACTCCTGGATGCTATCCAGCTGATCCCAGCCCTTCAGACAGCCGGCAGCCCGAAATCACATGTGTCATCTGCAGACTGGCAAACATGGCAGTGAATTAAACCAGCTCAGCCTCTGGAAAAAAGCTGCCGCATTGTCATGCTGCTTACGGTTAGCGCCATGGTCTCATAGCTGTCCAATTACATTGGGTTTCAAATCTGGCAGGGCTGAACAATTAATTAATTAAATAACTGAGATTACAGCTGCCACAATTAACATATTAAAAGGAACTATTTCACATTTCATTCTATTTGGTCCCGCTGTGTCAAAAATAGGTTTCAATAGAGAAGTTGAGCATTGTAGCCAAATCACAGACATATCCATTGAGCACATGCATTGACGCCTCAAAGATGTTTAAATGTGATTAAGCCTATCAAAAATAAAGAGCAGGTCCATAAAATAGAAGTATTTTGAAATTGCATTCAGTACTTCTTTAGCTAGTGTTAGAATCATTGTTGTTTGTGCACTTAAAGTATCTATAACTCAGTAATGTTAGAAACTACTCTGCAATCTATCGACAAAAAAAAATTATGTAAAATTACCCTAAAAATTTATGAGTTTTAAAGAACTGTTTACACTAGAGCCAGACCGATTTTTCGGTCTCTCAATTTTATCGGCCCATAAGAGCCTATCGTAGATATCGTAGAAACTTTTGACTGGTACTGTCCTATAATATAGCTACTACACGTTAATTATATTGCTACTGTTTTATAATATAAGCTACACCTAAACAATTTCGACCAATATATCGATTTGGGGCTTTTTTGAACGCCCTAATATTGGTATCGGCCCCCGAAAATCCATATTGGTCGGGCTCTAGTCTACACAGTAAATGATTGCCTTACATAAACTACCAAAAAAAGCAACTTGGGCATCACGACTCAATATTTTCTTTTTCATCAAATCTTCCCACCTTGTGTAATGCCATACTAATGCTTGTTTTTTGTCTTTGTCTGTCTTTACCTTTTAGCTTCAGACCTTTTACTACTTCTTCAGACATACATATACTTGTTCTCCCAGTTTCTAAAGCATGATAATAACTGTTTCATTGCCTAATTATTGCTCTTCGCATCACCAAAAAAAGAAGCAATACTTTAAATTTCAGATCCACTGAACCAAGGCAAAAGCAAATATACTGTGCTTTACTACAATGACTGACTCCTACACACAATGCCATTACTTAGAATGAAAATTGCACTTACAAATCATAATCATACCAGGTTTCCTTTCTCTAAGTTGAGTTCAGGCTAGCATGCGAAGCACAAACTTAATTAGCAAACATAATCACAAAGAGGACAATTTGCTTTAAAACATTTTACTGCTCCATGTCAACATAACAAAAATTATGAGGAAAACAACGTTACAGAAAGTAGGTTTCCACATGAGCTTAAAAGCATATTCATAAAGGTTTCAAAATTTAGCATTAAATACAAATTGCTGCAAGCAGCCATTACCGGGCCTAAGTGCAAGAAGCGGCAACAGATGCCATCATGGTGGTAGAGGCAGACCAATTGCAACAAGGATCAATTAAAGACATTTTAAGAGAATTTTGGTAAAATGGCTGAAAAATCGCATACATTAAAGGTATTTCAGGTAGAAATTTTATATATAAAAAAAACTTTTTTCCAAATTTGTTTAAACTTTCTGTATATAAGAAAAAATCGAGTGTCTGTAGACCTCTCACGACTGTTTTAAAGACAGCTCATTATTTGCATTCACTCCATCCCCTCCCTTCTGGGCTCCTTCCAAAGCCACGCCCCCAAAACACATGAACGCGCGACTCCGACAGCTGAGCTGAAGACGCATTATTTACCTGAGATGAGCGGAGAGGAAGCACATCATGTCAGAATCACATGTAATAAAAAAAAAAAAATTGCCGTGCAAATGTCCGAGGACGTAGAGGCCGAGGACGGGGTGGTCGAAGTGCAGGGCAAGGAGCACTTCTTGGACAAGAGGACCTGCGTCGATTTTTGCATCTTCAAGCTCAAACAAGAGCATGTGAACAGGTATGATCTGGATAAGTGCAAGTGGGCAGGTCCTGTGTGGCAAAAGGGTGGTTGCCATGGTTGCGAGAGAGTGACAGCCGCTTACGCCAATCCTTTGTTTCGTCCCGGTTGGAAATAATGAGCTGTGTTTAGTGCAGATTAAACAGTCTAGAGTCACTCGATTTTTATACTCTTTTTATCAGAGTACTTACATTTTAATTAAGCATTGATATATATATATATATATATATATATATATATATATATAGAAAGTTTAAACAAATTTGGAAAAAAGTTTTTTTTTATAAAATTCTTACCTACAAGACCTTTAACTAAAAGTATGATTTAATGGATTATCACTTACGACCAGTAGCTGGCGCAGTTACGAAATTGATGTGGTGTGGTCAGAGTGAGGTGACAATGACACCTACAAAGTTTGGTGTCAATATGTTGAGGCATTGCAAATATAAAGCCTGAATAATCTTTTTGGCCACATGCCTCAAATATGCTGCAGCAGTATAAGAAAACAGTTTTGTCTATCAACAATATTTTTATTTTGTCTATCGAAATCCATAACTTATATTCAGCACTGTCAGGAGATACAGTAATATGATTCGAATTTGGTGGAAATCAGAGAAACGGCCTAGGAGGAGTTTGAAAAAGTAGGTATTCAATGAAAACTAAGATGGCGGACAGGAAAATCGTCCAAATACGTCAAATTTAGTATCTAGGCTATGCACTCGGCATGACCCATAGACATATTTATTCAAAAAAGGAAATTTAATTTAACTTTTGACAAACAGGTGACGCTATCTAGGAATCTTTTGAGTACCTTCAGGAGATGGTTTTAGTGGCAAATTCTGAGTTTCATAATGTTACAGTAATGCATTTGTTAAGTAAAGCATTTTTACATTACAAAGCTGTATTGAAGTCAATGGGAATTTCATGTTTTGTTCTATTATAGCCAGAGCCGGCTTCAGACCGCTTTTAGCAGGGGGGCATTTATTTTCAATGGGTGGGCACTAGGTAGGTATGGGGACTTTTTTTTTCCGATATTAGATATCCTATATTTATTATTGCTACTGCCTTTTCTGTTAGCTATTAACATGAACTAATGCAACCCACACAATAAACACATAAAAAACATTACACATTGTTGCAAGACGAGCGACTCAAGAAATTTGATCAAGGGTTAAATAGGCCTATACAAAAAAGAATTGCAAGACCGACTCTGACCACAGCTTTATAATAGCAAAGCTAACGAACATGTACACAGTCTCTCACTGACAGAATAGCCGTTTATATATATCTCAATGGCGGAAGTGAGAAAAAAAAAACTAAGTTACTCATCTTTATTCTGCTATGTTCTAACATAAGCATTTACATTCGTAGCCTTAAAAAAGCATCATGTAGTTACCTTTATCAAATAAAACCTTTAACACCCTTAACAAATAAAAACACCCACAACATACACAGATATTATTCTACAATTTCCATTTACAAGAAAATATAGGCTTAAACACCTGTTTCTCCACGGCGGGAGTGAGTGACATTTTAGGACAATGGGCAGCGCAAAAACTAGGCCAACTAAACTATTAGTTTCATCACGTGACAACACATAGTGAACATTACAGTACATGCCAGTTAGATAAATAGCTACACTTACGACTCGGACTCGACTGTCTTTGGTCTCGGTCTCGACTACACTGCACGGTAGAAGCACCAAATACCAAAGCCGGGCTGTCGTTGTCTTGCTGTATGGGGTAATCGATGTGTAAGGAGAAACTGTGGTATTGAACCATTTTCTAATTTCCATTTTTGGAGAGTTTTCATCTGTTTGCTTTGTTTTGAATGCAGGAAGCTCGCGCGGTCGCGCCAACTGAAAATCATTTCATTCAAGTATTAACGTGCGTGATTGGGGGGGCGGCAGGGGGGTTTCCTCACAGCGTCACACTGGTTTTTATGTTGGCTTTATTGTATTTTCAGCTAATGAGCCGTTTGTAGACACATATTTGTACTATTTCTCACTGAAATGTGAATTAAATTAAACTGATATTATTTTGTAAATTATATCATAATTCAATTTGGACAAAATACATTTGGGGGGGGCATTGCCCCCTAATGCCCCCCCATAGCGCCGGCACTGATTATAGCCCCACCAAGAGGGAAAATCCCACAATTTTTGCCGAAACCTGGCAAGTCTGGTCTCTGAACAGATACAATAGGTGCCTCCGCACCTTCGGTGCTTGACCCCTAATTATTTCTAGACGCAGATTACTTTGTAATGGTTGCCCAGGATGCACTGTGTGTGTGTGTGTAGGAACTGAGAACGATTTTATTTAGGAATGCCTTTTTGGGGCACTACATTAGCTCCTACTTACAGTAAGGTCTAACCTAGCACAATAGGAAATACCAGTGACTAAGTGTACGTTGATTTGCCGAACACATGCAAAACACAGGCACCTGCAATTTGTAAAAAGTAGTGTAAACACAGTGTATAACCAAAATATTAACTCCACATTGGAAAACAGTGATAGATGGACTGACACCGAAGTCCATGCACTTCTCAAAATTTACACAGATAAATTAATGAAGGGATCAAGCAAAACATGATTATGTATTTCTGCTCCACTAGCAATATTGGCATCAATCACATGGCAAACACTATAATACCTCTTTCGTATACGGTTTCCTTTGTTTTAAGATGGAGAATGGGACACTGTGAACTCAGACTCTGGTATTCACACCGATATTCAAAATAAAAGTTCCGCACAACAATCAGAGCGGCAGGACCTAAGTGACGGCTTACATGACTTCAGAGTTTCTCCTGGCAGTGTGAATGCAACCGGAAAAAATTCCCTATGGGAATTATCTGGTGTGAAAGCCCCTAAAGAAAGTAATGCCAGTCATTTTTGACCATGTGGGGACATGTTTTGGTGCCCATGAGGAAAAAAGTAGGCCTATATAAATCATACAGAGTTATAGTTTTTGCAGAAAGTTTTCTATGATAGGGTTAGGGGATAGAAGATACAGTCTGCACACTATAAATATGTCCATATAGACCTTGAAAATGTGTGTATACACTATGTTGGTGTGGATGTGTATGAGACATGTATAATTCCTTTTCAAAATATAGCTAAAATAGTAATCTTTGCAGTCAGATAAACCAAAAAAGGTAATGGTAAATTGGTATACTTAATTGCATCGTAAAATACTGCAATAATAATGTTATTTGGAATAAAAAAGCTTGAAGCTTGGAATACACACACACACACACTTATATATATATATATATATATATATATATATATATATATCAAGCATAAACTACATAGCCACCAAAATACTGCCTAGTAATGACTAAATACAAAATATGGATAGCCTCTTTTTTTGAAGTTTGGTCTCATTCCTTTTATTCACAGGACAAATGATATCCTGTACTTGAAACTACAGTGAGATGCTTATACTTCCTCCTTAACTGTGTTGAAGAACAGCCAAAAATGCAAATCCCAATGGGTCCATTTGCACATTATCTGATCCGCGAAGAGAGAGTCGTCGACACTGACTCGATGATGCTTGTTGTGCAGTAAAGAAAACGTCTGGAAATAACTTAGCAGTCAACCCCTGATTTAGCATGACATTTCAAATGAGGACACTTATTTTTCATCCAGATGTTCAAGTGTCAAACACCAGGGCTCTCACGCATTGAGAGTGACAGTCACTCATTTCGGTTTTCTTTTGTCACGCACTCTCGCCGCACATTGTATTTCTCACGTGGAAAAAAAAAAAATAGGTATAATATTTAATTTGCCTGCAGAGTCCAAAATTGATCTGCTCGCCGCTCTCACTATGGAACCGGCAGGAATCAAGAACGTCCCCCCCGGAGTCCTTAGTCGAGCCTGACCAATCAAAAAAAGAAAGGGGCTTCATAATAGCGAATCAGAAAAGAGCACTAAGATTGGGTAAGATCTGGCACTAAGATCTTAATGCAACAACCAATGACAAAAAAAAGGGACTGTGATTCTGCTCTTCCGAAAGTTTCGTTTACCCACAGAGGAAAGCACTGGAGCAAAGTCATGATCTCCTGTTTTAATGTTACAACAAATTCACAACTTGTTTGACACAAACAATGACACTTAACTGCTGTTAGAAAGAAAATGATTCCCAGATCATTCCCAGACCATCTCAAATCAGCTTGTATTTGGTGACGGAAAAGTCAGAATTTGAATAAAATGGCTTATATTGTAGTGTCATGGTTAATTAACTAATGTATATCTGAGTTGTACAAAATTATTATGTATTTTTATACTGTTATGCATAATTTGACAATTTAATACTGATAAAATATTATATTAAATACAACATTTTGTTCATAAGTTAAATAATATTTGATCTTATAAATTGTTGGTTATGGTGTTTGTTACAATTAATTGTCAATGCAACATTTACATTTATCCTTTTTGCAGTCGCTGGAATCCATTTTTACAAATTTACCAATAAAGTCAAATATTGTGATTATTGTGAGTATAGCTATTTTTATTATATAAGGGAAAAACACAGCCATCTCTCGTTTAACAGTACATCCCTAATCATCTCAATAAAAAAACTTTGCAATGAAAACATAAGCCTGTGTTATGGTTTAAGATTAATATTCATGCATTAAACTTTACAAATGCTCAGGACACAATGATGCAAATCATTAATTTTATGATGAACATTTGATCTTTGCCCCATTGCAGGAGGTATTGAAACTTAGCTTTTCTGGATGTTTATGAATAATTTCACCAAAAATGAGATGTCCGCATTTACTCTTATGTCATTCTGATCTGTGTTTTGTTTTTGTTTTGTTTCTATCTTTGTTGAAACACAACGCAACAGAATGCCTCAATCCAAAATAATAATGTTTATAATTTACAATCATGTAATGCCAATTTTGCCAGTTTTTTTTTTTCTTTGCAGTTGGAACTTGCAAACCAAAAGATAAGATTATTCATGAATGATTCTGAAATCAGAGCAAACATAGTAAATACAATATGTAATATATTACTATCTGATTGATGAGCTGCATTTGAAGCCATTATAACAGTTGCATTACAACACAATGTCAAAAAAAAATTCCATTATGCCATAAACTATTCATTTAATAATAGGATAGTTTTATGCTCTCTACTTTGATTGATAAAATTCAATAAATAAATCAGCAACATAAGGTCACATTATTCATTTATGCAGCTTTATAGATTAATTTAGATGATAGCCTTGCAATAAGTAAATATTAAATTAAAAGCCTAGATTGTGATAATTATGGCAATTGTATGAATAACTATAATTTATACTATATATACACTATTATTTTTAATGAGAAAAGTTTTTGAATTTCAAAATATTACAAAATGGTATGACATACTTTAAACACATTATAAAAGCAACATTTAAAAATCTACACCAAACCACATATATAGTTCCCATAAGAGTCTTCACCCCAGAAGTCTCTCAAAACTAATTTATCTGTTTTGGAAGTGTATAAATTGTTTTGCTGCTGCGCCCCAGGTTCTGTTTCCTGCTCATCAACAACTTGTTACAGTCTGAATGATTAAATTATTCAATATTACAGTGTGAAAGCAGCACACTGATTGAGCCTCGTTTGTGAAATTAAAAGAATAATTTCTATGAGATCGGTTTTAGGAACTTAAAAAAAAAATGTTCATTGTTTTTCAAGTAAACAAGTCATTTACCAACTTACCGAGTGGTATACAGACATTTATGTAATGCAGGTCAACAACAGAGATTGGCTGGTGAATCTGTACAAGAAAAACTGGTAATCATTAAGGTTCCATTTGTTAACACTATTTAAAGGAACACGCCACCGTTTTTTTTTTTTTTTTTTTTTTTGAAATATGGAATCTTTTGTTGCCGGATAGCATATCGTGAGTAAAAATGATCCAAAAACAAAATCAAAAAAAAAAAAAAAAAACCTAATTACTTTTTGTGGCCTGCGTATATGACGAGTACAAATAGGAGGTTTCCTAGCAGAAATTGACTTAGGACTATAGGGGTGAAGCACTGCCACTTGGGCGCAAAGATTTCGAAGATATTCGGTGCCGGTCACACCGGTATGTTGATGGAAGTTGGGGGATTTCAGGTGTTGCAGGATACAGTAGGCACTTCCAATATAGTAGGCACTTCCAAACTAAGACAATGCACTGAGACAACAATGCGTTTGCCCACCTATCAGACATTGACTAACCCCAATTTTAAAAAAGGTGCTCCTTTAACTATAGTTCTTACATTAGTAAACAAACAAAAATAATTCTAAATCATTCATTATTCTTAGTTGGTTAATTTCAAAATTTAATACATTATTGAAATCAAATATTGTATCTGGTACTATTATTTATTGGACCTGAGCTAACCTGAACTAAAAAAAATATTTATTTATTTCTTTATTTAACTAAGGAATTAAAACATACAGTAAGAAAGATATTGATCAGTTAATTTAAGTTATTTAATACATTAATTTCATTATGTTACACTTATAATTAGAATCCCTGTCTGCCTTTGTGTTTAAATAAACCTTGTTTGTATAACCTGTCTTCAGTCCATCTCCATCTTCTTTCTCTTGTGACAACTGAATCATTTTCCTTTTTATCTCTGTTAAGCTGCTTTGAAACAATGTGTATTTTGATTTGACTAACTAATGGAGTTACCGCAAAACACTGAATGCGGTTGGACTTATCAGACAATAGAGTGGCATAAAAGAAAAATTAGTCTTTCTTCAATTAAGGCCCAAGGAGACTAAAGAGACAGCAAATCTGGGCGTTCTGCCATCATTCACTCACATTAATGCCATTCCAAACTAGGGATGTCAAACGATTAATCGCGATTAATTGTATCTAAAATAAAAGTTTGTGTTTACATAATATATGTGGGTGCACTGTGTATAATTATTTTATATATATAAATACGCACACAAGCTTGTATATATTTATGAAATATTTTCATGTATATAGTGTCTATAGATTTATATATAATTTATATTATATATAAATATCAATATTTTATATATAAATATAATTTTTTTCTTAAATATAAGTGTGTGTATTTATATATATATATATATATATATATACAAAAAATATATATACACAATGCACCCACATATACTATGTCAACACAAACTTTTATTTTGGATGCGATTAATCGCGATTAATCGTTTGACAACCCTATTCCAAAACTAGATGTTCCACAGAAGAAAGGAAGACATAAAAGTTTGGAACGACATGTGAGTAAATGATGACCCAATTTTCATTTTGTGATGAACTATCCCTCTACCCTGATATCATCTCGTCTGGAATAAAGAATAATCACAGAGGAACATTCATCTGGAAAGTACTACTCTCTCTTAACATGTCAGTGTCATATTGTCCAAAAATGTATAGAATTTGTGTATAAAAGTGTCGATGAGAAGTAGAAAGTTCAAGTTCAAAATGAGTATTTAGACATAATTGTCATGTGCTGTCTGAGAGGTGGGCTTTCTGTGTGCTCACAGAAACGATCTATCACAGCACTACCGAATTAAGTTACTTTCACAGTGTCTTGCGATTGAACGGCTTAAAATCACTTGAACGTTTTAACTGATGAGACTTAAAAACACATGAAAATTCTAAACTTTCTTACAGCAATACTCGCCCAATCTTTCAGATATGTGATTATAGTTGTGCTGGGGCTGAGACGACAGACAGGGGGCTAAATGTACAGTATGTATGTGCAAAAAATAAACAATCAGAGCAAAAAAAAAAAAAATGAATGAGCCTCTTAATGGGTTTTCACAGTAACCAGGAATTGTATCTGTCACTTAAACAGTGAGATTCCCAGACAGCTAAGATCTTTTCTCACCATATTCACACATATTGTGCTCCACACAGTTATACCCCATGCTGGGTTTGTGGGGCACAGTATATTAATGGGGATGTAAATATACTACCCTGGGTGAGCCTTCATGTGGTTGCTACGCAACCATCGGCATGCGAGGACAGTTTGTAGCGGTTTGGCCGAAGACTGGTGAAACTATTACTTGCCGTTTTCTAGAGCAGAGATCTGCTGCATCTGTGTCTTTCAAGTAAATGTGGCAAGTCATGCTCTCAGTGTTCACATCTCACGTGGCTAAGTATAGCTCAGTTTCATCATCGCTTTTGTCAAGGGGGCTTTTCCTGTTTGGATCACACTTGCTTGCGTGCTGGAAGTGAATCTCTTGCCAACTCCTCTCCCCACAGTGTGTAAGCAGGGAAGGAGATCTTGTGCAAAATGTTTTCATTATTTTACATCACTTATGGTCATCCTGAAACACATTTTATAATCCAGCACTACTCATCATTGGTATGACTTGGCAGAACATCAGTACATTCTAAGCTTTAGTGTGACGCATGAAACCACAGATGACGGCCCTGAGAGACGCCTGATAGCTAAACACTGGTCTTCTTCAAATACAACATGGAGATGATTTTATTGACAGTTCACTGACTTTTCAAAAAACTTTTGCTGATAATTTACTCACCCCCATGCCATCCAAGATGTCCATGTCTTTCTTTCTTCAGTCGAAAAGAAATTAAGGTTTTTGATGAAAACATTTCAGCATTTTTCTCCATATAATGGGCTTCAATGGGAACCAAACAGTTCAAGGTCCAAAAGACAGTTTCAGTACAAATTGCAAACTGTTCAAAGGGCTTTAAACGATTCCAGACGATTAATAAGGGTCATCAAGCGAAACGATCGGTCATCGGACATCAAAAAAAATAAAAATAACAAAGTTTAAGTTTTATAAGCTCAAATGCTCGCCTTGCTCTGTACTGTTACTCCATTACCCTATTTGTTATGTATACACACAGTCAGTACAGAATGTCCTAGTACATTCTCTCAGAGATTTAGCAAGTTAAATGAGGTCAAATGTTAAAACATGGTTAGCTTAAAATTCAGTTTAAAATTTTCCACCACAGATCACAAGTGGACAAAACAAAATTAATTCTTAATAGGGTCTAAAAAGTGTTGAGCTTGTCCACTTTTGACCACTTCCAGAGGTATTCGAAAACGCATTCGACAGATTACTTTCCTTGTGTAGAGGCTCAAGCTATCGAATGTGTTCAAACAGCCACAAATGACTGCTTACTCTCCTTCTTACTGGCCTAATGTGTTTCACAATGGGAAGTGAACTAGCCAGATGAGATTTAAACTTTGTCAGCCGGAGACCCAAGTTGTAAACAGGGCCCGAATGCCAACAAACCCACAGTGTTTCTGCCAAACTTGGAAGTTATTATTAGCCTATTAGTATTATTATTGATAATATAACAAACAAATTTTAAATATGTTTCCTGTCTGGATGAATTTCAAACAGCATATCAATATGGGTTTTTCAAGAAGCACCAGGAAAAAGGCAAGACCTTATAGGGAAAAGCTTTGATCAATCTTTGTCACCAAAACCCATAGCGTTTCTGTCAAACTTGGAAGTTCATGGTTATTAATATAATTTGCTTGCACAAAGGTTAACCCCAGTAGAAGTGACCCACAGGCTGGATATTTATTAAGATCATAACCTTTCCTACCACCTCTGAGCACAACTCACTTAACCCCAGCAAACTTCTTGATTGGTTCTTCCGTTTCCAAATGTGTATTGTCAAAAAGGGTCTGCTTAAATGATTAACTTTTAAAGCTAAAGCTACCATCCTTAAACGTAGACCACAATACATGCATATCAGCAATTTGAACATTACACAAAGAAAAGAAACATCAGGAAGATGTGATGTTTGATGTAATGAACAGGAAGTACACTGTCTACCAGTAGTGGATTAACAGAAGGCAGTTAGCTGTGTCCACTTCTCTTCTCTAAACACATTACCGCACCTCGATGGAATCCTCTATTAAGATCCTCAAATTTGCAGATAACATGACGCTGATTGGCCTGATATGCGACAACACCGGATCTGTTTGTAGGAAGTGAAACACACCAGGTGCCCTAGTGCAGTCAGAATTTATAGCTGAATGATCTGAAGACAGTAGAGATTTGGCTCATCACTACACCAAATATCCAGTCAAAACACCATATACAATGGGGTCTCAGGAGAACAAGTATTTGATACACTGCCAATTTTGCAGGTCTTC
Source organism: Pimephales promelas (assembly GCF_988280905.1). NCBI lineage: Eukaryota > Metazoa > Chordata > Actinopteri > Cypriniformes > Leuciscidae > Pimephales > Pimephales promelas. Next base: position 15,887,800 of record NC_142785.1, on the reverse strand, counting down.
CCAGTTTGCCAAATCCCTGCTGCAGTGTGTGCAAACCTGGTCAAGAACACCAGGAAACGTATGATCTCTGTAATTGTAAACAAATATTAAGGTCTGCTTTTCTGATGTATCAAATACTAATGTCAAGCAATACAATGCAAATTCATTACTTAAAAATCATTCACTGTGATTTTCTGGATTTTCTGGGGGGGGGGGGGGTGCTAATGCTAATGTAATATAACACAAAGTAGTGATTTATAAAAAAAAAATGCTAGATTTATTATGTTAAAGCAACACTATGTAACTTTTTCAACCTTTATAATATTTTTTTCCAAAACCCTTGAGATGGTACATCAACTTACAATAGGTTGAATGACAGGTCTGCCATAGCCTGTATCACTTTTACTGGCACTATGTAACTTCGGGGAGCGGGTGGGAACCCGAGCACAGAATGAACTACAAAATTCGACTGCTTTACGGCAAACATCACTTCCCCCACTTCCTCAAATTTCGACACGAGAGCCCAACGAGCCTGTTTTTACCTGTGTATGTTGCCATGGCTAAAGCAGCAAGTAAAACCAAGAAGCCAAAGGTTTTGTCAGAGGACAGCACAAAGAGAAAAAGGAAGAGTGGCAAAATAAAAGACTGGACAAGGATCAATATTGGTTCAGCATTAGCTCGCTGGCGCCACTCATCCATAGGGTACGCCAAAATTAGCGAACGAGTCATTTTTTTATACTAATACTATTTTTAAAACATTCATTCGTAATACTACTCCAAAAAAACTTAACTAAGCCCCCCGACTCCAGTCCGGTGCACCAATCTTCCCCCGCCTAGCAAATGTGAAGTGCGTCAGAAACAGAGCGCGCGTGTGATCTGTTTACTGTTGGTAATGTGTTGTGTAGCTTCGTCCCTCACCGCATCCAATGTAGACTGCATTGCTTTCTTTTAAGGGCGCTCACACTCAAGCGTCCCCGTAGAGCCGGGACAGGCAGCTCCCGCCAGCTCGAGACGTGAAAGTATACTGATTACTGATTACTTTGGTAGGGGCTACATTCTTGCAAGTAGATAATACATGATTAGACGGACAAAATAATCGGTCAGGATAACTATCCTATGTCTGTAGGCTGATAGTCATGTTTGTTATTTATTTTTCTGGTGAAAGTGTCTTGCCTCAGGCTATAATGCAAATCGATTTTTTAAATTTGCAGATTCATTACAGCTTGATATTATAATATTGACAATATGGCTATTATCTACCACACAAACATTTAATTGAATTAGCATATCCATTAAGTAAAAAAGTAGCCAATACGTTAATGTTACAATAAAGAAGCTGGCTTGTAAATGTGAGCTACACGATCTTTTGATGTTTGAAAAAAATAAAGCCCATGAAACTATATTCATATGACATGCTGAAATATATGCATATGTAACGGAGGCCAGCTAGTAGTTGCTGTGCGAGTAAACCTCACTCCCCGATCTCAATAGGCGCTCTAGCGACAGATGATAGAGGCTGCAGTCTTTAGCCTCCTTGTTAGAGCGCCCGACTCTCCTGCCGGAGACCCGGGTTCGAGGCCCGCTCGGAGCGGGGCGAGTAGGATCCGGGTGTAAGGGGTTACATTGGTGCCGTGACCCGGATGAGAGTGAGGTTTAGGGGGGTGAGTGTAACGGAGGCCAGCTAGTAGTTGCTGTGCGAGTAAACCTCACTCCCCTATCTCAATAGGCGCTCTAGCGACAGACGCTAGGGGCTGCAGTCTTTAGCCTCCTTGTTAGCGCGCCTGACTCTCATGCCGGAGACCCGGGTTCGAGGTCCGCTCGGAGCGGGGCGAGTAGGACCCGGGTGGAAGGGGTTACACATATATGTACCTGGGATGAAGACATTTCACACGCAACGCTGGCAGTCTGCCCAAGATGTGAGAACTCCTTCCTTCTGCAGAGTTCGGGGGTATCGCTTGTCAACAAATGCACGCGTGTATTCCCTGGTGTAACCATGACGGATTTTACGACAGTAGTAGAAGATAATACTGTTTCCCAACTGTAGGGGGACCCCGAGAGCAAAATTTCAAAAGTAACATAATGCTGCTTTAACAACTGTTGAAATGTGTCATCACAGTCTTGTAGTAAAATTGTAATAGTCAGGCAACCCACCAACTATATAAACAACAAAGAGGATGTAAGTCCTGGGAAAGTTCAAGTACTTCAACCTGCTACTGGAAGTGATGGCCTAGTTCTAGTGCCATCACTGAAACTATCAGTGTTCAAATCATCCATATCCATCTGATATGGATCTGCCATGGCGCTGGATCCAAGCAGGCTGAAATTCATCAGCTGCAATCTGCCCTCCCTCCTGGATCTTTATGAGTCAACGTCTAGGAAGGGGGCTGTCAGAGAGCTCACCACATCTTTCAGCTGATGCCGCACATGAAGCACCACAGAACTGTAAAGACAAATGTCCAGGCACAAAAAACAGCTTTTATTGCTTCACCACAGAAACAGAACACTACAACACAAAGAGATAACAGATTTCAAGCACATTCTACAACATTTCTTGTAATATATCAAAGATTAGCTGAATACCTCAATACCAATTTAAAACCCAAACGAATGAGTAAAGAACAGATTAGATAAAAAGGGTTTCAAATCAATTATATGTGTTTTATTTCAACACAATAATTTAAATCAATCATTTCAATATGTCAGAGGATACTTAGACACTATAGCTAAATTTCTGATTGTATTTAGATATGTGAAGCTGAGCACAATGAATCTCTAACAGTTTTTCATTAACAGCTTTCAGATTAATATGTTCCTAATCTTGAACTCCTTCATTTACTTCCCAGAAAACCCGGTGACCTGTTGCTTCAAACACGCAATTGCTTAAAATTCTGTGAACCAAAAGGGTCTGTTTGAAATTAATTCAGCATATTAATAAAAAAAAATGAAGAGATGGTAGAGATTAAGGCGTGTGTAAATTGAATGTCCATTATATTTTCTAGTCATTCTGTAGTAGTTTTGTTGAACAATTGAAGATTACAGTATTTGCCAGTTAAGGTCAACTGTGTTTCTCTCTGCCATTCTGATTTGTTATTAAACAGGTTTCACAAACATTCTCAGCACCTGCCATTGGACAGTTAGTCCCGTCCAAACTCACCTCATTGGTTAAGCCACTGTTGCCGGGCTGGGGTGCGTTTCCCGTACAACGACGTAGTTCGCTGATTCACTACCATAGTACGATGCCTCGTTGGAAAAATCAACTAGCTAGTCACGACTGTTTCCCGAAACCGATTGTCGCAAAGTATCGTTCAACCCCGTTGGTTTCGCACGTGGTGGAGTAATAACTACCTTTAATGAAACTGTTTGAGATCCATTTAACGCTAGATTTGTTTAATATAAATTACAGACATGTCATCTGAAGACTATTTCTGATTGTTTGCAGTTGTTCTGCTTTATTACCAGACTCATACTAACATAGTAGAGCACATTCGTGCATGCGCACTCTTCAAACACGTTACTTCAAATCTTTTGACAAACTAAAAGACGTAAATTCCATTTGTATGTATTCTAAATAAAAGGCGCTGGCTGTACTGAATGTCAGCTTGCTTATTTTGCTCAAGATAAGGATTTATTACGTCCAAATGTCATGCAATATGGAAACAATGCCTCTAACCATAGGTCGAGAGCTGTCGTTCAAACCACACAACTTTGCGATGCTGTTTGCGAATGTTCGTTGGAACGATGGTTTCGGGAAACACCGACTCATTGAACTATGCTGATAACGACGGAAATTGCGACCATAGTTGGCTAACGATGCTTTCGGGAAACGCACCCCTGGTCAGTATGCAAAAAACAAACAGAGCAATGTTTTGAAAGGTGAACTACAAACTACACCCCAGCAAGATATACCTATACTACTACAAGTAGTAGTGCAAAGAAACAACTGTGGATTTTATTGACTGAAACAATCTTTTCAAGTACATTTCATGTTTTATGTATGAAATATTCGTAAGGCTATATTGCATTGCATTGCAACTGGAAATAACAGCAGCTGGTAAAACAAAATAAATTATAAAATAAAATACAGACAAATTAGGTAAAATTATACAGTAGAAAAAAAAACTACATCCAAGCTAAAAAGATTCTACCTGACCTAAAAACAAAAAATCTGCACCCAACAAAAAATCTCTATCTAAAACGCGATATCAACGAACTCATCATAAATCAATTCATCAACTTACAGTGTAAAGTCTCCTCGCATTGCATTGTCAATTCCGCTCGTTCCTGTTGCGTGTTTTCAATCTGGCAACCCACGTGAGTGTCGAGTCTGAGAAGAGGAGGGGGTGAGGGAAACAACTCTCTCCAATATTTGAATTTGGACTGCTGTACCCATTTCAATCACTAATTGTCAATCAAGTACACGTAGAGTAGTGCTAGTGACAACATAAGCGATTCCAGAGGGAGGGGCTCTAATGACATCCCCTAATTGGATGTTTCATTGTAGGAAGCGTAACTCAGTTAAGCTAAACAACAGCCCCAGAACGGATAGTAGCGCAACAAAACAAGTGTTTTAAAGACACTTTATATCAAGGAATATTATGGATTTGACTGCACTGACACTATCAGATGAGAGCAAGACTTTAACTGAATTGAGCTGGATGATGACACTATTGTACGGAAGCCCTGAACCGCAACCTAAAAAAAAAAAAAATCTGTAAAAAAATAAATAAAAAAATCTGTAAAAAAAAAAAATCTGTAAAAAAAAAAAAATCTAGCATTTCGAGATTAAAGTCGAAATGTTTCGAGATTAAAGTCGTAATGTTTCGAGATTAAAGTCGAAACATTGTGCATTCATAACAGTGCGCGTCCACTGGCTCAGAGCGTGCGCGTGTGTGTGTGAAGTCGAACTGCCATGGATAAACACAAAATAGTAGCTTTTTACTTTTATCTGGGCTTTCAACAAAATTCTACACACGTCACACGTGCTAGTGGCAGTGTTTCTGAGGTGTTTTCGTGCTCGTCTAGTCAACACTATCTGGGTCGAGAACACAACAGTAACTGTTCGGTCTCCCTCTTCACCGTAAATACGCTCTGGATACATTTTAAGTGCATCATTCTGTATCCAATCATTTGGCCGGATCCTGTGATTTCCTAAGATTTAATAACCACTTATGGTTGAGGAGAGATTCTCTGATATGATTGTAAAGCACTTTGAGTGTAGGCATATATGAAAGCGCTATATAAATGCCCTATTCATTCATTCATAAAGCTGGATTTCTCCATCCAGTCTGAAAAGTGTTTTCCGTGTTGGTTTTCCTATAGGCTAAAGTCTATTCCGGCGCATTATTATTTTATAACGATAAAGTAAGATAAGTAATTCATATAAAAGTAAAAAGCTACTATTTTGGGTTTATCCATGGCAGTTCGACTTCACACGCACACGCGCGCGCTCTGAGCCAGTGGACGCGCACTGTTATGGATGCACAATGTTTCGACTTTAATCTCAAAACATTCCGACTTTAATCTCGAAACATTCCGACTTTAATCTCGAAACATTTCGACTTTAATCTCGAAATGCTAGATTTTTTTATTTTTTTTTTACAGATTTTTTTTTTTACAGATTTTTTTTTTTTTTTTACTGACTTTTTTTTTTTTAGGTTGCGGTTCAGGGCTTCCGTACTATTGTCTTCTATGTGTTACATCAGAATCGGATTTGTTTCATAATTAATTAATTTTACAGCATCGACATTGTTGCACTTACATTATTGCACAACATTTATTAATCGGCGAAAAATGCATCACCATGCACCATTCATTTCAGATGCTGTGCGGTGAGAGAAACGTGTTGGAGAAGGCTATGCTGTCTCTAATGGATGTCCGAGTTGAGACACTGGAGCACCCCATTAGTAGCAGGGTATTTTACGAATAGGCGACTAGGCTGGGCTAACTTGTTATACTTTTCTCAGACTGTTTAGGTTAACGGCGTACTGGCAGTTCACTCTATGGGCGAGGGGGCATTTAGGAAGGAGAATCCCATCCTTTACAGTGAACTGTACATCAGGGATCTTTTCCCCTCAGCTGAATATCAAGGATTCGAGTAACGTTAATGTGATGCGTTGAACTTGTAACTTGTGTAAATGAAACATTTGATGCAGACATTGTCAGATGCTTCATGTACTCATTGACGAAAGTACATATCTCTAAATAGTGTGTCGCAAAAAAAAAAAAAAAAACTGTTTCCTCAGCCATGTCAGCTAGCCTCCATTCAATGTACCATTTTATCCCTTTTAACAAATTCTGACATTTTAAAAATTGTACCAATGAGAATAAATAAAATACATCTGTTATCTCACCTTTTCTCAATTTTAAGTTCAGTTCATCTTTAAGGGGTTTGGAATCAAATGAGGGCAAGGCAATACATTTGAGGAAATTAGCATCTTTGTCACCAGAGGCGACTAGCATTTCTACAGGGACAACAATACACCAGGATGAGGTGAGCCGCCTGCAGAGTGCACATTACTGGGAGCAGAATGAAAGGTTTAGAGGTAAAGAGCATGCCTCCTTAGGCGACTGACATGGGTTAGTTTGGAGAGGAAGACGTGGATCAGAGGTGCAGCGCTGTGAAAATCACCACAGTAAGTGGCTCTACTTAACAGAAAGGTACATCTCCCTCACTTGAATACCTATTCATAGCCCTTCACAAGACATTTCCACTCTATTTTTATAAATGCCAAAATTCTACAGCGCTTGATGATGAATTTGAAATGTTTGGAAGCAATCTTTTTCTAGCAGCACATCCAATGACTCTTGAAACTGTTAAAGCAAGTATGATTTGTTTTATGTCCATGCTATCAGTGGCTAAACAGACATTAAATCAGCTCAAGAGATAAGGCTAGAAACCATCTTATTAATGGTTGATAATTTCAAAGTGCAACTTGGAGACCAATTTGGCGCCATACAGTTTTTTTTTTTTTTTTTACAAGGTGAACTTCACAATAAACGCCAGACTATTTTACAGACAGGCCATAGGTGAACTTTTAAATGCTTCCAGAGACCGCTACCGCACAGAGGGTGGCCAAGCATTCAGAAAACCTGTGTGGCGTCTAAAACCAACAATGTGAATGTCTAAACCCACCTGATGGGATTTTTTTTTTTTGTGGTCAAGAAAATAAAGGAGAGTTTTTTCAAAAAAAGGCATAAGAACCTGCGAGAGACCACTCATTAATATAACATGATAATAGGGGAAAAAATCTATGTGATGCCTGTGAAAAGATCTGAGGCAAGCATAAAACTTGCCATTCAACCTGACCGCATGGAGATGAAAAGCTAAATTGGAAGTGCATTAATTCAGGCTACAGGTATTATTCTTCAGGTTCAGTTCTAAACCAATGTTCAAACAGCATCAGCCTCTATTTCAGAGAGCTAAACATGGTTCTGTTCACATATTGTTTGGCTGTAAACTACAGAAACAACCAAAATAACTGATCCGACTCTTACATTTTCAAGTCTCGTCTGGTGTGTGAACCTGTTTCCTCTACTGTGGCTACAAAAAAATATAATAATTTAATGAGCTACTACATCGAGTATTTCCTTTTATAACAGTCATGAATTTTAATAAATAAATAAAAATGGAGTGGGCCTTAGAGAGCTATTACAAACTGTATCCTCATAAAATCTAATTTACCAGTTGTAATTAATTCACACAGAGCAAAAACCAAACCCTTAACTGTAGCTATAAACTGTTTAATCGTCTAGAAATGTTAGGATTAGAATGTATTTTCCTACAGAACTACATGTGCTGAGACTAAGTGAAATATTCCTCACATTATTCAACCAAAAAACAAATTCTCTTGCACTTTTCATGTTTCATCAACGAAGACTGACAGTAACAGTTTACAAGGTCTCATTTGTTAACATTCGTTTACTATGTTAGTTAACATGAACTAACAATGAAAATTAACTCTTCAGCATTTATTAGCCTTAGTTCATGTTAATTTCAACATTTACATCAGTGGTCAAAAGAATTGGCAGTAACATACACAAATTAAAAAATATATCTAAAAATACTGGAGCAGCACAATTTGTGAAACAAAATTTATTTCACTGCCATTACATCTCTTAACATTGACACAGTGAATTTGCATGAACACATTTTTAACAATGGTACCTAAAATTAACTACAATATTACCAAAGATTAATAAATGCTGTAAAACATATTGCTCATTGTTAGTTCATGTTAGCTAATTAATGAACTAATATCAACAACACTTGTTTTAAAGTGTTCCCGGGTCTCATCTCATGGGGTGTAATAAGGTAAACCAGGCCAATTTTTGACAGTCATTTCAATGTAAAAAAAAAAAAAGGTTCCATTTGGTCACCCTATATATAATAATGCTACATAATAGTAAATTATGCTAAACATGTCTTTTGTTTAATAATTTAAATTTTCTCAAATTATTTAAAGATAGTAAATGTTCAGGATTCAAAAAAACAACAACAAAAAAAAAAAACAACAACGCTGTGTATTACATGGTCAAAAAATTGTGGCAAAGAACACATGGTAAAATCAAAGTACTTTTCAGCCCGGTCTGTAAATCATCTGGTACAGTAGTAAAACACAGTAAGGTAAACATGCGGATAAAGCAAATATACTTGGACATGACCTACCTTCCATGACATAAACCAGGGAGCCCACATCGCCTTCTTTGATGATACAACTTTCTTTATCATACTCCACAGGGTACATGCAGTCCACAATCTCCTGAATCTGAGACAGCTCCAGGTTCTTCATGAAGTCATTTTCAAGAATAGCCTCTTTGATAAGTTCTTTAGACCTGTGGATAACAAGGATGAAATTGCTTACTTTATAAAATCAGAAACAGATAAAGTAAAACAGTTATTTATTTTTTTGCACACTATCACACCAAGTCAAGTCCCACAACCTTACTGCAATGATTCATAGAATAATTACTTGTTATATTTTCTCTTTTTTTAATTATCACTAACTCAGCTAAATATCCAAAGATAACCAAGTCTACTCAATAATCAAATTGTAGGTTGATTCCACCAAAGGGAAAAAAAAAAAACAGTAAAAAAATGCACCTCTTTTATAACGTTTCCTAGATGTATCCTTACTTTCTGTTGATACTCAACTAAAAACAAGTATCTTTTGCTACCATTCCCATTAAGTTATGAAAATGCTATTTCTGAATGTTCTCTGAAAGTTGGTTATGAGAACATTCCATTTAATAATTTTGCAAACATGGGAATACTACTTTTAAATTTTGTATGGATATTCTAAAATAAGTAGTAAAACTAAAACAACCATTAAATGAACATTCAACTGAAACGTTTAAGAAAAAAAATGCATGAACATTGAATAAATATTCTTTTTGTGCTAATATTATTAAAGACTATGGCTGTGTTTCTCAAAAGAATCGTGAGCAAAGTTGATGGTATAGAGACCATTGGTGGCAATGGTTCTACGATCTACTTACGAAATGCATCCAGATAACTTCACTAATTTAGAGCCGAAAAATAGCGATTTATAATGGCCAGCTGAAAAGACTGTGTTTCTCTTTAAGAACACGCAAGGCGGAGTGGAGGGACAAAAACTATATCTCCCGTTTAGCTCTCCATCTCTTAACACTACAAAGACAGTTCAACTATCAAAATAAACCACATAACAGAATAAAGTCCAGTCCTGGGTGAACAACAACAGCCCCAAGTTTTTTATTTATTTTAATCTAGCGTTATCGTGTGGTGTCATACAGAGCACAACAGAACAACCGAGTTTGAAGCTGCTTGCTTAAAAGATCTTGCTCACCTCTCAATCGTCCACTTTCAAAACGGTTTTCATAGGATGAATTTTGAGTTCGTAAGCTTTCTAATGATACCTAATCTATGATGATTACTAAAATATGTGATGTGAGAAAAAGGCAATAAATTAAGAGTGCCAGTCGTCCCGCTAGCAGGACGTGACAGTTAATTCAACCGTTTTTTCTCAAAATCCGTTTCTGAAAATCACAGCGATCAGCTGAATTCAGATGACCATAACTTTTGTCACAGAAAAACAGATTTGGAAAGGGCTTGAACCCAGCTTTAATAGGGTCTCAAAACCTGTGATATGTCAAATTTCACCATGTGGTGGTTTTTCCCAGATCGCATCACATATATCCAAACAGAATAGCTACTCCAACGGGGAAATGTAACGGCTTTACAACTCAATGCAAAGACAACAACGGACAAACAAAAAACTGAAACAGTGGTATATACACACAGCCTAACAAGGATTAACAAGGCACAGGTGTGGTTCATCTAACACAGTCTCATCCTAAGACGTCATACAACTGACGCTTTTGACCATACGTCAACATCCGCCGTTTTAGGGTACCCTTAAATGTCAGTTAGATGACGATCCTGGGGCATCATCCAACTGACGCTTTACCTTTAACGTCAGTTAGGTGACGGGGTACGTTTAGGTCTGGGGTAGGGTTAGGATTAGATAACGTCATCTAACCGACGTTTAAGGATACCCTAAAATGGCGGATGTTGACGTATGGTCAAAAGCATCAGTTGTATGACGTCTTGGGATGAGACTGCGCTGGTTAATCAGTTGTCATGATAATCAATAAGAGTAACTATGGTAACAATGGTAAACAGGAACAAACAACAGGAATAGAACACACAGTAGATAATGGAAACATAAACAACACTTCAAGATAAGAGTCCGTATAACAAAGCCAAGAAACCAGCGCAGTCTCATCCCAAGACGTCATATAACTGACGTCTTGGGACGTCTTTTGACCATACGTCAACATCCGCCGTTTTAGGGTACCCTTTAACGTCGGTTAGACCCCGTTTACACCTGGTATTAAAATGCGATCTGTATCCAGATAAGTTATCCGGATAATAAGTACTGATTCCATTTACACCTGGCCACATAAATGTGTTTTTGCAAAACGGATATAAATCCGATCTTCACCTCCTGCGTTATATGCAGATTTATTGGATTGCACGCCACCAAAAGCAACAGATCTGAGCGGCATTTTATTGATCATCAGCTAATTTCCAAATCAGAGACATCAATAAGAGAGAGTGGCAACAGGCCTGGTAAGATAATTTCGTTTCTTTACTTGAAGATGTGTTAACTGCGTCTGTGACTTACTTTCACTTTTATTTGCGATGTTTGCACGTTGAATAGACGCTCAGCTCATCTGCGGTGATGCGTGTCGCGTGTCGCATCTGACTAGGCTATAACATGACATAGCCTATATAACACGCTCTCACTCGTTTATTTTTTAGCATTTTTGGGAGGAGTAAATACATATGTGGTTTCAACAACCAGATTGCGTTTACACCTAGTAAAGATCCGGACACAATGCGAGCCAGACTACCTCCAGATGTGGTCAGGCAGATCCGATCACGATCCGATCACAACGCGTTTACACCTTGCATTAACATGCGTTTTTTATTATCCGGATAACTTATCTGGATACAGATCACATTTTAATACCAGGTGTAAACGGGGTCTTAGATGACGTTATCGGATCCTAACCCAGACCTAAACCTACCCCGTCACCTAACTGACGTTAAAGGTAAAGCGTCAGTTGTATGACGGCCCGGGATCGTCATCTAACCGACGTTTAAGGGTACCCTAAAAAGGCGGATGTTGACGTATGGTCAAAAGAAGTTATATGACTTCTTGGGATGAGACTGTGTCAAAGAAACACAAAACCAAGTAATGTAACACGAATCTTCCCTGTTTGCTAGGGAACTTATTAAAGCATTTAAACTTTAAACTTTAAAACTAGGTCATTTCAAAGTAAATGTTCTTCCTGAACATTTTCTTTCTGTATTTATTAAATTTAGAAAAGAGATAATGTCATTTTTGAAATTGCATGAGCAAAATCAATCTGAAATATTGGGTTCCTCTAAGAGAACTGAAACTGAGTTACATACAAATCTCTCATTTTTCTTGAGATCCCAGACACCTCCATTCAACACCACAGCATGTGAGATTATTCACAGAAAAGTGTAAACTTCTGAAATAATCAGAGAGAATCCCATATAACTGGGTTTTTGAATGCAATCAATACCTCATCACGTCAATGGATGAATTCCTTCATATGGAGTGCATTCTGGCTTTGCGTGATGAGTCATTTTCATTGACAACACAGTTCATTTGACAGTGCTTGTCAGATGGCCTTCCTTGTGCAACTGCATTCAGAGTTCTCTTTCACAAATCTATTTTTTAATCATGGAATGGGTAGATGTGTTTATTTAACTATTGCACAAGCAGGTCTGCTTGTGGATATGTTGCATTGCTTTTTGCATTGCTCCTTTGATTAGAAATGGCAGCGTGGCAGAGATGATGTCAAGAAATGGACCATCTGTGCAAGAGTCCGCAAGTACTGGAGTCCGAGGAGGACGTGGAGCGGACAGATGACTGCTCAGATACACTGTGTTACTACCACTCATACACTCCTGCTGGGTACTAATGTCCCATGGGCGGATGATAAGACCTCAATATCTGTGGATCTGCTTGGACTAATGACATTAACAATCAGTGCAGTTTCTGATTCGTCATCCATGTGGGCACCAGCACTCCAAACAATGGAGTTTTGTATATGAAACTGACCTTCCACCAACCATAAATCACTGATTCTTGAGATATGAGACTAAACACCCAACACTAGTTTGGGAAACAACCACATGTCTCCAATATATGATCATGACAAAGATGTTCACTGGAATATTCAATTATTTTACTCTGCAATTTGTAAGGCTGATTCCATTGTCATAGGTTGAAAACAAACAGTCATCACTCTATGGCTGGATGTCTAATTGGTGTCTGGACAATAATATAGATGTCATAGACAATTGGACATGTTTTTGGCCCAGACCTGGCCTGTTGAAAGGTTAGAAAGAAGACAGACTGGCTAAACCGACAGTCTGCAATCAGCATCAGCAAAATAAACACAAGAAAAAAAGACGACGAACAATAAAAAGAAATAGCCCGGACATGGAGCTAATTCAGCCAGTCTCCCCAGTCCCTGGTGAGATGCCAAGCCCTGGTCCTTCGTCGGAGATGGCATCCGACTCAGAGAGGGAGGTAGAGCCTACCAAGACTCAGATAGAGACTCAAAATCATAAGAAAAAAACATATACTGTATATTTCGTAAAGACTGATTTGACTGGAAAGAAGGTAATGCACTGCATTTATTGTTAAGAATGTGGCCCAAGGATGGCAGGGAACAGTGCATTTGTGCAAACGGATCAACAACGTTTAAAATCGAAACGCTGAAAAAGCACAAAATAAAATAAAAACTCTTAATGCCGCGATAAGTGTGTGACTAAGGCCCCGTTTACACGAAGGGAAAACGCAGATATTTCCCTGAGGTTTGGCCTCTCGTTTACACGAAAAAACGAAAACCCACAGAAAACGATTATTTCTAAAAACTCCGGCCAAAGTGGAGATTTCTGAAAACACCGGTTATGCGTTGTCGTGTGAACTGGGAGAAACAGCGTTTTAGGTTCTCTCTTGTCGATTCTGAGGATTCTGATTGGCTTGCATAGCTTTATCCTTAACCCCTACACTGCCGCCAATAGGTTTGGCATAGTTATGATGGTGCTCGACGGCTTATTTATGCGGGTTTGTGAACGATGTTATTTTTGAAAACGGAGAAAGGGAACATATTCGTTTTGCTAAATACCCGGCTTTGTTTAAACGTGGCCTAAAGTGGCCCCCGTCACGGTTTATGAGTTTGCTGTCTCTTTTCTTGTCTTGTGTTGTGTGTTGGGAGGGGTCACTGATCATCGTAGCTGATTGTCACCAGCTGTGCTCGATCAGCGAACCCTATTTAGTCGCTCTGTTTTCTCCTTGTCTTTGTTCCATCATTATTGAATGTTCCTATGTTCCCGCTCGTCCCCTGGTCTCCGTGTTCCTGCCTGTTCCAGTTCGTTGGTTGTTCGTTTGACCTGGCACTTCCATTTCAGCTCATCGTATTCATCTCATTTATTTCCACCTGGATTCTGACCATTTCCTCGCTTCACCTCCACTGCCGATCGGGAGTCAAGTTAGCATGTAGCATGAGTGGCGACATTGGTTAGAGGGTTCTGGGGTACCCTTTGTCGTTTGGATCGATCACAAGAACCTTCAATATATTAGACCTGCTAAAAGATAAACTTCAGTTAGGCTTGATGGGCAAATTTTCGGACACTTTGACTTTCCTTTCTCGTACCGCTCGGGATCCAAAAACATCAAGTTTGATTTCTTATCTCGTATTTTTGATCCATCCAAATGTCTGGTTACTCCAGAGTGTATTTTACCCGAGAAAATAGTTATCTCCATACTCGCATGGGAGGATGAAACGAAGGTCAAAACAGCATTAGAAGGGGTAACGCCTGCGCCCGGTTGCCCACCAAATCGATGTTTTGTGCCGGGAGGGTTACGGTCCGACGTTATTCAACGTGGCTTGTCATCCAGGAATAAACCGCACCCGCTATTTAGTCAAACAACGATTCTGGTGGCCATTAATGGCTCGCGGCATTCACAGTTTTGTGTTGGCTTGCTCGAATTGTGCCGTTGGTAAAAGGTCCACCCTCCCGCCCTCTAATGGCATGGCAGTTGTTTTAACCATAGTGGACCGGTTCTCGAAGGCACATTTCATCCCCTTGCCCAAATTACCCTCTGCCAAGGAGACAGTGGTAACTGTCATAGATCGCGTCTGTCGTCTACATGGCCTCCCAATGGATGAGGTTTCCGACAGGGGTTCCCAATTTGTGTCCAAATTTTGGCAGGAGTTCAGTAGATTACTAGGAGCTACAGTCAGTCTGTCTTTGGGTTATCATCCCCAGAGCAATGGTCAAACTGAGCGAGCCAACCAAGATTTGGAAAGAGTGTTGCGATGTTTGGTTTCCAAGAATCCTTCATCCTGGAGCCACCAACTTTCTATGGTGGAGTATGCACACAACTAGTTACCAGTGTCATCCACAGTAGAGGTCTTCTCGGGTCCTAAAAACTGTACCCGAATCACTACTCACCCAAACCCGACGTGCATAAATTATTATTTTTTTGAAGAAAAACCCGACCCGAGACAGACACGATAAAAATAAACCCGAGTCCGACCCCACCTGACACCATTTCCTTTAGAACCCGACTGGACCTGAACGTAAACGACATTTACTTTGAGCACAGCCTGCAGCCATGCGTTTCTCAAAAATGCACTTAACATAGTAAAGTGCTAAAATGTCAATCTCACATCACTGTAACCCATTACGTCCAATAAAATTGTTATTTACGGCATAATGTTATTTACCGGACCATACGATGATTAGAACCACCACAGGGTAAAATTTACCGATGGCTGTTTTTAAAATGTAGCCTATAATAGATTTTCAATAAAGTTCTCCCAGTTATTGACTTTTACTAAAATAAATTGTGTTATTTAGCCTACAATCACATTGTTACAAAGTTGTTTAGATAAAATTCTATTAAAAACAGGGCATTAGAACCGCAATAGCAGGTCAAATTGGACGTTCCAGTTTTAGCTGAATCAAATCTTAATATGGTATTGCCGTCAACGCATTTAACTGCACCAGTCTTTTTTTCCTTCCTTATCAACAATGATCACAAAAGTTGCCCACACCGATGACCCTGGATGTTTCTGTTGTAACGTTACATATTCGTTTCCCCTCACCTTTTTCGCAATGTCTGTTATCGCCTCCATGCTTGTCTGACAGTGTCGCGTATTTTTAAAATTGATTGACAGACCTGGCTTAACGACAATTCAAATACTTGCATGTAGTCAAACATCAATCCACATGATGGCGCACTAGTTCTTCTTGGCAAACGGAGCGTTTTTTTTTTGTTTTTTTTTTGTTCTTTATGTGGAGCGAGCAACTGAGTGAATAAATGCGGAGGCAACCATGCTTATAGCCCATTGCACTACTGCAATTTTGTTAAATGCCCAACACTGTTTAAAATAATTCCTGTCTTCTCAGGTTAAATTGGAAAAGTCATATTTATTTGAAATTACCCTACACGCGAGGCCACTAATACCGAACCGGACCCGTGTCCGAGACACTCGTAGGATTTTTCGACCTGAACCCGCTCGGGTCTCGGGTTTTCGGATCCAAGTGGCGTTAAGACTTCTAATGTGACCTCTTGGCGTTTGAGTGTAGTGGGTACCAGACAACTGTTTTTTCAAGTACGGAATCCGAAGTCACGGTTCCCTACGCTCATGCCTTCGTCCAGAGGTGTCACTGCACATGGACCAGAGCCCGCGAGACTCTGCTCCAGGTGGGGGTGCGCACCAAGTCTAAGGCCGATCGCCACCGGTCAAAGCCTCCCGTATACGTCATGGGTCAAAAAGTGTGGCTTATTACCAAGAACATTTCGCTCCGCTCCGTGTCTAATAATTTAGCTCCTAAATTCACTGGCCTGTTCCCTATCAAGATCCTTAGTCCGGTGGCAGTCCGACTCAAACTTCTTCAGGCATCTCTTTAAATCCTGACAGTCCCTCTCCCAGCTGCATTTCAGCAGCAGGCAGCAGCTCAGGTCCTCAGAACAATCAGAGATGATAATAAAATTCAACGTCGCCAATAACATCGCAAAAAAAGAGCTGCCAAAGGGCAAGAAGCCCAAATTACAGGTGTTGGCCATCTGAGCGGCATGCGACAGCAAGGGCTCTGACTTTGAGCCATGAAATATTAAATCTCCGTTTAGGGAAGCACTTTCAAACGGTAGCAATTTCTATATTGAAATGTTTTGCTTAAAATGTTTTAGTTTGGAAGCACAGTGAAGCACTTTAAACATTTTTGTTTTGTATACAGTATAATTATTCTTTACATAAAAAAGGATTTACCTACACCTTATTCTTGTTTAAAAACATTTACATAATATATGAATGTACTGTATATGGAGCGTGATAAAAAAGGTGATGCCAGCTGAGGAAAAAGGTGTACCCAAATAAAAAAGTTAGGCGCACCAGTGTAACCAAGGCAAAAAGTTAGTCTGGACTCTCTGGAGCCCTTGAGTCTATACCCCCCAAGATTACTGTTATAAACATAAGCCTGGTCTGAAGGCCAAAGGGGGACGTGTTGCTGAAATTTATAGGGTCAATTTGACCCCATTCAATGTTTAACGTCTGTAAAAACATAATTTTATTTTTATTTTTTGCTTCAAATTTAATGACTTGTCCTAATTTAATGGGGACAACTCTGAAAACATAAAATTTACCTGCTAATATTTTTTCAAAGTCCTGTACAAATTTTGTAGCATCGGTGTTCCTTGGGGTCAATTTGACCCCAGGCTCTTTTAGTTGTATAATAAAACAGAAGAAATATTGAAATTTCACACACATTTGTTTTGGTTGTTATATTGAGGTCATTATAACATGTTATAATTTGAATTTATAATGTTCATTGTAATTTTACATATTCAATATCATTTTCAAAAAATGTCCCTCTGTTTTAGGGCTCTAACCAAACATAACCATATCTGTAGTATTGCGAGAACTACTAGTAGTTCACATGACATGTGACATAATTCTCAAGATAACTAATAATTCTTCCCTGTGTATTTGGGAGGGGAAAACATCATTTTTGTGAGAACTTGGATGTTTCCCGTGCCATGGGGGAGGAGAAAACATAATTTTTGTGAGATTGACCCCAAACATAACTCGTGTTACTATCCTTGATAAAATAAATAGTTTTTCTTTCCAAATTTTATAGATTACAAAAATCTATACTTAGAAATATTATAAAACAAAATAAAACACCAGATGTATTTATACTTTTCCAATTTTAGGTCAAATCAGTAAGATTTTATGTTGATTTGTAAATTTGTCCATAGTCGTACAATGGGTATTCTGGATGTGTAAGGGGTTAGGTGGGGTTAGGTGGGGTTAGGTGGGGTGGGGAGGGGGGTGGTGGGTGTATGTCAACTTAAAACGTTACTTAAGTAGTCAACAAAGACATAAATTAACTAAGACAAAACTTTGTAAAAAAAATACACATATTGTGGAGGTTTAAATTACTGGGGTCAAATTGACCCCAGAGGGTAAAAAGTGTTATCAGATTTGAGGGTAACAGGAGGGTTAATATTTTCAGTATTACTCAGAGGTCTTGTTTTAAGTATAATTATTTTGAAGTGATGGCGCTTTGCTTTGTATAACATTAATTAGTATAAACGATAAATCCCACTTGACTTTTATATAGCTACTGTATACAGGCCACCAGGGCACCATACAAACTCTATTAAGACTTTATCTGCAGCCAGTTAAAACTCTATGTACTATTACAAAATCAGCAAATTCTTTGATAGAGTCTGTATGGTGCTCTGGTGGCCTGTTTAGTAGCTAGTAAAAAAGTCAAGTGGTTATTTATACTAATTAATGCTATACAAAGCACCATCACTTCAAAATAATTATAATTAAAACCAGACCTCTGAGTACCAGGGCACCATACATACGTAGTACGCAGAGTTTAGTACTGGCTGCAGATAAAGTCTTAATAGTTGGTGATTATAATTATCCATGTAGATAATGAAAAAGAAGCTTTGGGATTGGCAATTCCATACATTCAAAACTCAATTGGATATATACAACATGACATTGTGTCAGGACCCACTCATTGTCATAATCATAATTTAGATTTAACATTGACAAGTGGAATCAAGAAGCTTCCAGAAGTTATAGATCATCTTTTTAATATTATTAATCATTGTCATTAGGATATGTCCCAAAAACTTTCAAGCTGGCTGTTATTCAACCTCTCATTAAAAAACAACTTGATCCTAAAAAATTAGTTCATTACGGATCGACCTTGAATCTCCCTTATCAGTCAAAAATACTAGAAAAGGCAGTATCCTCAAAACTATAAAAAAAGATAGAAGATTAGTATCATATACTGAGACTGAGACTGCTCTCATTAAAGTAACACAATGATTTGCTCTTTTCATACAGTCGTGGTTGTCTTTCTAAATTAGTGTTACTGGACCTATTTAATAGTATTGACCAAAACAGCTCTTTATTTCTTTGTGGCCTGATGAAATATATCTATTCACAAAACTAACGGAAGACATAGTTAATATTAAAAATTGGATGACTAGTAATTTCCTACTAATTGATTATAAAAAAAAAAACAAAGACCTCTGCACATAACAACCTACAATACTTTATAACACTTATGTTCTCTGTTCTGTCTCCTCGGTACTTGAGCGAGCTCTTAAAGCAATGCATTATAATCCTTCATGTCTATATATATATATATATATATATATATATATATATATATATATGAAGAGTTCAGATGCAAAAGCCTCTAAATGCCATTTGAAATTTTCTTCTTTAATGATGATTTTTATCAAGCTTGTATATTTAAGTTCAGTGATTTCACTTAAATTGCAATGATAATTACCTATTAATTGTTATTTAAGTGAAATTACTGAACTTAAATGTACAAGTTTGATAAAAATCATCATTAAAGAAGAAAATTTCAAATGGCATTTAGAGACTTTTACATCTGAACTCTTCATATATATATATATATATATATATATATATATATATATATATAGTGTGTGTACACAAAAAAGAATACCCTCTATAGTCAATCATGTATTGATTTATGACAATTAATGACAGAGTATTTTTTTTATTTATTTATTTATTTATTTTTATTTTAGCCTTTATTTAACCAGGAAAAAAATCCCATTGAGATTACAAATCTCTTTTTCAAGGGAGTCCTAGAAGTCTATGTTGTCATCTTAAAGTCATTTTAAGTCTATGTTGCAGCTATGTGGAAAAAAAAATTATCAAAACGCGGGGGCACGTTTTTGGTCCTCAGAGGGTTAACTCAAAGATCTAAGACTCTTACACAATGTACACAAAAGGCCTATTTCTCTCAAATATTGTTCACAAATCTGTCTAAATCTGTCAGATAATCCATCCTCCTCACAGGTGTGGCATATCAAGATGCTGATTGGACAACATGATTATTGCACAGGTGTGCCTTAGGCTGCCCACAATAAAAGGCCACTCTAAAATGTAAGTTTTAAGGATGATGAGCATGCATTTGAGCTTTCCTGAGATGGTATCTGACAGTTTGAGCAGGGTGGCAGCTGCACATTTTAGAGTGGCATTTTATTGCAGCCAGCCTAAAGCACACCTGTGCAATAATCATGCTGTCTAATCATCTTGATATGTCACAGTGATATGCCACACCTCTTGGCAAAGGAGAAGTGCTCACTAACAGATTTAGACAGATTTACAAACAGTACATAAACAGATCGCGGCAAAAATGATGTCATTGCGGTGTGCATGGGCACTTTTTATAACATCGCGCGTAGCGGCGCATCTGAACATTAACGACTTCGAGCCGAATCTGGCCGAACTGGTACGTCTGTACCAGCATGTTTATTATCCTTCTATACACAGAGACATTAGTATTGATGAGCGACCTAAAAAGC
This sequence comes from Pimephales promelas, assembly GCF_988280905.1. Lineage (NCBI taxonomy): Eukaryota > Metazoa > Chordata > Actinopteri > Cypriniformes > Leuciscidae > Pimephales > Pimephales promelas. Next base: position 15,867,350 of record NC_142785.1, on the reverse strand, counting down.
CTCTCATTTTGTGAATAGGAATACATTTTCATTAAGCACCCAGTTTGCACTTGTCTAAAGTAATTGGTTACATTTACAAAATACGCCTACAATAGCAGAAGTAAGCCCTGCTGATGAAATTAAGGTTTAAACACTCTTCAATAAGGCTTCAGTTGTTTACATGCAGTGAAAGTAGGTTACAATAAACCTACTGAATTTGTGATGCGATCTGGGAAAACCCATCATATGTTGTACTGGTACGTTTCCAGTAAAGTCTAAATATAGATTGAATGTCAGTTTTTTGTCAAAATTGGGTTTTTATTAAATTATTATCAGCGTGAGAAATCAGGGGTGTGGCATGAGAGCGTAAGAATTGGCTCAATTGCGTGAGTGTCATCATGATAAATGCGTGAGAGGTGGCAGCCCTGCAGTTACAAAGTTACTTAGTTAGTAGAGTGCCTAAAGTGGACTATCAAAATAAAGTTACATTTGTTTCTCTTTTTCTCACTTTTTTGTCCCAGTACTCAGGAATCAGTGAGCTACTGAACTAAAAAATGACCAAATACACCTTAGGCTATGCGAATCGTGCTAGTTAGCCATACAGTTCAAACCAGCTGATAAGACGTTTGAGTGATCACTGCTAATAACTGTTCAAATCAAACTCATAACGACAGCAGCGGATATGCACGATCATTTGTATGCATATGAATTCTAAGGGGAACATGAGACTGAAAATAATGGAACTCTTACAGGATTATAAACTAATTTGTTGTTTTCTATCCCCCTGATCGTGCAATTGTCTAGAGAAATATGGCCTCAATTGTTCTGTCTGACGCTGAATAGGGGATTAACGACAAATCATTTCACGTTTCATACTTGATGAGGGTATTAAACAGCGAGACAATCTATTATTCACACACATGGGCAGCCATTGACCAACAATAATGAAAGGCGTAATAAAAAGACAAGGAGACAGGGAAACAAAAGCCAGATGAGGGCTGATCACTTAAAATGGTACAGGTGCACTCTAAGAAATATATTTAAATGTAAGAAACAGTGTACTGTTTACATATGTATTGTATTGTATTGTGTATCTAGTAGATTTTAAATAGGCATTTTACCTGTATTTTGAATGACGCATTGCATGGTGTCTGTATAATTAATAATAATAAATGTTAAACCAAATTACAATTTTATGATTTATTAAGGATCATGTGAAGGTTCAAAATGAACCTTTGGTCTAATAAAACATTGGTACCTAGTCAACCGTTCTGAGATTTGTTTTCATGATAATCGAATGTAAAGAGTTTTATAACAATTTAAAAACTGTTTAGCGTATAACGCTAGTAATGGGTACTAGTAATGCATTTAATAAGTAAAAAGAAATTGCTAGTTAATAACAAGGCTTAAAATAGTCCCACACTAACACAGTAACATAATGAGGGTCCCTGTCATGCAAAATGAAGCATTGAGAACTTTTTAAGTGTACAGACCGTTTAATACGAAGATATTTTATAAAGACAATCCACTTCGTGTATACAGACAGGAGCCATCTTTGGAAAACAGTCTCGACTAGTCAAACCACGAACGACGTGCTAAGTGAGCTGAACTGTATGAACGGCGTTCGTGTTTGACTTTTTGAGACTGTTTTCCAATGATGGCTCCTGCCTGTATAGCAACGCATTCTCACCCTTGGGGGTGAGAATGGGCTGTGTATACACGAAGTGGACTGTTTTTATAAAATATCTTCTTTTTAAATTTTCTTTACACTTACAAAGTTCTCAATGCTTCTTTTTGCATGTAGGACCCTCATTATGTTACTGTGTTAGTGTGGGGCTATTTTGATGTTAGTGGTATAAACTAGCGATTTCTTTTTACTTATTAAATGCCCCCATTACTAGCTTTATACGCTAAACAGTTTTTAGAGATAAGTCTCTTTACATTCGATTATCATGAAAACAAATCTCAGAGAACGGTTGACTAGGTACCAATGTTTTATCAGACCAAAGGTTCATTTTGTGCCGGAGTTCTCCTTTAATGTATTTAAAAAGTCACAGGGATATGGTAATAATTAATTTTTCAATGATAATGAAATACATTTTTGAAGTTTGAATCAGTTCCCTAAAATTATTTACAAAATTAATGTATATCATTAATGCAAACTTCATCAGATAATGGACAATTTCAAATTCATTAATCAGCTGAATTCAGTTCAGTTCAATGACATTTATCTGCTTTGGTGAAACAAGTTCAGTTCAACTATTTAACCAGCTCTACTGAAGGCAAAAGTGTCATAATTCAGCTGAAGTTAGTTCCGTGATTCAATTACATTGACGATGTTGTCAAATTTGTCAACTATGAAATAAATTCCATTCAGCTATAAACCTACTCTACCCAAAACAATAGTGCCATTATTAATCTCAGTTTTCTTTCACAATCCAGTCAAATTGACATTACGGAATATATTATGTAATCAACCAGTTCTAGAACTTGGTTTTATTTGGGAATTGATTGCACTGCAAAACAAAAAGGGTCAAATTTGATTTCATGTAGACAAACTTTCCACTCAAAATCTGCCTCCAAGGGTCCCATGCGATACCATATCAGAACGTTGGTATCATGACTTATTTTGAATGGCAAATCACCAAACCATTATCATGAGTATTCCGCTAGCAGATCATGATCAGAGCCCGGGTCACATTCACAAGCACACTGACATTAATAAAGGCCGTCATTAATGTATCTTATGTTGTAAAAGTCTTCTCATGCAATTCCTTCATGTTTGCCTAATTTTAGCTCCTCAACTCCCAAAGGCTCATTTACCAGAAACAGTCTATGTGGACTGAAACCTACACGCTGTTCCAGAGGAAATTAACAGTGCTGACAAAACGATGCTTTTGAAAACAGAAAGTGAGAGACTAAAAAGAAGAAGCTGGTGGAATAGGCAAATTGGCAAACCATTAGCCTGTGATCAATGTCAACCCCTGTTTCCTTCATTAGCGCAAACTAAAAATCCATCACAACCAACTTTCTCTTTTAGCTCAGAGCTGCTGGACAGATTTCTTCAGAAGTCTTCAGAGAAGGGCAACACTACAACTCCAAAGGGGTTACCATGTAGCAAAAAAAAAAAAATACCACCTCAGAGTCTTTGATATTTGAGGCATCATTATGGATGGTGTCATGGCAGGCCACTCGGTGGAATGCCAGAGTGTTTTTTAGGCCAGATGGAGCATGGCTTTGTTAAGCCACGCTGAATAACTTCAGATAGGCTGGTGGATAGTGTAGATTGGCACACTTGCAGTATGTGTGCTGCCATCTCCTACCTAACAGTCCTTCCCTCTCAGCATGCTTTTTACAGCTCTTAACCCACTCTCCACTTCTTTTGTTTAACAAAGATTCATGTCTGCCCAGACACGGAAAACAACACTGAGTGATTTCCTTAAAAGGAGAAAATATGCTCTTTTGGTGGGAAGCAAGATGGATGCATTCCGCAAAACTGAACAGGGGCCCCAGAGTGGGAGAGGACAATGTAAAGACACTCGTGGTTGTTCACCGTGCCTGTAACAAACATTAAAACAAATGTCAGGTGTCCCTGCTTTTGAAAGGCATTGTGCATCAGAGCAATAAAAGAGCAAAAAAATTCTCGCCTGTGTATGTTTGTGCTTTAAATATTCCATGGGGATTGTTTGATATTCGTTTAATTCAATATTCAACAATATTATTGATCTGCCTTAAATGAGAACTGAACTGAGCTGGACAATGACATCACTGTTTTCTCCAGAGCGGCTATATACCTATATGAACTAAATTCATCATTTTTTTTTTCTTTTTTTCAAGAAAAATTAACCAACACTGAAGCTGGACTATGACGCTATTTTCTTCTAGACACAAACGTTGTTGCATTATTTTCCTGTTATCTCTGTTAATCTGGTTTTAAACAATCTGTATTGTAAAAAGCACCATAGTAAATAAAGGTGACTTGACTTGTTGCAACAAAAGCCATATGTCAATATTGCAACCAATCTCCCCAGTTTCAAAAATGACAAATTGAAAAAAAAAGTTTGTTTAAAACAGACACAATGATCTGCATCTATGCATGATGTTTTTAGCAAGCAATTATGGTCAGATTTTGAAACCTTTCGTTCTTTCAAATTCTAAATAGATTTTGATGAAAAATTCTAAATAGCTTTTGATTTGAAAAGCAAAAATGTAGAAATGCCCTAGAATGCAAAACGAGTCACCAGTATTGCTGTTTTATTTTTATTTATTTTTTTTATTTTTTTGTTGTTTAAAAAAATAATAATGACAATTAACAGTGATGATGAATGAAGTAGATCTGCCAAGTTCTTAGAAATGTAGTCTTGGTACTCATGTTGCTTTCATATGGTTTTGATAAACAATATAAAGATTGGTATCTACTATGAAAGAATTTTATGCATTCATTACTTTTTTAAATGAGAACTTCCCTGTTTTCCTAAGTTGCCTATGAAACCCTGTAAAATGATTTTTATGTGAAGGACTTTTGGGGGATAAATCAGAAGGATGTGTTTGTTACGCACGTGCTCGAGGACCTCTCTTCGGTTCAGTGACACATGAAATGAATGTTCAGGATAATGGCAAAAGAGCTACTGTGTGTGTGCCATGTCAATGTGTCATGTAAAGAAAAGGTGTTCATTTAAACTATAGTCTCACATAGCCAGATCTATAGTCACAAATATACTTTATAACAAAACTATCATAACTGCAATTTTAATTACCTCGTCTGTCAACACGATGCCGGTATATTGAGTTGGTGGGCCACATTGCTATGATCAGATGCTTTCTCAACTGCTGTTTTTTCAACGCTGTTATTTTTGTGTGTTTATTTTGTTATTGAGAGGAAAGTGCACAGCACATATCACTGCAAAGGTATTTTATTATTATTTCTAAACGAAGAACAAAAAAGAACTTTGCTGTGAGTAAATCGGAGAATTGAATCATGTTCAGTCTCTTGTACTTTACATGTGAGGTGCAGGACTATGGGTATAAGCAATACGTTGCTGGCTGCAGTTCACATAATGGCCACTGATGTCGCTACAAACAAGGTTTTATGAATTCTACATACAGCCCCTTTAATTCAACCATTATGTCAAAAGTAGCTACACATTTTACTTGCACCTTGAATAAATGTGATTGTACACAACTTAATATTTTTTTAATCACAGCAATTAAACTTGCCTTGTCATGAAAAATATTTTTTCTGCAAATTTAAAAGGATCTTGAAATTTGCCATGATCTTTTGACATTTGTTGTGCCATTTTAAAATTCTGCTAGTTTTATAGCTTGAAACGTACTTCCAGGCATGTACTGGCCATCGGGACTACAGGGAGATTCCCGGTCTGGTTGGGCCGGCGCGTTATGTAGGCCTATTTTGTTTTTAAACCATTATTAATTGTAAATATATTATATCGTAAGTGCATTGTTTTATTGTCCAATTGCGGGCTTATGTGTCTCTCTCATGAAGCCGCATGAAGCTGACGCTAACTGTCTGAAGAGCACACATGACGTGTTCAATCAACATTGGCCAATTAGAATCAAGTTCAAGTTCTAGACCGCTTTTCAACTGCAGTGATCCAATGTGATGATGTGCAACGAAATTCATGTTAAAGCATAAATCTCTAAACGTAAAGGGGGACCAAAAACTTGAGAGAGAAAAAACGACAAGAACTTGAGGCAGATGACACCAAATGTGTTAAAATAAATGAATTATTTACTGGAAGGCCAGCAAAAGACTTAAGTCTTAAGACTTAAGTGAAGATGTCAGAAGGCTACACTTAGCCTTCTGCATTGTTTTGTTTAAAAATGTTACGATATTCCAGCTGTAATAGGCCTCACTCACTGATCTATATAAATGACATTTAAAATTCTCAGCTCGCAGGTTCTGTCCATTTTATTACGAACTTCAGACAATACTGTTTTGCCGCTAGAAAATATGACGTGACAGATTGCTTTAGCGCCTCGGTTCAAGTAAACCAATCATCTGTTACTTTTTATTTAAAGATAAGATACAGTGCAACTTATCGAAACAGTATATGCCTCATAAATAATATCAATCAATCAGTGCTTTTCAACCACGGAAAGAGATCAATAAAACAGCAGGAGAACAATTATGTCACAGAACGTTACATTTACCTCAGGAAAGCCATTTAATGACCATAGCACATAGTTGACTTGAAAAATAGCTATAGAAAGGAGTATTTTGCTAAATATGTGAAAATTAAATAATTGTTATTATAATGAAAACTGCATTATAAATAAATATATATATATATATATATATATATATGGAGCCTCATTATGTTAGTGTGGGGCTATTTTGAGCCTTGTTAGTGGTATAAACTAGCGATTTCTTTTTATTTAGTCAATGCCCCCATTACTAGCATTATACGCTAAACAGTTTTTAGAGATAAAACTCTTTACATTCGATTATCATGAAAACAAATCTCAGAGAACAATTGACTACATGCCGATGTTTTATTAGACCAAAGGTTCATTGTTTGCCGGAGTTCTCCTTTAACAAGGATTAATATATATATATATATATATATACGTATAAATGTGTGTGTGTGTGTGTGTGTTTACATGCATAGTGGGCCGGTCTGGATGAAGTGTCCAGGGCTGATTTTTTGTCCCAGTCCATCTTGTTTTGATATTGGGTGACCTATGATGTCACATGATACAAATTTATTATCATGTGACATCATAGGTCACCCATAAGACTGCCTCCAGAGTAAGACGCCGACAAAAAGTCAGTCACTTACTGTCTGATATTTGCCTACAATGGATGCGACAGTTGCACCAAAAACAAATAGAACCCATTATAGTCGCTGACGCTGTCTACACTGGATACAGTACACAGATGTGCGTTCGGTTTCTGACGCACTTGAGTCTGTCGACAAAGGGACAAATGAAAGAGTGAAAGAATGTTTGCTTTGACACCACGTCCAGTTCAAATGGGTCTTTGTGTCTCTGTAAAGACTTTAGAAGGATCCCAGCATCAGAAATAAGTGGATGGTGCATTTTAATGACATCCAGGATCGCATCAAAGGGTTGTATGTCCACAGCAAAAAAAACCCGGATCATTTCAGACAGAGGGTCTAACACAGTCTCATCCCAAAAAGTCATATAACTGACGTCTTGGGAAGTCTTTTGACCATACGTCAATATCCGCCTTCATAGGGCTTTATATCCGCCCCCTTAAACGTCGGTAGATGGCGAACCCGGGCCGTCATACAACTGACGCTTTACCTTTAACGTCAGTTAGGTGACGGGTTAGGTTTAGGGTTAGGTTTAGGGTTAGGTTTAGGTATGGGGTAGAGTTAGGATCCCATAACCTCATCTACCGACGTTTAAGGGGACCCTAAAAAGGCAAATATTGACGTATGGTCAAAAGACGTCCCAAAACGTATGACGTCTTGGGATGAGACCGGGTTGGAGGGTCATATGAGGGTAGAACATTTTTGCTTTTCCTCCTATGTTATTTGTGTGTGTTCAAAGAAACTTGAACAATATACACTCACCGGCCACTTTATTAGGTACCCCATGCTAGTAACGGGTTGGACCCCCTTTTGCCTTCAGAACTGCCTCAAATCTTCGTGGCATAGATTCAACAAGGTGCTGGAAGCATTCCTCAAGGAGTTTGGTCCATATTGACATGATGGCATCACACAGTTGCCGCAGATTTGTCGGCTGCACATCCATGATGCGAATCACCCTTTCCACCACATCCCAAAGATGCTCTATTGGATTGAGATCTGGTGACTGTGGAGGCCATTTGAGTACAGCGAACTCATTGTCATGTTCAAGAAACCAGTCTGAGATGATTCCAGCTTTATGACATGGCGCATTATCCTGCTGAAAGTAGCCATCAGAAGTTGGGTACATTGTGGTCATAAAGGGATGGACATGGTCAGCAACAATACTCAGGTAGGCTGTGGCGTTGCTACGATGCTCAATTGGTACCAAGGGGCCCAAAGAGTGCCAAGAAAATATTCCCCACACCATGACACCACCACCACCAGCCTGAACCGTTGATACAAGGCAGGATGGATCCATGCTTTCATGTTGTAGACGCCAAATTCTGACCCTACCATCCGAATGTCGCAGCAGAAATCGAGACTCATCAGACCAGCCAACGTTTTTTCAATCTTCTATTGTCCAATTTCGATGAGCTTGTGCAAATTGTAGCCTCAGTTTCCTGTTCTTAGCACCCGGTGTGGTCTTCTGCTGCTGTAGCCCATCTGCCTCAAAGTTCGACGTACTGTGCGTTCAGAGATGCTCTTCTGCCCACCTTGGTTGTAACAGGTGGTTATTTGAGTCACTGTTGCCCTTCTATCAGCTCGAACCAGTCTGGCCATTCTCCTCTGACCTCTGGCATCAACAAGGCATTTCCGCCCACAGAACTGCCGCTCACTGGATGTTTTTTCTTTTTCGGACCATTCTCTGTAAACCCTAGAGATGGTTGTGCGTGAAAATCCCAGTAGATTAGCAGTTTCTGAAATACTCAGACCAGCCCTTCTGGCACCAACAATCATGCCACGTTCAAAGTCACTCAAATCACCTTTCTTCCCCATACTGATGCTCGGTTTGAACTGCAGGAGATTGTCTTGACCATGTCTACATGCCTAAATGCACTGAGTTGCCGCCATGTGATTGGCTGCTTAGAAATTAAGTGTTAATGAGCAGTTGGACAGGTGTACCTAATAAAGTGGCCACTGAGTGTAAGTGAACCTCAAGGAACATATTAAAAATGTTTTAAAAATCCATGTCATGGCCTCTTTAAACACCTTCAGTTGGTCATTTCTATCATGCTCAATGCGGTGAAAAACGTTAAAGGTGTTAAAGGAGTATATGTGTCATACACTCTGCACATCCAGCCTTCATAATAAAGTAATAAATGTAAAATAAAAAATAAATCTGTATTGGCATGAATCATCAAATGGTTTCATGCACAGTATTTGTTTTAGTATAATTAGTCCTGCATGTATCACCAGTGTTCATGAATACCAGCACAAAGAATGTGATATCTTCACAAAGATGGTAGACATCTGGCTCTCGACCAAGATCCACTCAGCAACAAGAGTAAATATTCACCAGACATGAACACAAGGAGTAATGCTCACAATCTGTGACAAAAGACAAGAGTGTAGGGGGAAGAGAAGTTGCAGAAGAAATGATGGCATTGCTAGTGAATAAGGGAGGATTTGGGAAAATACTGCCATAGAGATGTAGCTAATGAGAATATAAAAAGATTCTCACTGGTGCAAATAATCTACTCTGCCTTCCAATTGACTGTATTTCAGTGCAGCTCATATGTTTCACTGAACATGTATGCCTGTGTGACTGATTTGAGACATACCGCTTCAATGGAAGCAATAACATCAGACTGTCTGTACAGACAGTTTACGTGATCAATGTTTCAAATATGCTTAACATTATGAGTTTTTGATGGAGAATCATAAATATGTATTCCTCAATTTACATTTCTTTGTTTTACAGTACACTTTTCAAAACCCTAAAACTACCTGTTTATTTCCAGGTTTTGGTTCCCAGATGGTCTCATACTTTTTCCCTTATTGCGTTTCTACACATTATACTATCATAAACTGAATTATGTACTATATACCATGTCTTGTGCACAGCCAATTGAAGTTTATTTGTCAATTTGCAATTTATCATTATTTATTTATGCTATGCTAGGCTATTACAACCCACATGTCTTGAAACACAATAAAGAAAAATCTAATCTAATAAAATATTTATGTTGCAGAAAATAATATATTTTGTAATGCACACATTCTCTTCACTGTGTATGAACTGCATAATCTGCATTTGAATATGCACTTTTTTTCTCTTTTCAAAAGTTGATCAAGAGAATCAACAGGTTGACTGGCCGTGTGCCTATCTCTATGATACATCACATTAGAAGCAATGAAGGTCAGATATAGGTTTGATGGATGGTTACGATTATACTCGCAGCACAGAACTCAATGTGTTCTAGTGACCAAGATCACTTCAAAAAATGAGAACAGCCTAATTGCATATGCATAATGGAATTAGTAATGCAAATCATCAGCACTTTATTCTGGTTATTTTGATGGACACCTTCAAAACAACATTGATGAGATATAAGTGGCACCTACTGTGGGCTCTTTGGGTAGAAAGGCAGGGTGACATGACTGAGTTCGTGAATATCAAAGGCTGTAGGTTCGGCTGAGATCGCCTGTCTCTTGGTCCTCTGGTGCTCTTGAAGGACACTCTGCTTGTGGACTTGTTGCGTTGCCGGTCTTATAACTGATCGGTATTTGTCTAACTCATTCTGAAGCTTCTGGATGAGTTCATCTTTCTGATCCAGCTCCAACTCCAGTTCATCTATAAGCGCGTCTCTCTGTCTCAATTCTTCAATCTTCTCCTGTAACGCGTACTGGAGATCGCGTAAAGTGCCCATTTCTCCACAGTTAACGATCCGCAGCCGTTACCAACTTGGCGAACGGTCAGTTTTCGGTCATGAAATTAAAAACAAACGGCTTTTTCTCGTATGTTCCGTGACAATGTCGCCAAAATTCGCAGCGCCAATCCACCGGTGTGCTTTCCCGTTACTTATAACGAAGGAATGAGCGGGGAAACACCCACGGCGTCTGCAGACATCATATTCGGGAGACGAAGTTTTACAGGGCATTCATTTTTTTTTTGTCCAAATACGTCAGTCGCAGCTGTGGAGCGCGTCGGGCGCGAGTGGAACGCCATGAACGCGCAGTGAACGCGCTGTGAGAGCCACATGCTCGCGGCTCCCAGACGAGCCAATGGGGAAAGACTCAAGCGCGCACCTGCAACAACCGCTGAGAACTCTCTGCGTGCGCTACCTTTCACGAGCACATGAGCACACTTCAATAGCAGTTCCTTTACCTTCATAAAAGCGAACATTTCACCAATTGGATTATTTATTTTGTTTAGATATTTCAACTCCTAAACTGTGCAAATCAGACATCAAATTAAATACACTCCCTCAGAGAAATGTGCAACCTAGCTGTCTCAGTGGTTAGGAGTTTGCCAAACTTTTTCTGAAAGGCTTATTTAATCAAATATTTCATAAAACACTTTAAAAAATCAAGCGTGCTTTTTATATTTTGTAAGATACACAGTAAAAACGTTTTTCATCATCGGTTAATCGTTTAATGTTATTCCTGCAATGTCAGAAGAAATGTCCCTGTCATTAAATAAGAGAAGCAAAGTGAAAATCACTGTTTCATCTATTTTAAACACAACATTTTGTAAATGACAAGTAGGCGTAAAACAACATGTTCCAGTAGCAGGATCAATATATTTGTTTATCCTGCTGGAACAACATTCCAATCAACCAATCAGATTTGAGGGAGAAGTTTGCAGTTTATGTCAAGTTTAGGGTTACAACCAGTGCAGATTGGGTGCTTCGACATCAGTGTTATTCACCATTTCCCTCTGATTTCAGGGATATATTATGGGATGGATGTGCCATAATAAAAAAATCACACAAAAAAAATCACACAAAATGTAATAAAATATATAAATAACAAACACAAAAAAAACACTGCTTCAAAAGACCTAAAGGTAAAGGATATATAACATTATATATGTATAAACTTTTAGCTCAATAATTTTAGTGTATTATTAATACACACACACAGAATGAATTGAATTGAATTATAATTAATGGCAAGAACACACAATCTTTAAAAATAGGATCAAAAGCGTCCTCTAGTGGAGAAAGTCTACAACATATCCAGACAGAGATAAAGATTTAGAATAAAGATTTAACACCAACTGCTGCAAATAGCTAATAACATCAATAGTTAAAATGAATTGCTTTAAATATGTATTATAATAATATGAAGGTTAAGCATGTTTGCAAACTGCATCTTTATGCACTCTAGTTAGCACAGTAAGCAACATTTCTTGTTTCATATACCATTCTGTTTGATAGAAAGGATGTTAATAAAGTTGATAATAAATGTCCTGAATCTCGAACCCCACAATGTAGCACACACACCTCACTGGGGACATTATTCAGTATCTAGTCCATGCCTTCCTTTTAACTGATTTCTATTAACACTGTCCTAAAATGAATCCCATTTATCATGCATAGCAGAAAAGACCAATTACACACTATTGATGATGAGGCTCTGTCGTTCTCGCAAACCATTTACACGAACTGCAGATCAAAGTGGCTGTGCCAATGTGGACGTGAGAGATGTGATGCTAATGTGGAAGGCCTGAGCCCGTATCTGCAGAACAAACACAGGGAAGATAACACACTTTCCATTCTCAAGTGCTTTTCAAGCAGCTTGTTGATTATATAAGGAGTTCTACATTAGAACACACAGGATCAGAGAAGAGGGTGGGCCCTGATTGTCAAAGAGAACGCTTTTTATCAGTCACAAGAACCTGATATGTACGGTCGGTGTATATGATGCTATATTAAACTAAAAACAAGTTCAATGTTTTAAAATGCCAATAATATTGTGGAATATTACCACCATTTAAAAGAACTGTTTGAACTGTGTTATATTTGAAAATAATAATAAACTACATTTGAAGTATATACATGCAAATATTTCTAAAATATATACATGCATGTGTGTGTGTGTGTGTGTGTTTGTGTGTGTGTGTGTGTTTTATATATATACAAAATAATTAACCAGACTACACTCTCATATATTATATAAACACAAACATTTATTTTGGATGCGATTAATCGCGATTAATCGTTTCACAGCCCTAGAAAATATATATAAAATATAATGCATATGCTGCTGATTTGCTGCCTTAAGAAACATTTCTTGAGAACAAATTTTTATGCTTAATATTTTTTTCTGTAGACTCTCCCATTCAAAAGTTTTGAAGTATATGATTGAAAAAAATATGATAATTAAAATAATACTTTTATTCAGCAAGGACACATTAAACTAAACAAAAGTAATTCAACAAAACTAATCAGTGATGACGTTAAAATATTTTTATATTTCAAATTAATGCTTAGATTTTGTATTATCTTAGTATTTTTAATCAATATTATATATATATAATTGATTTATTTGTATTTTTGTAAAGCCATAAGCTCAGGTGATCTTTAATCTCAAACACCAGCAGAAAAAAAATTGTCGATTTAATTGAGATTTAATATAAAAAACATATCTTATATTTGATATACCTTGGTTGCATATATATATTTATTTTAGATTATTTATTACATTATTTAAAACTCATTACACCACATTTGTTTTATTCCTATTTTTTTTTTTTTTTAAATGTTAAAGGGGTGATATAATGCTCCTTTTTACAAAATGTAAAATAAGTATCTAATGTCCCCACAGTGTGTATGTGAAGTTCCCCACAAATCATTTTTTCATAGCATGTTAAAATTGTCCTTTTTTGAGGGTGAGCAAAAATGATTTCTGTAAAATAAAATATCTCCCTTTGCTTTGAACTTTGAGAATTGTAGCTTTGCCGATGTTATTTATGCTCAAACAGCAACATTACACACTAACTAAAGTTAAAAGACTGAAATCATAATCATCCACCCCTATAAAACCGAACCAAGTATTAAATGAATACTTGAATACTCATGTTATAAATCAGCCCATTCTCATCCCAAGGCGTCATATACTGACGCTTTTGCCAATGCGTAGACATCCAACGCACATGGCACCTTTTAGCATCAATATGAGACACAGATGGGGCAGAAGGCGCCTCCTAGTGGTCTAACCCTAACCCTACCCCAGACCTAAACCTACCCATAACCGAAGCGTGTTATATTGAAGCTAAAGGGTGCCATGTGCGTTGGATGTACACACTTTGGTCCATATGGCACCTTGGAATGAGAATGCGTTGAACGAATATATCAGTGGCTTAGAAAAAGCTTTTTACCAGATGTTGAGATCACATGACAGCTAAATACTACTCACTCAATAACTCTCTGACACATTCAATTGCTGAGTAAATCATATACACAGTCATAAATATGCTTAATTGGAGCATTATAATGGGATCATGAATTAATACAATTTTCTTTTCCATTTCTTCCACTCTTCATGATAGGTGTCAGTAACACTGTAAGCCAAGCCCACTGTAAAACAATACAGAGGCTGCGTCTGAAATCACATACTCTCTTATTTTGAATCAGTGCATACTTTTTGAGCACTTAAAAAACGATGTTCTAAATATTATGAGTGTATAGTATGAATGTAATCCGGTCAGCCCACATTCACCATGCTATCATTATCATGTGACCTACCAGCGTCAGTTGCTTGCTTCACTAACATTCATAAATCCTTTCCTGTGGCCTCATAAAAGTGTCTAAGATATGCACACTTCATAATCTCGTTGGAACTTGTAGGTCATCCGGGTACTCTTTGCCTACTTGCTAGTGTGCATTCGGGGGTTACTTAATTTGTAAAACAAAGACAGATTTCGGACACAGCCTGAGTGCGGCTTTCAGTGCCTGTTACAGATTCCTCACTATTTTAATATCAACACTTCAAGGGATGATGACATTTTACTGACATCTAGTGGCTACTAAAGGGAAGTTATTTTACTTTTGAGTCATTTTAGAGGGCAGGCAATAGTTAAATGAAGTGTCAAGACTGCTTAATACAATCCCAAAATGTACTTCTGTGTATTATCGTCAAACGCAACCTAAAAATGTAGCATAAATTTCAATCATATTCAGCAAGCCACAGCTCCCACTGCCCCCCGCAGAAGTTAATAAAGATATTCATTTACTGAAATGGGGTTTACTCATTCCCACTAAATGTGGCACATTCCACATGTTTCCAGGAAAAGTTGAAAGTTATAATATGTGAATCCTAAATATAGCAGTGAATATCTATGACATTAAATATTTAACAACCAGCATTAAATATTCAACAAGGTTAGGGTTATACAGAAGGCCTATTGGACATTGAGCAAGAATGTGAAAGAGTGCTTTTAGGCCTAGGAGCATTAGACCAGATGTGAACTTATGTGAATGCATTAGCTATATTAGGCATTACAGACGAAGATTATTCTAATGTCAGCTAATTATGATGCATATACAGTAGCTGGATACCATGCAAACAAATCACTTTAATAAAACAAAAACATGTAACCTGCATCTCATTTTATCCATTGCATTGTTAGAGGCAAAACTGGTGAAGCATTTAAACCCTAACCCACAACTCACACCTTTTTTTTCTGGAATTTATGCTCCACTCATTTAATTCCCAGAAAGAACAAGTTGCATTTTAAAAAAAGTACTGAAACTTGGGAGAAATATATTGCAGGTCAGTGACAATACACTTAAGTACTCATGACTCATTACTTCGTGAGCTTAGAATTATAAGGTTCTATCTCCACTTTTGGTCGAAATTGAGTTTTTGACATAATCTGATCCATTAGGTGTTTATTAATGCCTGTGTGGTGTTATTTTTGTAAAAAAAAAAAAAAAAAGAAAAAAAAAAAGAAAAAAAACATTAATAGATAAAGCTATAATAAAAGATTATATACTACATAATAGTTTTGCCAGCTGGGATGTAAAAACTTTGATGCTCAATATCCCAGAACTACCCTAAACCTTATATAGAACCTTATAATTCTAAGCTCACGACTTGCTTCTGGCAGATTATAAGAACTGACTTCTCCAATGAAATACTACTGATGCCCATCTGCAATACCATCAAGTACAATCAATCAAATGTAGCAAACATCACTCCTCTGCACCTGTCCCACAATATGCAGCAATGTAACTCATGTCTAACAATCTATTAATTATCATAGAACAGATCATGGATTGACTGGTTTTACTTAACACACACATTCAGAGCATGAAAACATTTGTTTGTTTGATATTAATAATCTAATCAAATAAAAAGCTTAAAGTCATTTTTCTCAGTTCCAGATTTAGCATTGTTACAAGGTTTAGGCCAGTATAGTATAGTATGGTATACTACAGAATAGTATAGTAGCCTATAGTCATTAGGATAGTATAGTAGCATGTAGTCACCATTGTAGTATAGTATAGTAGTATAGTATAGTAGCCTATAGTATAGTATAGTAGCCTATAGTCATCATTATAGTATAGTATAGTAGCCTATAGTATAGTAGAGTAGCCTATAGTAGTATAGTAGCCTATAGTCATCATTATAGTATAGTATAGTGGCCTATAGTATAGTAGCCTATAGTATAGTATAGTATAGTATAGTATGGTAGCTTATAGTATAGTGAAGTAGCCTATAGTATAGTATAGTAGCCTATATTATAGTATAGTATAGTATAGTAGCCTAACGTCATCAATGTATAGTATAGTATTGTATAGTATAGTATTGTATAGTATAGCCTATCATCATCAGTGTATAGTATATATAGTATAGTCTATAGTATAGTATAGTATAGTATAGTATAGTATAGTATAGTATAGTATAGTATAGTATAGTATAGTACAGTATAGTATAGTATAGTCATACAAAGTGACAAAATCTTGCCTACAATTTGTAATCACGTGTAAAATTATACAGTAGTATATTCAGTAACCCAGCTGCAGGGAGCATTCTCAGAACTTCCATATGTTCTCTTAAAGTTATGAGAACGTTAGAAAAAACGTTCTTAGAACATATTTTTGTTAGCTGAGATAGTGTCGTATAGAGCCACGAGTGAAAATCTAATCTTTATCGGATCAGTATAGTCACTCACAGAGTAACAGACTCGACTCGGACGCAGACCATCAGTCTGGTCATGACACCGAGGCAAAAAGCACAGGTCTATAGTAGCCTAAATGAAGTGTTCTTACCTGTCCGACTTGGGGTGTT
The DNA here is from genome assembly GCF_988280905.1 of Pimephales promelas. Classification (NCBI taxonomy): domain Eukaryota; kingdom Metazoa; phylum Chordata; class Actinopteri; order Cypriniformes; family Leuciscidae; genus Pimephales; species Pimephales promelas. The sequence goes on along the minus strand of NC_142785.1, from coordinate 15,850,515 downwards.
TGCGTAAAGCTTCGCTTGTCAAATCCTGGAAAGACTTGTATGCCTGCGGTTCCGCGGAGATGCCCTGCGCGCGCCTGGTTCGTCTGGGTCCAATAGCGCTCGGCAGAACTGACTGACATTTGTGCAGCTTTCTCTTCAGTTCATTCACCTCCAGCTCCTTTGCCGACAGCAGCCTCTCCATTTCCTTTATCCTCTCCTCTTTTATGAGCAGCATCTTGGCAAATTCTTCGTCTAATTCACTCATATTTGAAGTTTGAACAGAAGAAGACTGCCGCCGAATGATGGCTAAACTCTGTCAGTCAAGATTCACTTTACCACAGAGCAGCTGTGCTCCGAGCACTCCCTTCCTGCAGACTGGGACGATTGTTTCATTGAGAAACCAATTAGACGTTCCTCTCCCTCCTTCCCCAGAGAGACCTGATCATGATCACTCCGCTCCAGTCTACAGCAAACGCTTTCTTAACGCACGATCTCGAGCCTCAAATAGAATCAATGATCATATATGATTGGTGACGTGCCTTTTTGTGTTATGTACAGATACAGGATAGACAAAGCCTTCTTGAAAAACAACTTTAATCCATGAACATACTTTATTTTGTTATGTATTTTGTTATGTACTTTATTTTGTTATATTTAGTACATAAAGGAACCAAAATATGTATCTTTCTCAGTAACAATCAAAAACCACACAAACTGCAAAATTTCCATGTCTTTGTTTGCATTTATTTATTTATTTAATAGTAGATGTATCATATAATAGATAAAAAATTATTTATATTTCAGTAACAAACAATATAGGCTATTATATAATATATATATATATATATATATATATATATATATATATATATATATATATATATATGTGTGTGTGATTGTTTTTTGTTACTAAACTTAATTTATTTTAAATAAATAAATAGTATTGCATTTATTTGTTTGTGTGTTTGTATTATTAATAGGCCTATATCATTTTTTTTATTTTTTTTGTATTTATTGTTTGTTTGTTTGATTGTTCCTATTGAGGGATGTTTTATCATCTGAGATACACTGAAAAAAAAGTTTCTGCCTTAAACTTACAAGTTGTTTGTACTAAAAAATGTAAGTTATTTCAACTTACGGGTAAATAACATTACACTGACGTTAAAAAAAAATGAATTGAATCTTCTATAACTTTGTATGTATGGCCTATAATACAATTAAAGTTGTTGCATTCAGCAAAAGCTGTTATTTGAAGGCTCTGAATAGAAACACCTCAAATATCATATTATGCATATGCTGGTCTTCTTGGCTCAGTCATCCAAGAAAAAACTAAAGTTAATCTTTACAGACCCACTGATCTGGAATATGGGAGAGAGAAAAAAAAGATTTCACTGTTCAAACTTACAGATAGTAAAGATGTACGTAACTATGTTACTGGGTACTAGTTTTCAATTTTGACTTTATTAATTTGTTGTCAGCAAAGTTTTAGTAAAAACAAAATGGTCATTTTTGTTTGTTTGGTTATTTTTCTTCAGCGTCTGACTGATCCGGTCACCTTGACTTCTGTTCTCTCTGCTTTGTTTATGTCACACAAGACAAAACCTGCTGTGATTCACAAAATTTGAGCATGGTTGGTTATCTCATCCCAATGAGGCAATGCCATCCGCAGCTCTCTAGGGGAAAGAGGATCAGCTTTCAGACAGACAGTCAATGGTCTGACAGTCAATGGTCTTCCTGTAATGCACACGATTTCTCTCATCGAAACTGTAGAGCGTTCCTAAGTGAAGACAGGATGTTGCAAAATCAATGATGTTTATGTCATCATGCGCCTCTACTGCTGGATTTATCTAAATGGAGGAAGGAGGAGACGCAGCCTGAGCTGATGTTGCTGAGAGACTGTGATGGAAAGGAGGGGGCTGGGAGTTTTAAGTACAGATTTACTCAATACAAATGCAGAAGAGCACTTGAAGGGATATTTCCCTTTAAAAAAAATGTATTTACTCACCCTCATGTCCATGCAAATAGTCCACAACAGAAACAGGGGCTTCATAGAGACAGAGACAACTAAACAGGGTGTTACTGACAGACTGGGAAGAGAGGAACTGCAACAATGTTAAAGGGTTAGTTCACCAAAAAAATGAAAATTCTGTCAGTATTTACTCACCCTCATGTTTTTCCAACCCCGTAAGACCTTCGTTCATCTTTGGAACACAAATTAAGATGTTTAAGATATTAAGATCGCTCCTGCCAACCCGGTCTCATCCCAAGACGTCATATAACTGACGTTTTGGGACGTCTTTTGACCATACGTCAATATCCGCCTTTTTAGGGCCCCCTTAAACGTCGGTAGATGAGGTTATGGGATCCTAACTCTACCCCAGACCTAAACTTAACCCTAAACCTAACCTGTCACCTAACTGACGTTAAAGGTAAAGCGTCAGTTGTATGACGGCCCGGGATCGCCATCTACCGACGTTTAAGGGGGCCCTAAAAAGGCGGATATTGACGTATGGTCAAAAAACGTCCCAAGACGTCAGTTATATGACTTTTTGGGATGAGACTGTGTTACTCCTGCATACTAATCTATAGGCTTCTTGAGGGAATGACACTTGCTGGCATCTAAAAGTCATTAAAGACATTGTTAAAATAGTCCAAGTGACTACAGAGACTCAATCTTAAGTTTATCAAACGACGAGAATACTTTTTGTGCGCCAAAACAAACAAAAATAATGACTTTATTTCAAATATTTACTTCCTTCTCTATGGGCCTGTAGCCAGTTAACGTAGTGTGATTGCGTAGAGCTACGTCACACGAAGGCTCACTATTGGCTGACGCTGGTCATGTGTGTGATGCGTGTGACGTACAATAACAAAAGCTTACGCTATTAAACTAGTAACCTGACTCGAGGCAGAGAGAGAAATAAACAAATAGTTGAAATAAAGTCGTTATTTTTGTTGTTTTTAGGGACCCTCATTATGTTACTGTGTTAGTGTGGGGCTCTTTTGATGGTGTTACACGCTAAACAGTTTTTAGAGATAAAACCGATCAAATCAAATCAAAACAATTGATTATCATGAAAACAAATCTCAGAGAATGATCAACTAGGTACCAATGTGTTATTAGACTTAATTTTGTGCAGTTCTCCTTTAAAAAAAAAAAATCACAAGGGTATATAACTGATTTTTTTTTTTTTTATCTTGTAGAATAAAACATAAAAATGTCTTGAGCTTGTTTACCACAGACCTTATTTCAGACATTTAACCAAAAACCCATTGACATCAGGACGATGGAACTGGAAATGCTACAATGCTAACTTGTTTTGGTCTAAAAAAAAAAATATCAGTCATTCCTGCACCATGGATTTGTACTGTATGAACGGTCCTTTGGGTTTTTCTGTTCTCTTTGGAACTTAACAGGCATGTAAATGTTGAATCCAAGAAAACTGCATGAAGACTCTTCAGATATTCTCTGCATGGTATAAAGTGAGTGAAGTGACAGTTGAACTAATCCTTTGTACACCAGAGAGAGTTGATGAAAGAAATATTGGAAGTCATCATGATGTGGGCATTGTTTGTTATTTTGCAGTGTTTGAGTGGGACTTCAATGATATGGATTTATTTTTAGGTTTGCACCCTCACTCTAATCTCTTGGTGTGGAACAGCTTTATTCCTTGGCGGCTATAATTGCCATGGGAATGAATTACTCGTCTTTTCAACACCTCTCTCATGCACTGATCTGCGGCGCTCGGATCTCGCTCCTGCCAGGATATGATTCTCAAGTGCACTCCTACAATTTCCCGGAGACTGGACCCTGCTGACTGAACTCACAGAAGATGATGCCTCTTTCCTGCAGCTGCAAATACTGTTTTGTATATACAAGTGCTGTTTCTCTTTATTTTATTTATTCCTTTTTATTTATATTCATTAATCTAATAAATGTATTTGTTATATCTACTTTTTATTTATAAATATTATGTATTTAAGTGTGGCTGTTTACCCTCACTGATATATATATATATATATATATATATATATATATATATATATATATATATATATGCAGCAAGCTTAACATCCCTCCAAAAAATAACTAAGACAGAGCTGACTTCAAGTGCATTTAATGCAAGTGGTGTAAAACTGCAAAAAACAACAATAGAAATACATTGCTTAACTTACAAGACACTTAAATGAGTAGAAACCAGTGAAGAATTTTTGCCATAATTTTGAAACATTTGAAATGGTCACTCATTTCGCAACATGACATCATGACTTTTGCGTAAACATATACGCCACTTTCGAGTCAGGTGGCGTGTTATCTATACGCATTTTGAGCTATCCGCGTGTATCCATATATGTCTACGCCATTAACGTCCGCGTCATTCCGCGTCTCCGTACATGCAGTCAAATCTCCAGTCATAAATGCCATTAACCCCAATGACGGTTAAGTTTAGGGATGGGGTTGGGGTAAGTCATATCTTTTTTTTTACCTAGGATGGTAAGGGAACAGTCATAAATGCCATTAACCCCAGTGACGGTTAGGTTTAGGGACGGGGTTGAGGTAAGTCATATATTTATATAACGTTAAGTCAACACTGAAAGGCGATTATGCGTCTTGATAGCACGCCAAAAATGGAAATACGAATTGGCGTGTCATACACACGCTACTTCATGAGATCTTCAGCTGAATCATGTGATTCACAAGAGGTTTAGGGATGGTGAATCAGATTCAGGCGTAGGAATATCTTAGAATCTTAAACCAGTTCACATATGAGAGGTCCTTTCTAACATCCACTACCAGACAACACTTTAAAGGTGCCATCTGGAACTAAAAATCAAAAAATATTCCATATTCCATAACAGATGGGGGCAGTATACCTCCAGAAAATGTGTTGTGCCGCTGCCGCACGCACTCACGTCTTCAAACAACACAAACGAGCGCTGTTTTGCTCTCTTTCTCCGCATATTATTCAAATCATTTGACACGATAGTAAAAGGTCGGAAGACCGCAGTTTCACGTGGAGCATTTGGAGATTTTTAGAGATCAGAGACTAAATGAACAACATCTCAACACTAAATGATGAAGACCGACTCATAGACGCCTGTCTCAAAAACAAGCTGTTGTATTTCGACGATATGGGAAAATAAAAGCCTGCAGGCTATTATTTTAAGTTTATGGTATTCGTTTTGTTCATATTACACTTTTATTGTTAGTTTGAATTAATTTGACAGACAGCATTCGCTGATGTTGATCAACCTAGCGAAATTCAGAGCTGCCAGCTCTCACGAATTCACCGTGAGACACATGCAATTAACACTTAGCAAGCAGGTTAGTTAAGCTCTCAGATTCTGTCAATTTTATTATGCAATTCAAACAATAAATACCGTTTTGGCGCTTGTACATGTTACACCACAGATCCCTAGCGCACGTGAACCGATCATCTCTACTAGCTAATGGAAAAAGAACCCGAACACTGTTGAAAGATACAGTATGCTACAACTTACCAAAATGTATTCCTCATGCATAATGTCAACCAATCATTTTTTGAACTCTTCCCTGAACTGAAATGTAGTAATGGGCTGTATTTCCACAGGACTGACATCAGGTTCAAGTACACACACAAGCCGGCGCGAGCGCGACTCACTCGTGTACTGCAGTTTGGCTGGTGGTAATGTTGCCCGGCCGCATACCGCCTCCCATGGCCGGAACTGGTATTACGACACCTGCCGGGCCGGGGCTAGTCATTTAGCATGCTAATTTAGGTTTATATCTCGGCAGCACTATAACTTGTCAGTTTTTTAATTACATCATTGCACTTATTTCTTCTCATTCTTTTGATGCGTGTAGCTCATTTTTTGGATATTTTTACCTCAATTATTACATATGGCACCTTTAAAATAATTTTAAAAATTTAAATGTTTCATTATATTTGAAAGAAATCTATTTTGCTCACTAAGGCTGCATTTGTCTGATCAAAAATATAGAAAACCAGAAAATATTATGACATATTATTACAATTTAACCAACTGTTTTGTATTTTAATTTATTAAAAACATAATGTTTTCATGTGATGTAAAACTAAATTTTCAGCATATTTATGCAAGTTTTCAATGTCAGAAATCATATACTGTACTTTAAGGGTGTGTGTGTGTGACATGTGTCTTGAGGCTGTGCCAATATTGTATGCAAAACAATAACTCTGAAATTCAAATGTAATTTTTTACCTCACAGAGCTAAGAAAGAACAAATGGGTGGGCAACAGATGGCCATTTTAATCATAAAACAGCATATGTGTACTCCCAACTCCAAAACGTTCTCAGCCCTCAGGCTTTATTCAAATTCAACAGAGGTCCTTGAGTGCCTGTCTCACCCCTACCACCGTGTCTATATCCATGGAGCGAGTGTACGGATGAAAAGGTCAGGGCACTTGAATCAGACTAGTTTCGACAACGTAAAAAGAAACTGTCAGGATAGTAAGTCCTGTTTGTAAATGGGAAGAACCTCTTTAAGTATGACATATCATGATACATCAAATGGTATTTCTCATATTATGAATCAGATAAGGTACAATTTTGGAAGGTGATGTTGGAGCAGCTTCATGATCAGCTTATTATTAGACATTTGACAAGTGAGCGGGCTTGGCTGACTTAAAAGCGTTTTTAGCCAGCTGAAAACACTAGACGCTCTGCTGAAGACGCTGTGCTTTGGGCGCTTGAGAGCATTTTAGCAGCGCAGCGTTTTTTTTCCATTGAGACGTTTTGTTGCTATGATACAGAATATCCGCAGCAGTTTGAATGTTGTGACAGTTGGTCGTTGTGGTATTAGTCCCGCCCCTTCTCCACTGTGATTGGACGGCAGGGTAAAAAGTGACAGTGATGAGCGCTGCGTTTTATCCAAAGTTGAACATTTTTCAACTCCCAGCGACCAGTAAAAACGAAGGGGGGTGGGGAGTTCATACTTATTATACGCCAAAAAGTGCACATCATATGCACGCGAAAAACGCGTACCATATACACGCAAAAACTATTTTTTGCGTATAAATGGCACGAGAAATGACATTTGTGCTATAGATATGAACTTTCATGAGATCGGGCTCGAAAAAATTCCATATAAAGATGTACTTAAGCTCTACTGTCACGATCACCAGCTGGAGTGGCTTGATAGCCACCAGAGGGAACTCCACCCGAGATTATTCACTCAATCAACAACTACATTTCCCATAATCCTTTGCCTGGTCTCATCATCCCTGATTGTTTACAGCTGTGTCTCATTAGCCTGTTTCCTTTTTTGCAAGCTAAAGTGCACGTTCGCAACGCAAACATCCCAAGAAGAGCAGCGAGTGTCTTTTAAAGATGCCTATCTTATCCTGCAGCTCGTGCCGAGCCACCCTCAGCGCCGGAGACCGCCACTTGATCTGCGCTCTCTGCCTGGGCCAGGAATACGCAGCGCTCGCTCGCGCCGACGGCGGTTGCGACCTCTGCGAGGAACTTCCTATGTCGACCCTGCAGGCTCGACTTGAAATTTTTAATACCGAAGCCACCGCACCGCCTTTCGTAGCACCGTGCAGGAAGAAGTGCCGTTCACAAAGCCCAGTCTTCTGCACAAGCCACCTCATAGCGCTCAGATTAGCACAGTCAGACTTCACAGCGACGGCAGGACGGCCACCCTAGATCGCGCTTGGACAGCCACCGCGCCCTCTCTCTGCCCGCTCTGTTACATGGCCAGTAAACACCTCTATGAATGCAAGTCCCATACCCCCCTCCGAGCGTGCATGCTTACTAATAAACGCTTTTCCCAAAGCGTCGCCTGCCCTTCACAAGGCTATCACTGCACGCTCCCCATCGGTGAAGATCAGGTTACAATGTTAACCCGGCACCGCCACTCTGTCATTCCCCTAAGTTCTTATGTACATGTACTGGCCCGCACTTCTGCCGACCACCTATTATCCCCACTTTTAAGGGCTCCACGGATCCCCCACTACCCTAGTGCATTTCTGAGCACTCTTCATGGGTTTGACCCCTCACTGTTTGCCGGATTTATCTGTTTTCTGGATTACCCTGTTTGCCTGAGTTTCCTAGGGATGGGCAAATGAAGTCTCATGAAGCACTGAGGCTTTCCCCTGATTGTTCCAGAAAAAGATTTAAAGCATCAAGTGTGTAGAAAAAAGCGCCATCTTGTGGCAGGTAAAATTTAGAGCAGCACTAACCCCGAGTGTGCAGCGCCATTCTATTACAAATAAAATTCTAGTACAAATAAAATCCTGATGTTAGGCTAAATGATGTTAGGTAGTTCTCCGATAATATAACTCGCATATTAGTGTGGCAATAAATTAAATGTAACAATTATATGAATATTAATCATAAAAATACTAACAGAGTTGCTTGATACAAGTGGTCTAATTATTTTAGGGTTTCTTTGCTTGCTTATATGGCAGAATATATGATCATGTAACATACAGTAGCTTATAGGCTTATTCATAAAACAAATTAGTAAATGTACTTAAACTTCCAAAAGCCTGTAGAGTTGTGGTCTGGGTTCAAACATTCCTACACGCAAAGTGGAGCATTTACGTGACTGGAAAGAAAGTAAGGCTTCATTTTTTGTTGATCATGTGCTCTCTGAAAACAATGTACTCCAGCACTCCAGCACAGCATGAGACATTTTGCTGCGTACTCGATACGTGCTTTGAACACCCATACATCCCTAGTTTCCTGCCTGGTGTTTGTGTTGGACTGTTTACCCTTTGTTTACGACCTCTTGCCTGTTTATAGGACTAATTCTTTGGATTACCCTTTAAAACTTAATTTGGATCCTGAACCTTTTTGTCTCTGAGCAGTATGTACATCTCATCCGCCCTTATCAGGGAACTCGCTCGCTCGAGGACCAAATTGGGGACTTCCTATGTATTGCTAATTTCACTAACCTCCCAGATTGTGCTCTCATTGATGTTCGTTATGAACTCAACTATCCATTAAAATCCACACTGATCCGTTATGGTCCTCAAGGATCAGTGAGCTAGTCCCTATATTATGCCCTTTAGTTGCCTAGGACCTTCTATACCGGAGCTTGGCACATCACGGTTTTCAGCAAGTCCAGTTTTGATGATTGCTAGTTCTGTGCTCTCAGTGCAGTTACAACATGGCCACAGCACCAGAGCCTGTTCAAAACATGGCCGCTACGCCAGAGCCTCCAGCTGTCACTAATGCTACATCAGAGTCTCCTACCGTCACGGATGCCACACCAGAGTCTTCAGCTGTCATGGACGCCATGTCAGAGCTCCCGGTCGTCATGAACATTTTAGATGAAGCCATTTAAGGAACACTCCACCATTTTTTTTAAATAGGGCGTATTCACAGTGTCCCCTACATTAAAACAGTTTGGCAAAAGCATTTCTTTCAAAGTGCATGCATTGTCTTAGTTTGGCAGCGCCGATTCTAGCTTAACTTAGCATAATGAATGGAGTAAAGTAAAAGTGATTAAAAACAAACAAAAAAAACCTAATTACTTCTTGTGGCCTGTGTATTCACAACGAGTACAAATATCATTTCAAATTAAGACTAGGCGATTAAATAGGCAGATGTTGATTTGGGACTAGATTAGGGTGAATCACAGGCGAAGCACTGCCACTTGTGCACAGTCAAATCACACAACACCTGAAATTCCATCAACATACCTGCGTGAATATTAGCTGGCTATTTTTACGACAGTAGACAATGAATGGTGATTGACATGGGGGATTTTTTGCAAGACCAAGAGGGTGACTTCTCAGACAGTCAAGATCCAGAACCATACCTCTACGAACCAGTTTTCAGAAGAGGAGCTGCGTTCAATGTAAATAGACTGACAGAAGAAGGATGTTGCGATCGCTCAACAGCCTGAGGACGTGAGGATGAGAGCCAACATGAACTAGTGGTGGGAGTGTGGGGGAATATGCCAACCTATGCCGACTGAAATAGTCTCTGTGTTGTGGCGAGTTGGACAAAGTACTGCCATCGATGACCAGAAAAACATGCCAGATCAAGATGAGCGTGCCCGCAGTTGTGTCGCAGCTTCCGATGATTTCTCGGCGTTGATCCATCCTGCGGTCCTCAACTTTTTTCCCGATTTGATAAAGTCAACTGGAAAAAACGCCTCCCGCTGAATGGAACCCAATGGACAGCTGTCCACAGAGTAAGTGATTATTTTGCGTGATATGACTGCGCACAAGTTGCAGTGCTTCGCCTGTGATTCACTCTAATATAGTCCCAAGTCAATTTCTGCGTATTTAATCGCCTAGTCTTAATTTGAAATGCTATTTGTACTCGTTGTGACAAGCCACAAGAAGTAATTAGGTTTTGTTTTTTTGTTTGTTTTTTATCACTTTTACTCACGACATGCTACTTGGCAAGATAGGATTCCATTCATTATGCTAAACTAAGCTAAGCTAGCGTCGGCACTGCAAACTAAGACATTGCATGCACTTTGAAAAAAAAAAATGCTTTTGCCAAACTATTTTAATGTAGGGGACATTGTGAATAAGCCCTATTTCAAAAAACAGTGGAGTGTGCAGTCCCTTGGCAATTGAGACTGGCTTCAAGTCTGGAGGACACACCACAAATTGAAGGGTAGAAGGAATTATTACCGGAATACTTTCCGGTTGAAAGGACACGCTAGGGCGCTTGGCTGCTGCTCCTCTCTACCACTTATTTTTAGTAATTTAGCCAGTGAAGAATATCTGTGTCTTTCTACCATAAATTATGCCTTGCACGCTGGACTTCTGCTTTGATCTCTGAGTGCTGTTTACTGGAATTTACTCTTCAGCTACCTAGCCCAGGAAGTACACTACTTACACCGCTGTGAGGTTACTGTTGGTGTGGACCCTCCCCGAATGGCTATTAGGTACACTGCTCGCCAGTTGTTGAACCTGAACGAACACTTAGATACGGCTAATGATATATGTGCTCTCTATGGTCATGTTGTAATACTGCGACCTAAGCGTTACATACATTGCTCTTCAAGGCGTAGTTTTTATGCTCAACATCTAAACCTGTCACTTACCAAAGACAGCTTACTCGAATATAGGGCTGGAATTGTGTCAGCTAGACCTATTTATTTTTCTGAGATAATTGTCAGTAATCAGAGAAACACTTAACAATCGATACAACCACTACATATACGTAGATACAACCATGCAACCATTTCAGTACTATGGTACGGTCTAAATCCTGAAAAAAATCAAATAAATAACAAGTTGGCAACAACTCTGTCACCCAACGATTCTTGTCTACAAACCACATTTCGTCACGAAAAACCACGCAATAACCTGAACCAGAAATGACGCGAAACAGCACGTGCGCCAACCCAGCAAAGAAGAGAACACAACACGTGAATATGGACATCAGACAGAAACTAGTGCTGCACACTGTTTGCGTGACAATCTGCTCTGAAAAAAATGCAAAAAAGGAGAAAAACTAAGATTTACCTGGTGTCCTCACCCCATGCGTTGCTATGCGTTGTACTCATGACATCACTGAGTTTGAGTCGCGCGTCGGCTTTGGATATCTAGCAGGCTAGATATTTTTCTGGGCTTGGCCACGCGTCTGCGAGGCGTCTGCGAGCGTTTTCGCTGCGTTGTTGGCTCTTTCATACTAACAGATTGGCAAGCGCTCATCGTCCGCGAATCCCCCGCGATTTGCACGGGATAACACCCTGACCTGTCGGCGAGATCAACGATTTGCAAATCGGGCATAAATCGGGCTTAAAATCGTGTAGTGTGAACTTGGCTTAAGAGACTGTCAGAGGTCATTCTCAAACTCCCTGTTTGCACGACCACAGAGGTCCTATATGAACTTCCTGCCTTCCCAGAAATTACCTCAGAGACCAACCTGGAAGTCACGTTATGACCAGCAAGGACCAAATATGCCTATTTTGACACAGCCTCTGAGGCACACCCAAACCTCTCCATGCTCTGTGTTTCAGTTTCACTTGAACAGCCATGATGGTCTCCAGTTAAGCAAAATCTGCCATGGGGGTCTTCGCAGTGGTTGTCATCAGTTTCGCCTGCTCCACCTTGGTGGTCTACACTGTTATGGTACTGTAGTCTTCTGCTTTGCTGTGGGGGTTTTCAAGGTTGCAGTTCTGTCTACAAGGCTGATGTGGTCTTCTGCTCCACAGTGGGGGTCTTCAGTTTCGTCTACTCTGATGTGGTGGTCTTCTGCTTTTCCGTGGGGGTCTTCAGTTCCGTCTACAAGGCTGAGGTTGTCTTCTGCTCCACCATGGGGGTCTTCAGTACCGTCTGCTCTGATGTGGTGGTCTTCTGCTCTGCCTTGGGGGTCTTCAGTTCCATCTGCTCTGATGTGGTGGTCTTCTGCTTTGCCATGGGGTTCTTCAGTTCCGTCTACAAGGCTGAAGTGGTCTTTTGAACCGTCTGCTCTGATGTGGTGGTCTTCTGCTCTGCCTTGGGGGTCTTCAGTTCCATCTGCTCTGAAGTGGTGGTCTTATGCTCCACCGTGGGGGTCTTCAATACCGTCTGCTCTTATGTGATGGTCTTCTGCTTTGCCGTGGGGGTCTTCAGTTCCGTCTACAAGGCTGAGGTGGTCTTCTGCTCCACTGTGGGGGTCTTCAGTACCGTCTACAAGGCTGAGGTGGTCTTCTGCTCCACTGTGGGGGTCTTCAGTTCCGTCTACAAGGCTGAGGTGGTCTTCTGCTCCACTGTGGGGGTCTTCAGTACCGTCTACAAGGCTGAGGTGGTTTTCTGCTTTGCCGTGGGGGTCTTCAGTTCCGTCTACAAGGCTGAGGTGGTCTTCTGCTCCACTGTGGGGGTCTTTAGTACCGTCTGCTCTGATGTGTTGGTCTTCTGCTCCACCATGGGGGTCTTCAGTACCGTCTGCTTTGATGTGGTGGTCTTCTGCTTCACCGCGGGGGTCTTCAGTACAGTCTGCTTTGATGTGGTGGTCTTCTGCTTTGCCATGGGGGTCTTCAGTTCCATCTACAAGGCTGAGGTGGTCTTCTGTTCCACCGTGGGGGTCTTCAGTACCGTCTGCTCTCATGTGGTGGTCTTCTGCTTTGCCATGGGGGTCTTCAGTTCCATCTACAAGGCTGAGGTGGTCTTCTGTTCCACCGTGGGGGTCTTCAGTACCGTCTGCTCTCATGTGGTGGTCTTCTGCTTTGCCGTGGAGGTCTTCAGTTCCGTCTACAAGGCTGAGGTGGTCTTTTGAACCGTCTGCTCTGATGTGGTGGTCTTCTGCTTTGCCGTGGGGGTCTTCAGTTCCGTCTACAAGGCTGAGGTGGTCTTCTGCTCCACTGTGGGGGTCTTCAGTACCGTCTGCTCTGATGTGGTGGTCTTCTGCTCTGCCTTGGGGGTCTTCAGTTCCATCTGCTCTGATGTAGTGGTCTTCTGCTTTGCCGTTGGGGTCTTCAGTTCCGTCTACAAGGCTGAGGTGGTCTTCTGCTCCACCGTGGGGTCTTCAGTACCATCTGCTCTGATGTGGTGGTCTTCTGCTCTGCCTTGGGGGTCTTCAGTTCCATCTGCTCTGATGTGTTAGTCTTCTGTTTTGCTGTGGGGGTCTTCGGTTCTGTCTACAAGGCCGAGATGGTCTTCTGCTCCACCGTGGGGGTCTTCAGTACCATCTGCTCAGATGTGGTGGTCTTCTGCTCTGCTGAGGTGGTCTTTGATTTAGCCTGCTCCACCTTGGTTCCCTGCTCTTCCTTCGTCTTCAGTTCCTCTTCCACTCTATGGACCTGGTTCTCCACCCAGCCCCCTGGTCCGCCCCCTGGTCTGCCTTCCTCCTGGACTTCTATGACCATATAAGGACTGTATGACATCATTTCTTTTTGGTATTACAAATAAAGAAACTTGATACTTTCTATAGAAAAAAAAATGTCTATAGAAAGAAACTGTTTTGGACCCCATTGACTTTCATTGTACAGCCAAAACAGTTTGAAGTTTTTATTCTTTGCATTTGTATAAGAGGTCAATCTGTGATATTTAGATCTTCTGTTGGTCAAGTTCAACCGTCATTTTGCTTTATGAATTCTGGACAGAGTTCAGCAATAGAAACTTTTTCTTATTTGCTTGTGTAGAAGTGAAGTAAACTTCTAAAACGTATGCCATTCATTGTCAGGCTGGTTTTGATTCTCAAACAAAATCGCTACTTTTTAAAGAAATCAACCAGTCGAATAAGTAGGCCCATAGCTCTATTTCGGTCAAGTAGGTTGTTGCTTTAACTGCTTTCAAGTCAAAGAAAAAGATTTCCTAAAAGAACAACAACATTTCCTCTAAGAACAAGAGTAGACAAAGGTGAAAACAGCAAACATTAATATGGGAGAAGGTAACAAGGGTTATTTAACCACTAAACAACAAAAAAAGTCTATATTTATCCTACTACTATCCTGCTGTTGGATAAAACTGTGACTCTGGCTTTAAATCATTTCAGTGTTGACACCTACAGTATATCGATGTACATTACAAACAAGGCGAGAGCAGCCTAGTTCTCCTTAAGGAAGCCACCTTTTGAAACATCTCTAACCATGCTAAGTTAATAATTCACATAATGCATGACTGCAGAATAACAGTCTTGGAATTAAAGTTAAACGGGGTTTAAGCAACGATGCCACAGAAAAAAACAAAAAACATTTTTGTTTCCCCAGAAGAACATTTGAGTAAACCATTCTTAAGGGGATAGTAGTTCACCCAAAAATGAAAATAAGCCCATGATTTACTAACCCTGAAGCCATCCTAGATGCCTTACTTCCAAAGTCAAACAGCCATTCACTTACATTATCAACCTTGGAAGAGCCAAGACATTTTTAAATATAACTTAGATTGTATTCGTCTGAAAGAAGAATGTACACCTAGGATGGCTTCAGGGTGAGTAAATCATGGGCTATTTTTTCATTTTTGGGTGAACTATCTCTTTAAAAGAAAAATGTTTTCTTAGTGTGAAGAAAAAACAACCCCTTTCCACTATAAATAACCTTTTGGGGATTGGAATGGTTCCATGTATGTTAAAGGTTCTTCTTGGAACCATAGATGCCAATAAAGAGCCTTTATTTTTAAGAGTGTAAACATAATGCTTATATAACTGGCTATCTAATAGATTTAAAATCACTTGTTATCTTGCATTATGGCTTTTTTCTTAGTATATAATCAGCACACAAGCATTATACAGTATATAACCTACATTTAAATCAGATAAAGTTGAACTCATGGTATTTCAATGCTGATCTGATTTGAGAGAACTGAAGTTCACTCTCAGCAGATCTCCCAACAATCATGTTTGTAATTGAGTCTTCTTCTTATGCTTATGAAGAGGGAGCTAAATGTATTAGTTAGCATTCAAGTGAGAAATGCTTCTATTAGCTATAGAACACTGTGTCTGGGCAGAACAGGAGCCTGGCAGAGAGAATTGTAATCAACAGCCGTTACCCTCCGCTGAATTTCACCGTGGCAAAAGGAATGAATAATGCATGGAAGGATATACAGTATACACAAAACTAATGACTGCCAATATCTCCAAAAGTGTTGGTTTTCTAGGGCTAATCAATGTAAATAATTATTTAACAAATATAATATAATTATTTCAGAGATAATTATTCATAACCACTTACAGTAGTGTTCAAAGATTAATGTTTTAGTGCAAACATTTTCTTGCACTCATAGTTGTGGTTACAGGACACCCATTCTGGTGTTTGCATAGCCAAAATTGTTTCAATATTTCAATGCTACCAAAGCTAAAAACGGATCAGGAAAAACTCATATGGACCATTATTTTGGTTCTTTATTGTGCCTTTTTGGACTTTGGCAGGATAAAAATAGTTCAGACATTCTGCCTAACATCTCATTTTGGAGTTTTAGTGAACTATTTTTTATTATTTATTTATTTTATTTTTTTAATAAGAAGGTCCCTTTATTCCTAAAAGGGGAGGACCTGTTATGTAGTCCAGTTACATAAAACCAGGTTACACTTTATTTCATTGGTCCCCTTAAGACAGTCTACTAACTATCGTTGTAACTACATTGTAACTTCAGTTAAATCTCATTAGAGTATTAGTAGACTGTTAGGTTAGTGGAAAAGTTGAAGTACTTGCAAAGTCACTGTTGAGGGACCATCAACATAAAGTGTTTGCAGATATGAAGCAGACAGTCTACTAATACTCTCATGACTGGTAGTTGTAGTTGCAAAGTTACTTAAAGGTTGTGTTGTTAAGATGTGTTTTGGTCGATCGGATCACAAGTGGACGACGCTAAATTCTGGTGTATCCTGGGTCTAAAACGTTTTGAGCTTGTCCACTTTCGTCCACTTCCAGAGGTAGTTGAAAACACATAAGACTGGGTTGCTTTCATAGTGTTTGAAGTGTCAAAGGTCATAAAGCAGTGGCATCCGAGACGGAGAGGAGTAGTACAGTTTGTGACTGTGACTGGAATTGTGTGCGGCTGCTGACAGAGCTTAAGCAAAGAAAGTCCAATTTACACATGGAAACCGAAATCAATACTACTCGGTAAAAGAAGCTTTTTAAGACTCAATAGCTCTCAGGCTTGTTATGTGTGCTACATGTATCCTCTATTCTCTGTGGAACTGTTTTCAATATGCCTAAGACAATATGTCTATCCACAACAACATTTGCATTTAAAGAGGCAAAGTTGTATGAGTCAATGAATGAATCACCATTCAGACCCCTCAGGGCCGGTCAGAGGCATAAGTGAACTAAGCAGCTGCTTGGAGCCCCTTGGCCACCAGGGGGCCCCCCGATCGAGTCGAAAATGTTTTTTTTTTAGATGGCTTAAACAAGTGACATAAATGAATTAATTAATATAAATGAATGAATATTTAAAGACAAGAACATTATGATTTCATGATCAATATACCCCCCTACAACTGCATCTGCCAGCGTTTAAGTCATGCGCATAATCTAGACCTCGCGCATGCACGTCACGGACTCACGGTAATCAGCCATGTCACAAAAAAGGACGTATCCCTCTGGTGCCGAAAATAGAACGAAGAAAATGACAGAGAGGAGAACAAAAAAGCAAGATCAAAATAGGCTATTCATGATTACTTACGGGATGTTTTGTGCAGCATTCAACGTTCCCATCTACGGCAAGCCCAGAGGGGAAAAAGACATACACAAACATATACTGTAGCTACAACGAGTGCCAGTTGATCAATACTAGTATTATAGTAACAGACTTTGTTGGATTCTGTCACGTACAATCTAACAGTCTGTAAAAAAGATTTTGTGGAGTTGCACTGTATTGAGACAGTTGCAGTGGCGTAGCCAGGGGAGGGGCCATGGGGGCACTGGCCCCTCCTGAAAACTGATTGGCCCCCCAGTGTGCCCCCACCCTTCTAATTGTCTGTCACTCAAAAATTCAAATCATAATCTTTCAGCTTGTAGAATAATTCATGATTCCGCGTCGCGCGATGCTTCTCAAAACCACACGGTAAGTTGATATATTTTATACAGCTTATTATTTTTTAAGGAAAGACGATGTGTTTTCACCCTGCTGAGGGGAAAATGATAAAGCCTGGAGTGGAGCGAAAGCACGTTACTCTCTCTAAGCATTCTGTAATCACTTCGCTCATGGTCCACTCCGGTTTTTCAATTCCCGCTCAAGGAATAACTGCTCCATGTTCACTCAATTAGTCTTAGATTTTGAGAAGTACATGTCAGGCTACTGCTCGGTTGCTGCGGTCGTATGATGGAAAACAGAACGCGGGTCAATATTGGTCGTTTCTCAATACCAAGAACGCAAACTTCGGAGAACGAACTCCCGAGGACGAGAGGACGCGAGTCCGGTCATTCTGCCAATGGAATAGCGCGTTCTTGATCGCGTCACTCAGCATGCGGCTACTCCGGTTATCTCTTATATGGTATAAAACACAACTTTGCTTCTTTTCATCAACAATAAAACGAAATACATATAAAACAGCACTCTGCCTCATTTCATTTATAAATGGACATTATCATGAACAGATTAATGGCCACAAAAATGTGGTTCAGGTAACCTTAACTCACATTGACTATCTTCACTGCATATATTTATAACACGAAATATAAAACACAACCCTGCTTCTTTTTATTTTCATTTTAAAAATGTGAAACATTATTGATCATTAAAACTGACATTTAACAAACAGACAGGGTTGTATCGTTTTGTTGTATTACACACAGTGAAGAGAATGTATAGTAAAAACATACACATAAAGAATATTTTATATATTTTAGAATATATAAAATTACACAACCATGTCTCTTTTGTTAAATGTCAGTTTTAATGATAATATCCCATTCAAAAGTATAAGTAGCCTAATAGGTAGGCTATAATAAGCTATACAATGAGCAAACAAGTAAACAATTCAGTTAAACATAAGTCAGCTCTCTAATGGGATACAAAGTTAAAGTTAAATAGCCTAAAAGTTAAATATATAAAGTTATGAAACTTCACTTTTCCCTCAGCCAGTTAGCATTGTTTGGTCTTATAAGATAAATAAAAACATGCACTGAAAAGTTATGTAGATGGTTGATTAGGCCTATTTGTCAAGATAAGTAATTGTTTTTTATAAATTAAAATAGCTTTTAAATTACGCAAACTGGCAATATTAGATCGGTTTAAAACATCTCTCCTTAAAACGCTATTGGTCTCGACTATTTAAATAAAGTTACAGGAATATGACTTGGCCTGAAAAAAAAAAAAAATCAGTCAAAAGAATTTTTAATTTAATCCCTGCATCCAGAAACATTCTCAAATAAAAAAATATAAAAAAGATAATTAAATAAAAATGCATGATTAAATAGCAAAATAAATAATTAATACTACTGGATAATTAAGTCACTGTTTCTATGATCCACATATATTACATTAAACTTAATCATACTTTTTTGAAAAAGTAGCTATCTAACAAAGTATTATATGTGATATTTTACAATCAATATGCTCAAGACTAATTAGCCTTCCTCGAAATAAGCAGATTTGGTCTATTCATCAATGCAAATTTACTGCAACTGCTGAAATGCAAATTGAATAGGATGTGGGGAAAAAGATGTATACAATTTTATTACAGTTTTATGAATTCATTAATTGTGTATTTATTATATGAATGATTAATATAATTATGCATTTATATAAATAAGGCTGTTCTATTATTATTTGTGAGTTGGACACTAATTCATTGGATTATTTTATTTATTACAGTTTTTCTATCACTTTTGTAAAGTGAAAAGTTAATATAAATTGTATTTTATTGTTTTGATTTAGAGCAGTAAATAACTGCTATTAAAAGATAACAGGGTATCACTGTTTATTGCTGATTTTAAAGCTTACTGAACTTGAAATGATTTGGATATCTACAGTTCTACATAAATACACAACATAAGAATGGCCCCTCTGTAATAATTGTGGCCCCTCTTGTGCCCCCCAGTTGAAAAAATCCTAGAATCGCCCCTGGACAGTTGAGAAATAATACTATTTTTACAGATTTCGACAATAATTGTCATTGTTGAACCCTTGCTCTTATTGTTTTTGATATCTCAGTTGTCATTATTTTAGCAAATCATTTATTTGATATGTTTTGAGACAGTTTGTTTTAAGAAGTTTCAAAGAGCTAGCAAAAGGGGTAAAGTAAATGTTTAAGAAATATATATTTTTTATTAAATATTTTCTATTTTTTTATTTTGTATTTATACATAAGCTCACTGTATTAATTTGAAATGTATCATTATTGCATGATATTTGTGTCAATAATCATCAAGCACAGGTCCATGTAGTGGGAGGGGCCCCCAAATCAAATTCTACTTAGGGCCCCCAAAAGGCTCGGGCCGGCTCTGAAACCCCTGATTGCCTGAATCTCACATATACAAAAATAATCTAGACAGTAGGTGCTTTTCTTCACAAGGGGGCGCCATTATTTATGAAACATTAAAGCTAGCCAGTTTCGGTCTATAGCCCAATCAAAAGGATGCCTCCTTAGGTAGTAATACACAAATTAACTTCACTGTTGGAGGTTAGTTATGGCTGCATTCGTGTGAAATTCAGGTAAAACGATGCTATATAGAACATAGCGCACAGCAGAGTTTGTCCTAAAAGCACAGGAACCGGGACCACTTGTCCATAGCAAAGTCAAACAAACAAGTCAGTAGACAGCAAACAGTGGGCCATGACAACAAGACATCAGCAGTATTATGTTTACTTTATCAATACATGGTGTTGAGTGGAAAGAAAGAACAATCTAGGACAGAAAACATGGAATTTGGTCAGCGTTTTCATATTTGTGTGAATGAGTTTTCAGACCCCTCAAAAATCCTTTCCTAAAATTTAAAATAGTTCATGGTTAAAGACCTATTTATTCTGAGTGAGAAACAATGTGGTATTATTAAAGGGATAATGCATGTATGCATGATCATTAATGTTTGAGGTCAGTTTTAAATGTTTTTAAAAGTATCTCATGTTCACCAAGACTGCAGTTATTAAAATATAGAATAAAAAATACAGAAATATAATATACAGGCAGTTATATTGTGAAATTGTATTAACGTTATTAACGTTTTTATGTTAATGTAAGTTTTATCTATTTGTATGATGGCAAAGCTGATTTTTTTTTCTCCAGTCTTCACTGTCACATTTTAATATGCTGAGTTTGAGCCCCAGAAACATTTCTCATTATTTTGCTGAATAAAATAAAACTTTTGAACAGTAGTATAAGCTGATTTTGAAATCCCTAATACTGTATGCATCAGTTTCTTTTCTCTCTCTCTTTCTCTCAAATGTTATGGGACCCTAGCTCTAAATCTTATGGCGACTAATGCTGCATTTAATAATTTAAATGTTACTTTACAAATAGGACCGTCAGGACCAGAATAGTATAGCCTATATCAGGACCGTCAAAGGGTCAACTTTGACCATCCTGGGCCCTGTGGCAACTTGCAAGGGTGACCCAGAAAAACCTGTCGATGCTGAATTGCTGGGGAGCACCTATATAATTTAACACAGGCCCTTTGTATTCATGCAAATATGTTAATTTTCAGTATATTTGTGCATTTGTTCAGCCTGTATGATGTGCAGAAGGCCGAAAAGAAGAGATCCATAAAATAGATCAAGAGCTATTAAAATTTGGGACACAAAAGAGCAATTTGTTTTGCAGCATGATCTGTGGTTCAGGAGGCATCCTGCTACAGGCGAACCGTGATATCGTGCTGTTCCTGGTCAAAGGGCTGGCCTACAGCGAGAGGCAGAGATAGAGCTGGTTAACGTTTAACCACGCCAGCTTGTAAAACAGCCCCAGGACGGTGAACCTTTGGAGTTTGATATGATGTGATTACAGAATCACCCCAGTGACACGTTGCCAAATTCAGCAGAATGAGGGTCTGAGTCTTCCGGGTGGTGATCTCTGAAATTGCTCAGGTAAGTTGCATCTTTAATATTAAATTGTGAGACTTGTCAGGTAGTGGCATTAGAAAACACTGTGCTCGTCCACATGGCTCTGTTAATGCTTTTTATTGTGCAATGCAATTGATCATTTTGCATTTAAACCATCCAGTGTGATTGCAAGGACACTGTCAAGGCAAAATACTATAATACATAATGGGTCACAAATGAATTATACACTTTCGTTTGACTATTTATGTAAATATCACAGTTTATTTATAAGAAAGATCTAAGATTCAACAGCGCAAACTCTATTGTGAAAGGCTTCATCTGTGTTTCTAATACAGAAACGAGCCACTCATCACCTTTAACCTGTCTTCAACTGTGACGTTGTAACATATGTACATGCAAATGTGAATTTTATAGTTTTAGGAGGTGAGCTGACATAAACCCTGCTCACTGTTACTGGAATGCTTCAGCATGTGGTACTTCACCATCATATGTTTGCATTAAACCATTGCCATGCTAATTACCACCTCACAGATGGTTTTAAACAGTAGCAATGGTGTGGTTGTGGTGGGAGATACAGTGCATATCATTCTTGATTTATGATCTTAAACGCTAAAATACAGAGACATTCTGCAAATGTAACATGCATTTGAAGTGCACTTACAAATATTATATTCCCTGCACACGTGTTGCAGTTTCTGTACAGCACAGCGGCCTTCAGAACAAGTGTATTTAGCCTCAGTCAACATGGGCTGAAAAGCAGCCAGAGATCCAGGCATGATAAGCGCACGTCTAGTTATCTTGTTTATGCAAACGGTAACCAGGTTGTCCAGGAGAGAGCAGGGGATGAACCGCAGACTAATGGAGCCCTTTCCCAACTGTCAAAGTGCTCTCTTTAATGGATTCGTAATGCTCAGCCATCTCTCTTTTATCCCTAATGTTTGAGCTTCAAAAAAAGCACAAATTTTGATTTTTGGTCCCATGCACCACATGGATTGAATAAAAGGCAACATTCACTAACTGTAAAAGTGTGCGGTAATAGCATCTCAACCACCAGTGTCATCTGTTACAAGTCTTTTCAGTTTGGATAAACTCTCTGTGCTTTGCACAAGCTATTGAATTTGTAGAGGCAAACACATTAGTGCTGTCATTGATGGTAGGATGCATTGCATTGTAGTATTTATGAAAAGAAGAAATAGACAAAATTTCAAGAGAGCACACAGGGGCCCAATCCTTGATGTCCTAGGCAAGATATGACTTGTAAACAGTTTATTTTAACAACTAAGTGCTTCTTTTTATATGTGTAGGCCTAAATGTATTAGAGTACTAGTATCATTTTTGTTAGTATACAGTAGAGGCAAAAAAAGGTGATGTCTGGGGATTTTTTTTTTTTTTTTTTAATGACTCTATAAGTTCAACGAAACTTGCATTTTTCTTTTTTTCTTCAGAGCTGGACTTTATTTGCGAAAAAAAAAAAAGGCTGAATTGTGAGACATGACCACGCAATATAAATTGCGATAAATTGCGAAAAAAGTCGAAATTGTGGAATATAGAGTTGTAATTATCTATTGTTTTATTGCATGGTGAAAACAAGGTTCCATTTTCTTAGGCCTGACATCACTTTTGGCCACTAATGTCATGTATCTGTTTATGAATATAAAACCATGTATAATTAATAGCTAACTAACAGCTTTCATGTGTCTTGTTTGAGCCACTAACAGAGATCATTGTGTCGTCATTACTGTCATGATTACATCCAGATGCAGTCTTGTCACATTTGACCCCAATTCTATACTCACCATGTTTTGTTTTCTTCAGCATCTCCCTTTGATCAAGTAAAGCTGAAAAAGACAAAGACAAATAGACACTCCACTGATGATTTTAAAGACTTGTGGCTGTGTGAGTCAATCACGCTCGATAGCACCCTTCTCTCTGAAGAAAGAATAATCACAAAGGAGATCTTGTTATAGATAAATGGGGACTTGTGCATTCATTTTGCTTAAGTCTGCTTGCACTATTTTTCTCCTCAGAGCTTAGAAATCTTGAGTCTCCATCGGGGGTCTAAACAAATCCCAACGATGTTTTAAATTGTTCTCAGATAAGCCGTCTGCAATCAAAAGTGATAGATTTAAATGTGAACTTATCATTAAATTAAATGATCAGAGCTACTATTTAGATGTATACTCTTATAATTTTATTTCTCCTAATGAAGAAAAAACATTTATGATAGTTTGAAAAAGAAGATATTTATTTGTCTTCTAAAAGAGTATACACAGAAATAGATATTTTGAAAAAGGTCTGTTTTTTGTCCATACATTGATGTCAATGGGCTCCAATGTTGTTTCGGACCCCATTGATTTTCATAGTATGGACAAAATTTGTTATAGACATATTTATGTTCCAGAGAAGAAAGAAAGTCAGGCTTGAAATGACATGATGATGAGCGGATGATGATAGAATCTTAATTTAAGATTATCTCTTAAAAGTCTTCTGAGCACTGAGCTATTTATATAGTCAGAGCAATCTTCTGATGTAATAATAGAATTATGCTTTAAGTTCCGATTGAGGGAAGACTTTTTCATCAGATGAAACAAGGTGTGAAATGAGGGCAGGGCACAGATGTCCTCCTCTTAAAACACATATGTGACTCAATGATCGTCTACTGTTTTGATTTGCTCTCTTTAGTTAATAATTACACCAAGGTCCTTGACCTGGAGGTGAGGAAAATGTTCCTTTCCCCACTTTTCTTGCCAACAATGTCCAGCAGATGAAAATCCAACCAACAGTATAACCAAAGCTCTCTTCATACTGATCAAACCAACTTTCATCAGAAACAATGATTAAATTAAGATGTTACATGCCTATTTTAAGACCAAAAACTCATTTCCCCTCCACCTGAATTAGATATTTTGTTTACACTTACAAGAGAAAGGGGGCTATTTAGTAATGGACCAGCCAGCGTTGTTCAAAAAGGCATGGTTAGGACATATGAACAACTTACCTTTGAACCTCTCTACGAGCAACATGTCTTGGCTTCTTATCATGTTCAGAATTAAAGCAAGAGTATACTATCTTGCCCTATCATTTATGTGTGTTTGAACTTTGATTTAATTTCAGTGAGCACCCCTAATTTTGCTGATTTATTGCTGATAATCACTCACAATGGAAACCAATCAAAAATGTGGGGATGGACTGACTGGCATGCAGAAAGAGGCTGCGCTACGCACTCTGATCCAGCGCACAGGATTTCACATACACCAGGTAGGAGTTACCAAAGCCTCGGGTAGCAGGACAGATGCCATTGTGGAATTATGGGATTGAAACACTTGCTTAAATTGACTCTAACTTGAGAAATCTGAGATAAAAATTCTGTCGCTGGTCCATAATATCCATCTTTTTGACATTTTCACTACTGGAGAATGGAGATATGCGGACAGTATATCTGTCTGGTTTCCTTCAGAATTTTTAGTATGAAGTGTAGTGGCACCATCATGTGGTGGAAATGGAAAAAACTCACTTCTTTCCATCTGTAAAAAAGCAGCACATGTCTGTGGATCAGTTCAAACTTGAGTTCTATAGTATTACCGTACTCATTTATGTGTTTGCTTATTCTGATCTGTATGCACATTAACTTATATATTATTAGAGTTATCAGATGTTCTCTCCACAGGAAAATGGCCAGAGGAGATATGGTGGTCCACCTCCTGGCTGGGAAGGCCCGCCTCCAGAGAGAGGAAGTGAGATTTTTGTGGGAAAGCTTCCTCGAGACCTCTTTGAGGATGAACTGGTACCACTCTGTGAAAAAGTAAGGTGGTCAACAAAAATAATAGGAAATAAACAATTTAAAATAAATCTAAAAAAAAAGAATAAAAAAATTAATAATGACTTGCCCCAAATAAAAGGAGATTGGAAGCCTGTTCCTACCTAAGAATATGACAGAAGGGAAAAAAATATACAATCAAGACTTCACAAATGTATTTACGCAGAGGTGGTGATGTACATTGTAGTGTGGCGTAGCTGTAAAAATGTTAAGCTTACCTGTCTCTGCAGTTCGGCAACATATACGAAGTACGGATGATGATGGACTTCAATGGCAACAATCGAGGCTATGCATTTGTTACCTTTTCCACAAAACAAGAGGCTAAGAATGCCATGAAGCAGCTCAACAATTACGAAATCCGGTGAGTCATTGTTCAAAGTGGACATCTAGTGAATGAAGCATTTTGAACAATTCTCACACATCTTCACACAGGAATGGAAGACTTCTGGGTGTGTGTGCAAGTGTAGACAACTGTCGTCTATTTGTGGGCGGCATTCCAAAGACCAAAAAGAGAGAGGAAATCCTGGCAGAGATGAAGAAGGTGACGGATGGTGTCATGGATGTCATTGTTTATCCAAGCGCTGCTGACAAGACCAAGAACCGAGGATTTGCATTTGTGGAGTATGAAAGCCATAGAGCTGCCGCCATGGCCAGGAGGAAACTGCTGCCAGGTAAAACTCAATACAACTAATAATTGAAGTTATACATGTATACCGCATTTTCCGCACTATAAAGCGCACCGGATTATTAGGCGCACCTTCAATGAATGATGTATTTTAGAACATTTTTCATATGGGCGGACCGGATTATAAGGCGCATAAGATACTGCAGTCAAACGTTTGACTGGGTTTGCATTATGCATCCACTAGATGTGCTAAATGCCAGGCAATGTCAACAAAACAGTTAGGTAAAGTCAAACTTTATTAAGCTTTCTGACAACTTGTTCAAACGTTAATGTGCATATTAACAATATCTCCCAGCCTTATTCACACTTCTCCCAAACGTCGAGGGGAACTTTTCCCTAATTCAGTAAACACGTACCGTTGTAAAATAGCCTGACTTCGTCATACTCATATTCAAGAAAGAATATGAGTCTGAATCTCCTCCATTGGGCTTTGATTATGAGGCGTGTCGTAACCGAACCAGGACAAAAAAACCCCTCTGCACTCAATTGGATAGTCGGTAGACCAACCAACCAATCAGAGCAACGCAGTAAGTCAACTCCTTTGCATAGCGCAGTTTTAAAATACAGAACGTAGCCTACTTTATTTATTTTAGAAGTTAAATAACGAGTGTTACTTCTTTTACTTACTTCTCCATGAGTGCCACCAAAGGAGAAACCACAACGACCACAGGCTTTTTTATTACGTCCCATCTTCTTAACGACCGTCAGAGCCAGCTGATAAGTTACACTTTTCCCGAATCATGTAGGAAGGACGCCAACAATATCTTTCCGATCGACAAATGCCTTGATCGCAGTTCTCTGTTTGTTTATTAAAATGAATGCGCTGTCGATTTTTTTTTTACAAAAGACGAGACAGCGGAATCTATACATCTCAATTCTCCAGCTGCAGTCATCTTTGACAAGCGCACTTTGATGACGTGAGGATTACGTTACTGAAGACCACCTGCCAATCATCGTATAAAGCCCACCCTGGCAATTTGATTGGCCCGATGATTTCTGAACCGATCATAATTACTCCTCAATGGATCGAGTCCAGACCGATCTTCCCGTCCAAAAAATGTTGTGGGCGGAGTTCGGGCTGGCATCCAGGGTAGTTGTAAAATAAAGTCTGACCCCTAAAATCCACTGGATCCATCTATGGCATGGAACGTCAGTGTTGCGGATGCCGGAGCTAATTGCGGCCATTATAGTCAATGCTCTAAAGTCCACTAGCGTGTCTCAGAAGCGTCCCAGAAGCGTCTCTCTGCGCCGCTCCGCAGGGAATAGGTAGCAGGTCTATTTCCGCGTCAAGCAGCACAGAGCACATCGTACCGGGCAGGAAGTCAGACACAGAACGGCATGAGGATCTGGTGGATTTTAAAAATAAAAAACCCGGTGGAGACTAAGAAGTCACCAACGCTCCGCAGCTGAAATGCGTCTGAGACGCTCCCAGTGGACTTTGACGCCGAACTAGGGACGCATCAAAAACGTGGCGCTGATGTTCCGCGCCAATGCCGGATCCAGTGGATTTTCGGGGTGACGCCAGGTTCACAACGGACGCTGAAGCAACGCGGAACGGAGGCCGCTTTCTTTCGGTGCCCATGTTAACCTATGGTGTCGTTCACACCAGAGGCAGAGCAGCACCGTGAAACGCCAGTTTCGGCGTCTGGTCTATTTTTTCCGCGGGAAAGGAAGTTACACCAAGAAACACTTGACTATCTGGTCAATTGTCAAAATATAAGCAATTTTCAAATTAAAATGCCGCGAGTGACAAATGCGAACACACAAACAAACAGGGAAACAACAAGACAGAGGAAGGCAGGAGTTGATAAGTGTGTGTCTTGACAACGGATTAATAAAAGAAGTGTACAAACTTCTTGGTTACAGAAACATGGTGTATTTATATATTATGAGGTTATTTACTTACCCACGATGTAAAAAAAATAGCTCTGAATAAACAACAACTGAGCAGAAGCGGTTGTCGACCTCCGCAAAGAATAAGCATCTGGTGCTTATCAAACCGAATAAGCATCTGGTGCTTATCAAACCGAATAAGCATCTGGTGCTTATCAAACCGAATAAGCATCTGCGCCAGACCGCGCATGATTTTCCGTTACGCATCGCTTCAGCGTCTGTTGTGAACCCGGCGTGATACTACTAAATTAAACGTTAGTGCATACTCAACATTGTTCAGTTACGTATGACATGAAAAGCTCACTTATTTTAGTTCATTCCCGTCCCCGAATTCCTCGAATTCTACTGTCTCCAACCTGCCCCGCTCCCTCTTGTTATTATCCGAGTCAGTGTTGCTGCTTGTAACGCAAAGTTAAGATGTTGCCCAAATATAAAACATTAACCGTTACATGGTGTTGCCTAGCAGTTCAGAGATTATTCCTACCTTCATGAAAGCTCGATTGATCCATATATAAGGCGCTCCAGATTATCGTTTTTTTTGTGGAAATTTAAGGCTTTTAAGTGCGCCTTATAATGCGGAAAATACAGTACTGTGATAGTTACTATTATAGTATGATTTTATACTGTATCCTGTACGTCATGTCCAAAAATACACTCATCTTTCCCAAAATGTACAGACGTTTTCCAAAGCAATCATCTGTTTTCAAACTCCAAAGCAAGACACGATTTTATTGATTTCCCTCTGGCTGAACTCATGTTGAGTCCAAAGATACTTAGTTCATTGCCCATAGGAGGTGAGCGAGAGATAAAAGAATAGCCAATGAGACAGATTTCACAATCTCTTTCAGGGAGAATTCAACTGTGGGGTCATCCTATCGCAGTCGATTGGGCTGAACCTGAGGTAGAAGTAGACGAGGACACCATGGCCACAGTGAAGATCCTCTATGTTCGTAATCTGATGTTGCCTACTACAGAGGAGACCATTGAGAAAGAGTTTAACAGCATCAAACCTGGTGAGCTGTTGGAAACAATAAAAAGCCACTCAATATTCTGGCCTCTGGATATGGATAACTAGTTTTGAACAACGATGTTTATGATGCCTACCTTACCAAGGACCAATCAAAACCTGTTTCTGAATCTGAAGGAATTCATTTGTTTTATGTGATTTCATTGAAATATTTAGAGTGTCTGCTAATCTACAGGTGCTGTTGAAAGGGTGAAGAAGATCAGAGATTATGCCTTTGTACATTTCTCTCAAAGAGAGGATGCCATCAATGCCATGGATGCACTGAATGGAAAGGTGAACCTAATTGAAATCGAATCTAGAGGAAAAAAGAATCATTTCGAAGTATTCTGTATAAAAAACTTGGACTTCCCCCCAGGTCATTGACGGGTCTCCCATTGAGGTCACGCTAGCCAAACCAGTGGATAAGGACAGCTATGTACGGTACACACGAGGCACGGGGGGTCGTGGCGGTGCCCTGCTCCAGGGAGACTACGCATACACCGTGGGCCAAATGTACGACCCCTCAGCTGCCTACCTAGGAGCACCAATATTCTACGCCCCCCCTGCGTACACAACTATCCCTAATCAATTCCGCTTCCCCAGTACCAAAGGGCACATAAGTACCAGGGGTCTGGTACGCTCACCCTCTGTGAGAGGTGGGTAATCTGATTCATTTGTTGAAATCTGTTCCAGATGCAATTTAAGGTGCGACAATCATGTCCAAATATATCTCATTCTGTAACTGTTAATCAAACTTGTGAATGATCTGCTAAAATGCAGTAGTTCTTAATGAATATATATATAATTGTTCTGAATGTTAATGACCAAAAAGATCTACTTTATGTCTAAAATCAATCAATCAATCAATCAAATGAATACAAGGCCAAACTACAATTATTGAAGTCAACATGAAAAAAATATTCTGTGAAATGGCACATTAAATGAAAAAACAGGAACCTTATTGATTGGATGAAATCAATTAGAGTATGTTACATACAGGTGGTTGGAGGAAATTCTTTTTATTGTGTTTTAATCAAATAATATGAAACATTCATTTTATTTGGAATAACTGCGCACAATAAGTTCAGGAAGCACATTGAGAACATTTTAATTCCATGGTGACTTTAAAGAGTCCAAAATACTTAGTAATGCAACATGACATGTCTGAGTGATTCCGCGTGCATGTACACGCCGAAACGAAGCAAAATGTAGATCTACATCTGGGGAGCAATATTTTTTTTTTCCTAGGATGGTAGGGGAAGACTCATAAATGGTATAAACCCCAGTGACGGGTAGGTTTAGGGACGGGGTTGGGGTAGGTCATATATTTATATATACATTAATGTAACGTTAAGTCAACGGCGTTCATAAACACGCTGAAAAGTGATTATGCGTGTTGATAGCACTTCAAAAATGGAAATCCAAATTGCCGTGTCATACACACGCCATTTCATGAGATCAGTCTGAGTAATGAAAGATCTTTACATAATGTTTCAGGCAGTTAAAACATGCATTTGCATCTTCTTTGCATTTGACTATAAACAACATATTCTGTTATACTGAAAGTTTGCTTGTCCCGTCTAACATTTGAATGGGTTATCCATGCCTGCATATTACAGTCTAGAGACAATAATATATTGTTCTGAATGGATGTGGTACAGAAATCAAGTCTGCCAAATCTATAAAAGTTATGATCAGACACAAAATGAGAAGCAACTTCTGTAATGTGCTGGCTTGGAATACATCTATATGATTGTCTTGATTGAAACCTGGGTGATTTCTGGTGATTTGATTCGAATCAATGCCTTCTTGCATTCCTAGAAATTTACATGAATGTACCTGTAGGGGCAGCGGGCGTACGTGGTTTGGGTGGGCGAGGATACCTTGCCTATGCAGGCGTGGGTCGTGGCTGCGCCACATACCAACTCAAGACAGACAAACGCCCTGACGAAAAACTCTATGACCTTCTTCCTGGCATGGAGCTCACGCCCATGAACCCAGTCACTCTGAAGCCCCAAGGCATCAAACACGCCCCACAGGTACACTCATAACCTCACTGAAAAGATCACTTGTGGAATTTAAAGGAGAGAGAGTTTTCAAGAAACATTTCTCCAAGGAACATTTTGCCTGTTTTGCAGATCTTGGAGGATATTTGCCAAAAGAATAACTGGGGGCAACCTGTTTACCAGCTTCACTCTGCTATTGGACCAGATCAGAGGCAACTGTTCCTTTACAAAGTCACCATCCCTGCTCTGGCTACTCAATATCCAAATATGTACGTCCTAACCTCTTCTTAAACGATACTCACATTAACTGTCTGAACCTAATGTGCTCTCTACCTAGATAGATTTTTGTGCATTGCAGTCATGTGAAGAACATGAAGGATGCTTCAAATTGAAAGTTATGCTACACTCCAAGATACATCATTACATCAGAAACTCACCTTTCATGGATAGTGATGCAAAATCATGTCTGAGCTTTAAAACTTAAAGGGATAGTTCACTCTGAAATTAATTTTTGATATGTTTTAGCTTACCTCAAGGGCATCCAAGATGTAGGTGTCTTTGTTATCGCAGTAGTTTCAAGTTTGATATTTTCAGGTCAAACCGCTCTTGTCTGTCAGTCATATGATGCAGGTCTATGGTCAACACCTCAAAGAGCATGCACAGAGAAGTCCAAATTAAACATGACTCGTAAATGTAAGTACACATTGATGGCCTAAGACACGAAACGAGCGGTTTGTGTAAGAAAACTAACAGTATTTATATTGTTTTACCTCTTGTAACCACAGCCACGTCCAAGTGATCTGAGGGCATGGTGATCTAAATATGGTTGTGAAAAAAATTAAATATTGCCTGGTGATATACCAAAATCATCTTCCATTACGATTTCCTGTATATCTAAATTTGTTTAGATCTTCCCAGTGGAAGATAATACTTCCGAAATATCGCATACACGCGCAAGAGATTACTTCCGGCTCTTGCGCAGACCGATGTAAATAATGTTCTGCGTACACTAACGCCATGGATAGTTCCTATAGTACTGGTTTAAACCCTACTCTGAAGTAGGAGCTAAATTAGTTCCTCCAAAAGAAGTTCTTCCTAGACGTAAAATCGTTCCTAGTTCCTGCAGTGCGAACGTGCCAAAATCCGAGTACTTTCGGCAATTAGTTCAAGGAACAATGAAAAGGTCGACTGGGAAAGCCCCTTTGCACACAACACTTCCCAACATACAGAATATTTATACAGTATTTTTCTCAACAGCATATACAATACATTTTTACATTTTAGTATTTTTACCACTGTTGTTCTCTGTGTGTCCAACCAGACACCCGTTCACCCCCGCCAAGCTCTGTGCATCGATGGATGAGGCGAAGCTGCATGCGGCCGAACACACTCTGCAGATTCTTGGTGTTCAGACAGAGGGCGCTGACGCCTCCGCTGCTGCATTCCCAGGTATGTGAGGTCTGTAAGACTGATACTTCTTTTGCTGTGATGCTAATTCTGTTATAATGGAGTATAATAACTCTAAACACTCTTAGAAGAAAAGGTTAAAGGTTATATAGAACCTGAAAAGGTTTCTGTCAGCCACTTAATATTTACGTCCTTTTAGGGGTTCCCAATCCCACCATGGGATGATTTTGTGAATTTAGTTTTAATTTATTCATTTTGTTGCCATTCTTTTTTCATTTTAACGAAACAGCTCATTAACATACTTTATCAATAGAATATAAATAACTCAAACATGAATGTATTATGTATTCATTTAAGACGTCTTCTTGTAGGCTTTAGAATCTTTTTGGCATAAAGTGCTTTAAATTGAGTCAATAATCCTATGAGTTGAGTTCTATATAGTAGGCTAGCCCATCAAAACTTTTTTTTCTAATTGGATAGACATATTTTTTGAAAAAAAAAAAAAACATTAAAAAAAAATATATAAATAAACTTTTTGCTTTTCAAGAGTTATTTTGCCCTGAGTCTTTTCCGTTTGGCTTCACAGGTTATACAATTGCCAGCACCAGTGCTACCCAGCTGAAACAGGCTGTTTCTCTGGGTCAGGACCTGACTGCCTATGCAACCTACGAGGGTTACCCGGCCTTTGCTGTGGCAGCCCGCGGGGATGGATATGGAGTGTTTTGATATCCCTGACTAACAATCTCTGACATTTTATGTCCTATTTGTTCTTTTGTTTTTATTTTAATAGTTTTTTGTTCAGAGTTATGATAACTTTATTTCTTCCCAAGTGTTTTATGAGCATTTTTGCGATATTGAAGAATACGAGTCAGCTTTTGACTTTACTCAGGAAGTGGGCGACCTGAAGGCTGTCCACAACTCAACCCCAAACCTTTAAAGAAAAAATCTTTTTTTTTTTATGATTTATTGCTGTTTGTCAAGGCATAAATCTTCTTGATTGAAACATTACTTGTGTCATAATTTGGGATCATCCAGATAGGTGACCCAATCACATTTGAACTGATTGTTACTAGCTTCTAAATGATCTAAATTACAGAAATTTAGGCTGGACCAAGCATCAATGTGATACAAATTCAATGCTGCCTTTAACACCGAATCATTAAAATTGAATATATGTAATATTTTGAAACACTCTGTAAAACCCTATTGCGCTAATGACTTTTATCCAGACATTTACTTTAGTAATCTTTGGTATTAAGTTGTATTTAAAGTTGTAGTTTTTGTGTTGGTTTTCTTTCAGTATTTACATTAACACCCAAGTACAGAGTTTTAACAGATCATGCTTTCATATGCCTTGGTATGTATCTGCATGTTTTAGGATTATTTTCAGAGATGTTTGACAGTTTGTGGCTGGTTCTTTAGTTTTGCTATATTTTATAAGATATTTACACGCTTGCTACTAATATTTCCCTCTTCATTCTTTTTATAAGTGGGGAATATGAGAACACTGTTTAAATACACAGTTTTGTTAAATATAAAACATGCCTTAAAGGTGACAGTATTAAAGTTTGTGTGGCACTTAGAACGTATTTTTATACCTGAATTCCAACTCTGTTTATATGAACTTTGTTTTTCGATCATGGACTGTTTGAAATAATTTATTGTTTCGATGATTGGCATCGGAACTGGTGGGAGAATTGGATGAGCCTCGTCAGGGAAAAAAAATAAACAGAGCTTCATAGTGCTACAGAGTAAGGTAGTTGTGAAAATAGAATTACAGTAAAGCAACTAATCATCAATAAACCAAATTATCTTCTACAGACACGTCTACTGTTCCAGACTGTTCTTTGTGTTTGTGTGTGTGCTATTTGTGACACGTTTTGATATGTCATGAAACCCTAACACATGTATCATGTACATTCAGTAGGCTAGTTTTTATTAAGCTAACGTTAGCATCGCTGGTCTTACCACAATTATTGGTGATTATGATTTAACTTTTCTAACTTTAGTTAGTGTGTATTGTTGCTGTTTGAGCATAAACAAAATCTGGAAAGTTACAATGCTCAAAGTTCAAACCAAAGGAATATATTTGCTTTTAAAGAAATCGTTTTATAAGGACTACGGAGCCCCCCCAGTCACCTCAAGATAGTAACTGGGAACACACAGTCTATGTTGAGAAGAGGAAGAGTTGTTGTATAGAGAAAATTTGCATGTCACTCTGTAGGCATCTTACAATAGACAACACGAGATGTTATAGATTATCATGACAGAAAATGCTAATCAAAGACTTTAGACTTAGTTAACTCCACAGTCCACATCAGCAACATAAATCCATCAACTTACCATTCAGAAACGTCCTGTTGCATTCTACATGTTGTCACTTCTTCCTTTGTCTCTCCATCACTGTCCGACTCCAGTTTAAACATAAAAGGCAGAACAGTTTCTTACATTTTAGTGCTTGTGGAGGAAATCCGAGCTGCTAACAACACACACTCTTGAAGCTCCGCCCTCTGTGCCGGGAGCAGCAGTTTATTTGCGTTTAAAGGGACACACACGAAACGATGCGTTTTCACTGACCCTCAAAAAGCACCTGGTCGAATGAAAACAATATATGAAGAGTTCAGATGCAAAAGCCTCTAAATGCCATTTGAAATTTTCTTCTAAAATGATCATTTTTATCAAGCTTGTATATGTAAGTTCAGTAATTTCACTTAAATGGCAATGAAGATTACCTATTAATTGTAATTTAAGTGAAATTACTAAACTTAAATATACAAGCTTGATAAAAATGATCATTTTAGAAGAAAATTTCAAATGGCATTTAGAGGCTTTTGCATCTGAACTCTTCATATACAACTTTTAGTCTGAGTAGCCTACAGATGTCTGATGACTTTACCAAAACAAATTATTTCTTAAAGGGATAGTTCACCCCAAAATTAGATTTCTTCATCATTTAGCATACGCATTCCAAACAAACCCATAAGACTTAATGATATTAGGCTATTATTATGAATGGTTATTATTCAGTGTTCTATTGAGCCATTTTGTTCTTCCAATTACTACTTTTACTAAACTTTTTTGGCTAGAGGTGAACTGGCCCCTCGACCGTGCCTGATTTCTGTTTTTCTCCATTCTGTCACCTGATAGAGTTAATATCCAGATCCAACTCCTCCCACATTACGTAAACCTAAACATACCCATCTGCCCCTGATTCTTAACCCCACCCCTTAGATCTGGATCCAACTCCGCCCCCTGGATCTTGTGTACTGCACTGAAGTGCTTCTGTTATTTTCCTGTATCATTGTAAAGCTGCTTTGAAACAATCTGAATTGTACAAAGCGCTATATAAATAAAGATGACTGGACAAAACAAAGGGACACAAATTTAAATTAATAAGCCTACATGATTTTATTAAATACATTCAGAAGAAATACCTACCTAACTTTAACAGTTTGCCTCTATGTGTGCTGTACAATATTGTGAATATTGTATTTATTTAAGCAGCAGAGACCAATCAGAAGCTAGGACTGGAACAGATCGATAATAGGCTACTTTACCAAACAACAATTTTACAATTTTTTTTTAGAAATAAAAAAAAGCAGAAAGGTTGATGTTTGCGCATTTGACGTATATATATATATACTATTCTTGCATGCTTACCTTAGACAACAACATTAGTTTACAAATTGATGCTGCTTATTAAGCACTGAACAGCTAATATTTTACAGCAAATAATGTTCTTCCTCAGTGATACACTGACTGATCAAAAGTAGTAAAAACTTCTGGTGACTTTGAAAGCATCAGAAGCGCCCACGTATGGCGTGATGATGGTGTTGTTATCCTTGGATTGTTTGTAATGTCCAAAGTGTTGAATCCGGTAGGTTCCTGTCTGCGCTGTGAGCGGGATGTGCCACTCCACTTTTGACTGACTCCGGCCGGCAATCCCTTTAATCCAGTGAAACCTAGTTACACACACATACACGAAATGAGTCAGAATCTTTACTATGGAGTGAATTATGTGCCATAATTAAACAAACAAATCCAGCATTTTGCAAACAAACTCGATCTGCTTTGCAAAGAAAAACTCGTCTCGCAGACAAACAGAAAGCAATTTGCAAAAAACCAATGTCAATTTGACTGTTTAACAAATATTAAAAACTGAGCCTAGATAATATGCTATTTCACAAATAAATACAAACCATCCTACAAATTGCATGTAACCTTTGAACAAATTAGTGATGTGTCGTTCATGAACGATTCGTTCATTTTGAACGAATCTTTAATATGACTCGGGACTATCGAGTTGTCTCAGGGAGTGATTCGTTCATCTTGTGTTACCCGCGCATGCGCATTGCGCAACATATGGATTCTGAATCTGTACTGGAAACAGAAATGATTAGTTCATCTCTCGAGTCTCGAGTCCGAGTCTTTCGTTCTTCCTGTCAGTCCCATTGAGCCTATGCTGTCAGACCACCGGAAAGAGGAATGATTAGTTCATTTGAGTCTTCGGGTTTGAGTCCTTCGTTCTTTAGTCACGTGAATTGTCACCGTATTGAATACCCAAATTCACAAACTTTTTACAAACTAATTCACAAACCTTTTACAAACAAGCACGTAGATGATGTATAATATAATAGTAGTTAATTAATGTACAATATATAATAAAACACACCACAGATGCATAATATAGAAAAGAGACGGACAGGGACAATAATAAGGAATAAGGAATAATGGACGTTAATGTTTATTGAACATTTGTATTTTAATGCCTATATAACACAATATTCAGACGCAGTCAATAATACGAATCTAATGTTGTATTTGATGCGAGACCCGTGGCCACGTGAGAAAAGAACGACGGACTCAAACCCGAAGACTCAAATGAACTAATCATTCCCCTTTCCGGTACTGAAAGCATAGACTTAATGGGACTGACGGGAAGAACGAAAGACTCGGACCCGCCGAACCCGAACTCGAGAGATGAACTAATCATTTCTCTTTCCGGTGCTGACAGCATAGACTCTATGGGACTGACAGGAAGAACGAAAGACTCGGACCCGGCCGAACCCGAACTCGAGAGATGAACTAATCTTTAATCTTTCCGGTCCTGCTATATCGCATGGCACGGCCAGCAGACAGCACAGATCAGAGTCAGACACTGACGAGTCAACAGCTAACGTCTCGAGACATGAGAGGAGGAGAACAAACCTGATAAATATGAAGTTGCAAAGCAAAGAACGTCTCGGATCAGGAGGTGAGGTGAACTATAACAGGGTCAGACTGCATAGCCTGAACTTTAGACCCAGCAACTAATTAATAGCTAACGTTACAGTTATTTCAGTTGCTTTTGGCTTTGGCTGCATTACCCTATTATGTTATTTTTACAAATGTAATTAAGATTTTCGTAAGTACTAGATGTATGGGATATTTAACATGACATTTTAATTATATAATTATGAAATGACCGAAATGAACGAAATGACTCGATAAAAGATTCGTTCATTTTACTGAACGAGACTCAAAGATCCGAATCAGTAAAATGATCCGAACTTCCCATCACTAGAACAAATACCAAATCTAGTGCATACAAATGCATATCAGTCACAAGTGTTACAATTCTGTTCGACAGGTTTGGCTCAACGCGCAAAATTCAGAAAAACATTGATAAATCATCATTCAATCAAAAAAACTTTGAAGCCATATTCTCAGTTCCAGTGACGTACTTGCGTTTTGCCATTGCGTAGTATGTCAGTCAGTATACATTGTATAGACTGTCTAATCTACAATTCGTTTAGGATCTTATATGGATTTCGGTTTGAGGAATGAACTGGCTATATAATGTGATAAGACCTTGACTCAGCGTTTGCCTTATCGGGGGACAGAGATACGGTCAGCTTTAAGATGTCTTCATTAACACAAGCTCAAAGTAAAAGTATAAACGAATCAATGTGATATAAACATTAGAGAACATTTAATAAAAAACGTGAGCCTATACTGTATACAATGTGTAGACAGAACATTACCTTGTTTCCCATGATGCGTCCGTGTGAACTATTTCCCATGTGTTGGTGTCGTTGTGAAACCTCTCCACTGTGACCAATGTCTTATCTCTCTGATATCATAATCACCACAGATTAGGCATATCTCATGCATAAAACAGCTTGTTTTGCAAAAATAAAAATACTGTACAGATACTGCTACTAAAGTACTCACAATATCTCCAGAGTGTCTCGGGTTTCCACCAACAAATGTGACGGATGCTATTTCTCCCTGTAGAATAAAAAAAAAAATCACATAAATCTTCTTAACTGTTGCAAGCTTAGCTTTCACTAGTTCACTCATTTCGATAAAATCTTAGATTAGCAAAATTGTGCTGGCAAAAATGTCCACTGTCAGCGTAGTGATGTTTGATTCACTGCCGACACAGAAATTACTTTCAAAACTAGCAGATTTCTGTTGGTCAACGAACGCAACGGATTCGCATGACCAACTTGAACATGCATAAGGGAACTTATTCCCCCTCATGGGAAACTCCCTGTTTCCTATTGAAATGACTGGATTTTGCCCACAAAATTCCATCGAGCAATGGTATATGTGACCGTGTATCACAATTATTAACCTACCGCTCTATAGACAGGGTTAACCTGCTCCAAGACGTCACCAAAGGTGGTGTTAGCTGGCGCTACATCTTCCACGGGGTCCTTCACTTGATTAAAAAGTGTGTCCTCATCAAAGAAAGGAGGTTCGGGACCCTTAGGCAATTCTCCTATTGTTCCCTGTGGAAGATTGGTTCATTCGTGAGATCAGACATAATTTCAGTTCATTAAAAAGTTACAAAATGACTGGAAGGCAATGAAAAATGGAATTACATGAGCAATAGCTTTGGCAAGTCCTCTGTAGCGCTGGATATAAGCCGAGAGAGTGTGAGGGCCAAAAATGGTGGATGCGCCCTCATATCGCTGGATCTGTGAGAGCAGAAGAAAACCATTTGAAAAGCCAGACCAAAAAACACATTTGTCTGTCGTCTCATTTTGACATGATCTTGTAGCACCATGTTAATACCATGACTATTATGGTGGTCAACAATATATACCTGATATTCTTCGTATGTAGTGATGTAGTGGGTGTAGATGTTGCAGAGACCAGCAACAACCACCTCTGCATTAGTGAAAGACTCTTGCACCTCCAACTCCTATGAAAACCATGTGATACAGCAAAAAAAAAAGGTTTTGTTAAAAAATCTACTTCAACTTCGGATTCATACATGGTGTGTCAACCTGTTGTGGCAGGTTTGATTCCACACTCTAAAAAATGCTGGGTTGTTTTAACCCAATTTTGGGTCAAATATGGACAAACCCGAAATGTTGGGTTAAAAATGTAATGTAAAAATGTAACCCAACGGCTGGGTTAGTCCATATTTGACCCAAAGTTGGGTTAAAACAACCCAGCATTTTTTAGAGTACATTAAGTATTGAAGATATTGAAGATATGAAGAGGAGATTAATAAGATTATTGTTTTATCTTTCTGTTGTTGAAAATGCAAATGAAATTACAGATTCATATTTTTGTGAAAATTGTGATAGGATGCATTAAATTGACAGTAAATATATTTATATTTTATGGAAATGCTGTTCATTAAACTTTCTATTTATCAAATAATCCTCAAAAACATGTCATGCATTTTTGTCATGCATTTTTTAACATGGATAATAACTGGGCAGAAAATCAATATAGAATGATTTCTGAAGAGTCATGTGACATGTGAACTGGAGTAATGCTGGTGAACATTCAGATTTTCAATTGCAGGAATACATTTCACAATGTCTTTTTTTTTTTTTTTTTGAATCATACAAATGCAGCCTTGTTGAGCATAAGAGACCTCTTTCAAAAATATATAAAAAAAAAAATCATAATCATTCCAAACTTTTGACTGAGTGTACAGTATGTACCGTTCTCACCTTTTTGACTGCCTCCCGTATCCTTCTCCCTGACATGGTACTGAAACAATGAAGACAACATGAGTTGAACAATATTGTCTGGTTATGAAGACACTTTTCCCTATATTAACACAGCTGCTGCATTTGCGAATTAACAGAACTCACGTGAATTCTCCAGGGACTGCAACTATGGCTAAAGAGCCAATAGTGATGATCTGAACGTCCACAATGGCCGGATGCCATGGGAGGGGTGAATCCATCTGCATGAAAACAGGAATTACTGTTATTATTTCAAAACAAAGAAAACTTTAAAACATGTCATATGAGTACTTTCCATTACCCATTCTCATGCACTATGTAAAAAGTGCCAATTCTAGAGTGATTGGCACATTGTTATCTTATGCTAATACTAACTAAATATACCGTATTGTAGATTGGATTTTGTTATTCTGTTCATTTATGAGCTCTACTTGTCCTTATACCTCCCCGGTGCTGACGAGGATGGGTTTAGGCCAATGACAAGCCTTGGACTCATTAGATGGGGGTCCCAAAAGCGCATCTCTTATCCCATCCCAAAAGGGGTCTCCATCTGTATCCCCTGGTCACAAGAATTAACACAACCATAATTATCAGATATGTGACCAACAATAAGAACTGACAAAGTATTTCTCAGGCTTGTGACATTCATAGCTTGCATCCTTACCTTGTACGAAGTCGAATTCGCCTCCTCCGTCAATTGTACCAGCGGCAAAACTGTGTCCCAGAGCAGGTTTACACGTCCGTCCCTGGTGATAGAAACTCTGTCAGCATGAAGTTCACACAGTTTTTGGTACAGTGTGCTTTTGGCTCAAAGGGTGCTTCAACTAAGTATAAGCTCAGGGGTCATAAACTGTACCTTTCCTTTTGAGGTAGCAATACTTGTTTAGGTAGATGTTTAGGCAATGTAAACAGTGCTTTATCGTTATGTCACATCCCCTCTATAATTGCATGGAAATTAAGGTAACATTAGATGGTTTCATAGACAGGGCTTAAGCCAGGATTAGGCATTAGTTAAATTAGGAAATTTAAGTAGCTTTTATAAACGTGCCTTAGAAAAAAATATTACCGGCGTGCATCTTGAGACAAAACTATGGCACTTAAATATATTACAGGACATCTCAGTACAAGTTGCTTTTAGTTAAAGCTGCAGTCTGCAGTTTTTTTCTTTTTGTCGCCATCTCTGTTCGAAATCTGCAATTGCAGTAATTCGTGGTATTATTAAAGGGTTAGTTAACCCAAAAATGAACATTTTGTCAGTATTTACTCACCCTCATGTTGTTCCAAACCTCTATGTGTTTATTTGTTCTGATGAACACAAAGGAAGATATTTGGAAGAATGTTTTAATCAAACAGATCTCATTCCCCATTGACTACCATAGTAGGAAAAAATACATACTATGGTAGTCAATGGGGAATGAGATCTGTTTGATTACAACATTCTTCCAAATATCTTCAGCAGAAGTTCAGCAGAACAAATAAACACATAGAGGTTTGGAACAACATGAGGGTGAGTAAATATTGACAGAATTTTCATTTTTGGGTGATTTAACCCTTTAACTGTTATACGTGAGTTGTACTTCGGCACTGCACAGTGTGGATGAACACAATGTTTGAGGAGACAGTATCCGGTGTGGATACTGGCATTCAGAATCACAGATTATTCTTTTTGGAAGTATGACCAACATAAGAATTTTCACCAAAAAATGTCGTCTTAACAAGTAAGAAACATCCACTTCTGTTATGGTTCTGACATTGCAGTAAATCGCGCTGATTAAATCTAAATATCGCTTATCATATCACGCAAAACCGTGCAACTTTGTTCTCAAATTGTTAATTCTAACAACATCAGCATTGCGTGACTACATGTAATGTCCATCCAGTACCACTGGAGTTGAAAACATTATTAAAAGCTTACCGTTTTGAATCGAGCTAAGGCAAGCAGACAGTTTTGAACACTATCTGGTTATGTATTTTCTCAAATATGTATTTTGGATCATTTTAAAACCAAAAAAAAAAAAAAAAGCTACGGACTGCAGCTTTAAAATAGCTCAAACATGTATTTTAGTCTGGGACTAGCTTAAACCTAGTCTGTAAAACCAGACAGACAGTAATATATAAAGTTAACAGGATAAAAAAAGAAAAGATGCTACAAAATAAAATGTATTGTGAAAAGTGGTATACAAATCAACTTTTAGATAGTCTCATTGCCTGTGTTTTGTGTACAGGAGCACTGTACTCACTGAATGAGTGGAGTTAAATGGGACAGTTTCATCGGTCATGTTGACCCACTGATGTGCGCCGTGAACCGGTCCGTGCAACTCCTGCTTTGCACTGCTGTACAGCTCCTGCAGAACAAATACACTCGGTGAAGAAGCACACTCCACACACATGCTCATAACGATCAAGCAATATGACAACTGACACACACCTTAGCTTTTTCATACATATTCTCTCCTATGATCCTGGTGCTTTCAAACATGTCCTCACCCGGTCCAAAAGCTATGCATGCTTTTTTCTATTGAAAGGCACATGTTAATTAGAACTGTGAGTGAATATTTGAAATATATTTTGAAATGCAAGGTTATATTTATGTCGACAGACATATAGATGGATGGATGGATGGATGGATGGATGGATGGATGGATGGATGGATGGATGGATGGATAGATAGATAGATATGTATTATAGCATATTGTATAATAATAACTCACTCCACCGACAGGGCAGGAGCTGTTAAGGTAGTCACACTTCTCGCCTGTGTTCACACAGACGGGGCCGCGAATGTTGGGAGATGAATCTCCAAGATTACTGGAGGAAAAACCAGCAACAAAAGGACCCTGGAGGTAAACAGCCCATGAGGCGTTAGCACTGCACTTTTCATACTGTCCACAACTCAAAAAGCCTATTAAAGATAACTGCCAACATAAGCAACATCAATAGTATCTTCCATTTCATTTCCACAGCAGAGTCTTGCTGTGTCACATAATAACATCATTAATTAACCATTGTCATTAAACTTCCTCAGTGTTTACAGCATTCGCATGGGAACTATTGACTTTATTGAGTAG
This sequence comes from Pimephales promelas, assembly GCF_988280905.1. Taxonomy (NCBI): domain Eukaryota; kingdom Metazoa; phylum Chordata; class Actinopteri; order Cypriniformes; family Leuciscidae; genus Pimephales; species Pimephales promelas. The sequence continues at coordinate 15,807,325 of NC_142785.1, read as the reverse complement.
AAAAGGTCCTTGTGTACTCTTCAAGAAGCTTATAACTAATAAAGACAATCCATTAATCTTAATGGTGGAGCTCAGAGGGAGAAGGAGTAATTAAAAAAGGGTGACCTTTTACCTCACCAGGAAGAAAGCCAATGTTTTTATCCTGCTCGAAGGCATAGGAGGCGTAGCCAAGGTTGTCCGAGCTCACCATGCGATTGGTGTTATTCATACTGACGGGATGGACAGCAAACCAGCTGAGGACAGATGCATAGCCAATGCAGTAATTATTAGTGCATTTTGAATATTTGTCAGAAGCCGAATACCTTGATTCTAAGATCCAACTCTGTTTGCAATAAAACTTGTGATTTTCTGATGTAAAATGGATACAGCATATAGTATATACACTCACTTAAAGGATTATTAGGAACACCATACTAATACTGTGTTTGACCCCCTTTTGCCTTTAGAACTGCCTTAATTCTGCATGACATTGATTCAACAAGGTGCTGAAAGCATTTTTTAGAAATGTTGGCCCATATTGATAGGATATCATCTTGGAGTTGATGGAGATTTGTGGGATGCACATCCAGGGCACAAAGCTCCTGTTCCACCACATCCCAAAGATGCTCTATTGGGTTGAGATCTGGTGACTGTGGGGACCATTATAGTACAGTGAACTCATTGTCATGTTCAAGAAACCAATTTGAAATGATTCAAGATTTGTGACATCGTGCATTATCCTGCTGGAAGTAGCCATCAGAGGATGGGTACATGGTGGCCATGGTCAGAAACAATGCAAATGTAGGCCGTGGTATTTAAACGATGCCCAATGGTTACTAAGGGGCCTAACATCCCCCACACCATTACACCACCACCACCAGCCTGCACAGTGGTAACAAGGCATGATGGATCCATGTTCTCATTCTGTTTATGCCAAATTCTGACTCTACCATCTGAGTGTCTCAACAGAAATCGAAACTCATCAGACCAAGCAATATTTTTCCAGTCTTCAACTGTCCAATTTTGGTGAGCTCTTGCAAATTGTAACTCTTTTTCCTATTTGTAGTGGAGATAAGTGGTACCCGTTGGGGTCTTCTGCTGTTATAGCCCATCCGCCTTAAGGTTGCGCGTGTTGTGGCTTCACAAATGCTTTGCTGCATACCTCGGTTGTAATGAGTGGTTCTTTCAGTCAAAGGTTTTCGCCCACAGGACTGCCACTTACTGGATGTTTTTCCCTTTTTTTTTCTTTTTTTTTTGTAAACCCTATAAATGGTTGTGCATGAAAATCCCAGTAACAGCAGATTGTGAAATACTCAGACAGGCCCGTCTGGCACCAACAACAATGCCACGCTCAAAATTGCGTAAATCACATTTCTTTCCCATTCTGACATTCAGGTTGGAGTTCAGGAGATTGTCTTGACCAGGACCACACCCCTAAATGCATTGAAGCAACTACCATGTGATTGGATGATTAGATAATTGCATTAATGAGAAATTGAACAGGTGTTCCTAATAATCCTTGAAGAGTTCAGATGCAAAAGCTTCTAAGTGCCATTTGAAATTTTCTTCTAGAATGATCATTTTTTATCAAGCTTGTATATTTAAGTTCTGTGATTTCACTTAAATGGCAATGAAGATTACCTATTAATTGTTATTTAAGTGAAATTACTGAACTTAAATATACAAGTTTTATAAAAAATCATCATTAAAGAAGAAAATTTCAAATGGCATTTAGAGGCTTTTGCATCTGAACTCTTCATATATATATATATATATATATACTGTGTATATATATATATATATATATATATATATATATATATATATACACATACATACATAATATATAAGCCTCATTAGCTGCTTCCTTGGGACATTATATGCAAGCCATTCACCATATTAGAACAGTCAAAGCAAGTCCATAAACATTTGAGTGTAAGTTGACTGAGTGTTAGCCAATGATATTTTGGCACCATTGATTATTACAGTGAGTAAAGACACCCTGGCGGTTCCAAGATGGCTATATGTCTGGAGCGTATACATATGATAAAAGGTGTATAATACCTGAGCAATCCCATTCCATCCCCATCCAGATCTGTGAATTTCATGATGACAATCTGCTTGTCTGTGTTGAATTCATATCTGGATTGGAAACAAAGCCATAAATTAACTTGTAGTTAATTGGGAGTGTTGTTTAATGTGTAGCTAAAATAAAAGTATTTTTGATGAAAAAGTTAAAACAGTAAGGAAGATTGGGGCAAGTTTTCACACATTTTAAATGTAAAACAAATTTGAGACACAAAACAATTCATGAAACTGCAAAAATGCTAATGTGATAATAATATACTGTACCAACATACAATTTTAACACACACACAATAGCAATGCTTTGTTAAATAGTTTTCTGACATGTAATGCCAAGGTAAGAAAACACAAAGTAAAGTATTATAAATGTCATCACACATTTTGGGTGAACAATCACTTTAAGTTGTACCAGTATTTAATGCACTGTGAACAAGACATATTTATGAACTATAACGTTAATAAATACTGTAAGAATATATTGCTCATTGTTATTGTTCATGTTAACAAATGAGACCTATATTACAAATGAGAATTATTATCATTACAATTATTATTAATAGTACAAATTTCTGACACTGGTGGGATTTCAGCTCATTTAAACTGCTGTTGGATCAATATGAGCACATCAGTTAACGCACAAACCTGTTTCTCTCCTCCTCAGGGTTGTTCATGTATGAATGTGGGCTTCTGTTCAAGTTGTTGTCGACTAGTTGTCCTTTATTTATGAAAATTCGCCCAGGTCTCAAATTCCTATGAGCTATATCAATACTCTGATAGACAGGACATAAATCATTATCAATGACATGTTGAAGGCATTTACATGAGCTAAAGAGTAAGCATAGCTAACATATATTTCGAATGAGAGAATACAAGCATACCTTGACTATTCCACTGACGATGGCTTGTATAGATGGCTTAATATAGCCTTTACTGGTGATCATAAAGAGTGTGTACTGGAAAAAGCCACCCAGGCCTGAATGTGTGTGCGTGCCACTCATGACCACATTGTCCTGTCTGTACAGGTCTCCATATTTTGCCTTTAGCTCTTGAAAAACCTAAAATGGTATGAGACAATGACAAAATAACAGATGCCAGGGATGAACAGATGGAGAAAGTCTAGTTTGAAACACACACGTCAGATTCTTAGATATGGAAAATCCTTGTATTCATTTTGTTTATACATGTTTGTACCAAAATTTGATTTAATGATTCCAAAAATGGCAAGTAGTGTAAAATATGAATAAATAATACATTGATAAAATTATTTCTGAAGTCCCCCTGCAGTCAAACATTTTATCCCTTAAAACTCATCTTTAATCACCGTGACATATGTTTTTTTTTCCTGTCGAAAAAAAAAATGCTTCATGCCTTAAAATAGCTTGAATGTTCATTAAGTGTAGCAGATCTAGGAATATGTTAATTAGCCCCGCCTCCACTCTCTCACAGCACCTATACTTACTAAAGTAATCGCTGCACAAAGGTATCCCTCTTTACAACGTCGGACACATAACAGTAATATGATAAGTCTTTTGTTTGATTATGTTATCAAACAGCTAATAATATTTTGCTAATGTTACATGAACTATGATCCCTTTCGCCATCTCAGAGTCAGACCGCTGCCATAATCAGCAGAAACAACATTCAAAGTTATTTTTTTCAGTGTCAATATTCCTTGATTATAGTGTGTGTGTGTGTGTGTGTGTGTGTATTCAGTTATAATATATATAATAACTGATATAAGTTATCAGTTTTTCTATATACAATTTCATATTCATGCCACAGGCCTATTCTTTTTAATTTGTGAAATTTAATAGCAATTGACAAATAATAAGTAAATTCTGCTGAATTCATAAAAATAAATTTTTAATAACTTAGAGCCAAAAAAAAAAAAAAATCCATCATTGATCAATATGCAATTAATGGAATTGCTTTATGCACACATTTCTCCATGAATACAGAAGACCAAACTCATAGTAATGCCAGTGAATGTGGCAGTGTAGTGTTTGTGCGCTACCTCAAGCCTCAGTCTCTGAGAGACCATGCCGATGTCCGCAGTCACGAACACCACTCTTTTACTGCCGTCATCCACAATGAAGGCTCGACTGAACAGGCGTGTGTGGATCCCTCTCGCAGTCTGCTCAGTATTGGCATAACCCATCTTTCCCATGGAGAAAAATACAAAACATTGGCAATCACAAAGGCCTTATCTGTCCCTTATCAATAAATCTGATCAATGGACAGTTATAAACATTATCAGACCCTAACAACTGATGAATATCAACTGCCATAAACTTCCACCAATAATCAAACAGAACAGCTGGCAATAGATTTTCTTTAGAGGAAAATCAAATGATGAGAATCAATATAAAGAAATGAGCTGAGCATAAAAGAATTGAAATGAAATGAAACTAACCATAGGCAAATCCGCCACAGGCCCTGTGCAGTCCGCACGACCCACACCGATCAGATACGGGCTCTCTTGAGGATTTACTGTGGGGGTCGGTTGCTCTGGGGTCGTTTCTTCTGGTGCACAAACAGTTAAAACCACTTGGGATCCAAAAGTCTAAAACCACTACTTGCTTATATTTTGTGCAGTCTCCGGCAAAAATATTGCTCAAGAACAATAAATGTTGGTCTGATACATCATTTTACTTTAAGAAAAGGTTCTTCATAGAACCTTAAAGGGTTCTGTTCTGTCAGGCTTATCATATATAGAACCTTAAAGAAGTTCCTATATTGAATCATTTCATGGATTTAGTACTACAGCTCTTAAAGGGATACTCCGTTTTTTTTTTTTTTTTTTTTTTTTTGGAAATAGGCTCATTTTACAACTCCCGTATTGTAAGAAACTGTCTAGTTACTGATATTCTTCTAAATATCAGAAAATCGGCTCCATGGATTCAAAAATGGTAAAACTCAACTGCTTAAAGGGATAGTTCACTTTGAAATTAATGTTTTATATGTTTTAGCTTACCTCAAGGGCATCCAAGATGTAGGTGTCTTTGTTTCCACAGTATTTTCAATTTTGATATGTTTCGGTCAAGTGAAGATCTAAACATATTTAGATATAGGAAATCACAATGGAAGACGATTTCGATATATCTAAATATGTTTAGTGAAAGGTAAAATTCCCGAAATCTCTGTGTAAACAATAAGTGACGTAGACACGCAAGCGATCACTTCCAGCGCATGCGCAGACCGAAGCGCCCCTGCCATCAGATCAGTTGGACACGGCTGTGGTTACACGAGGTAAAAACTATATAAATACTGTTCGTTTTCTCACACAAACTGCTCGTTTCGTGTCTTAGGCCATCAATGTGTACTTACATTTGCGAGTCAAAGACACCTACATCTTGGATACCCTTGAGGTAAGCTAAAACATATAAAAAATTAATTTCAAAGTGAACTATCCCTTTAAAATGTTGTAAAATTAGCCTTTTTTCAAAAAAAAAAAATACTGGAGTGTCCCTTTAAACATATTTTGATCACTAGACTGAAATAACCCATTAAACATGAGACATTTCTCCTTATATAGAACCTTTTTGGCATGCAGGGTTGTTTAAAATTGAATAGAACCACACTGAACCTTTTTTCTAAGAGTGTGATTAAAACCAAGAGTACTGTTCAGAAGAATTACTTTAAAACATGTTATTACGTTTTTCCGAATCCAATTTGAGAGCCAAGACCGTGATAAGCCCCACTGACACTGCTGTCATCAAAAGGAAGAGAACTATGAGCGACATCTCCAGACCGTTGAGACGACATCCCACAGTCTTCCGTGCCATCCTTCACTGGGACACACAGAACAATGTACATAAGGTAACATGTTATTCTACAGTATTCTTGTAAGATGTAGTTACTATATCAATATCTTTGAATTAACCCTAAACAAACCCTAAGTACCTTAGTTATTTAAAATTACTCAGTACTTATACATGTAAAATTACACTGTAACAAGGACATCTTACAATAAAATGTAACCCAAAATATAAACATACTACAGTATGTGTGAAAACAGTTCTACTCGAGCACAGTCCAACAACTGAAATATCAATCCATATCCACAACGATCGAAATCACGTGTCGGCACATGTCGCTATCATGCACACACGACCATTCAAAAGTGAAGATCTGTATGTTCTTGTGTGTCTTATGATCACCAATTTATTTGATCTTGAATATTTTGCAATATTTGTTTTTTTTTTTTTTTACAATTTAATAACATTTTGAAATGTAATTTATTCCTGTGATGGCGAAGCTGAAGGATTGAGAAGGGAAAACACACAGAAAAGTGCACACACAATAGCCTATACACTTTTACAAAATAACAGTTCAAAAAATAATTCATAATATATATATATATGAAGAGTTCAGATGCAAAAGCCTCTAAGTGCCATTTGAAATTTTCTTCTAGAATGATCATTTTTTGTCAAGCTTGTATATTTAAGTTCAGTGATTTCACTTAAATGGCAATTATGATTACGTATTATTTGTTATTTAAGTGAAATTACTGAACTTAAATATACAAGTTTGATAAAAATCATCATTAAAGAAGAAAATTTCAAATGGCATTTAGAGGCTTTTGCATCTGAACTCTTCATATATATATATATATAGACACACATGCACGCAACATTCCAGTACAAGCATTATAGATTATCAAATAAGTACTGTATAATATGTGGGAAACTACTTACATGTTTTACTCTTGGTGCAAACTCAGTAAATGGTGCAGATTTTGTGTGGAAGAAACACGTGAATCCAGTGTGGAAAAAGTGCACACTTATATAGCTAGCTGGACAAAGGTGGTATTCTCTCATTTATAGCCGCATTTAATGTTGACATGTGAAACCAAACTCAGATTAGATTAGTTGCATAACAGTTGAGATACCAGTGACCATCATGATGTTAATTTTTACTACAGAGGGACTATTTCAGTTAATGATAAAGTCACAAAAAATGTTGCTTATGGATCACAACTTGTAAGAATGTCTTCTTATTTGTAGTTGTGTTTTCTATTTAAGCGGTCACTTTTATACAGTGTTTGCATAGAAATGTGTCTTTGCAGTGTGTGGACACAACCACCATACAATGAAAAAAAATTCCAAAAATCCATTTACCCCTTTTTTTTAATCCTCAAAAAGCTTTAAAACTCTCTATAATCAAGTCGTTTGGATTTTATGAGCGATATGATGTCATATTACTCATGCTCCGCCCACGATCACAGGTGGACTGTCCCATATTAGCATATTTCCGCCCTCAGCCATTTGCATACAGTCCCCCATGATGCTGCGTTCACACCGAAGGCGAATAGCGCGTCAAATTCACTGACGCGTCTAGCTTGACCACTTTGTGTTAATTCGCGTGTCAAGAGTGAAACTGACGCGCGTAAAAACAAAAGTTTGAAGCGAAATGCACGCGCGTGATGCGCGTCACAAGCGAAATCCGTTGGCGACCATTGTTTTTATGTCGACCGAGCATTCATCGAGAGAGTCACCGCTCTGTATTTGCTCTGGAGAGCAGAACAGCGGTGTGGGGATCATCGTCGCCATATATTTGTGTCCACCGGACCCTTCGGAGGTGAACCATTTGGTGAGTTTCACCATCTGGATGACGGCCGATGTCAGCGGTACTTCCGCCTGTCACACGTCCAGTTTGACGACCTGTAGTCCCGCATCGGAGCGAGGATCACCCTCGCCCTCATCCATCTAATCCAGCTGTCATTTAATTTTGTTTTAATGATAAATAGAGCCAGCCTTCAAAAGTTATTAACCTGTCCTGTGAATTTTTCTCTCTCACGTCCAGACACGAACTTATGCACATGTATGTTGGTTGTCTTTACATCATAATAATATTTCATATAATCTTGATATGGAATGAATAACATTCAATACAAAATGCCTCGTATATACAGTAGAAATAAAGTTTTAAATGATAAAATATTTGCTTTGTTGTGCATAATCCCACCACACATTTAGTCATATTACAAAATAATTTATTGAAGCATCCAGATACTTCACCACTTGAGCAAGCAGCAGGCTCCTGATTGGTTAACGCGGCGCGAATTCACGCCAAAGTTCAGATTTTTCAACTCGGGCGGTAGACACGAATTCACGTCAAACGCGTGAATGCAAATAGCACTAAGTAAATCATTCGCGCTTAACGCGGCAGACGCTCAATTCGCGTGAAATTGACGTGCGAATGAGGCGTATTCGCGTCTTCCGCGCTGCGCTCTATGCCTCATTCGCGCCGCAGGAATTTTTTACGCGCGTAACGTGTCTTTGCATTGACTTAACATTGAAATCATTCGTGCCTGACGCGCTATTTGCATCCGGTGTGAACGCACCATGACAGCTCTTTATGCGTCTTGTGTCAACAAGCTGAAAGGTGTGGGGTGAGCAGTTGCTAATTATCATTTAAAGAGACATGCACCAAAACAGGCATCTGTGAAATCCTTGCTTGAAAGCACAATCCTCTTGTTCGTTAACACGGTCAGGGTCTGAATCGGGCTCCAAATGGTTTGAAATCGACTCCATGGTTGATATCTAGAGCTAGCGCCGTGGTTCTGAACGGGCGTGACATTTCTCGAACACAACAAACTGGCAGGCTAAATAAATCACAGTACATTTTGCATTTCGGAAGACTGAGGAGAGAGGAGCTGTAATCATGTAAAATATGTGAAAAAAATGCATATTTGAATGGTCAAGCATGAAAACATAATCTAGTACACCTCAAAAAAGGGCATAATAGGAGCCCTTTAAATTTTATTTTTGAGTGTCACATAGCCACGAAAATCCTTTAAATTAAAGTTGAAGATCATGAGAAACACTGATGACTTACATTGATGATATACTCACAGTCACAAAAATTAAAATAAAATAATCATACAAAGAAAGCAGTTTTTGTGCTAATATTTGTCATTTATTTGTTTGTCAATGAACGAACACCTCCTACTGTTACATCACAATAGCAGCTTGTTGAATAGGGTGGTCAATTGGACAGAACATCTGTTCTGGCTTTCAGAGAGGATGGATCGGGTCACATCGTTCTTGTCATTCAAACCGAGCACAACCTGCAGAGACCTGGAGTTCAGTAAGAACCATAAAGCACCAGCTGTCTGACAAAATATGATACAAAGACATTAATAAATACTTTCCGAACACAACATCAGAGAAATGGTTATGGACAACCAAATTAGCTTTGCTGACACTATCATGGAAATACTCTTCAAAGCGAGCAGGATTGTTACATTCGGGCGACGAGGTGAGTTCTGTTTCAAGCATATGTGGTTACAGCATGACCACCCTGAATATAGTCCAAAACACTAGAATTGTCTTTGAACGAACATAAATACACTGCAGTTGACTGCCAGAACAACGTTCCCGAACTATTAAGGCACTGAGGAGGAGCATTCGATGTTTAGAAAAAACAAAAACAAAGAATTAGTTAAAAAAATACAAATTATATTCATATAAACCTTCTCTGACAGCAAACGACTAGAAACTGTACAAAACTTGCTCAGATTTAATGCGTCAAAAAATTGCTTGAGTTAACAAAAATATCTTGAGATGATGGCTTTATGCCTGTAAACAGGTGCAAAGATACTTGGACACTGTCAAGTTATTCGGGAAAATAAACATTTTTTTTTATTGACGTAAGATGATATCACAGGCCATCGAAAGCCCCATCCATGGTTTTGTCTCCATTCTTAGGCCCATTCGTGATAAGTTGTACATCCAAAAATCAATCCTGTGAGAACGGCACAGAGGAATGACAAGCTTTGGATGACTAGTCTGTTAGTTAAAGGGATTGGCTACAATGTCAGGCTTGTTCCGGCACTTTGGGCACATGTTTTGGAGACCAACTTCCAAAATTGCACGTCAGTCAGTCTGAATCTATCCGTGTGTACTTCACGTGACCCCACTGCAGCGATCTCCACGAGAAGGGCTTCTGGTAGCTGCGGGGGACGACGGTGGGAACATTGCTTTCCAGGTACTGGAAAAATCTGTACCACCACACGTGGGTGAAAAAGTTGGTCTGGGACGTCTCTTTGAGAGCCTAAAACAGATGCAGATGGTTAGAGGTTAAAATACAATATAGGGCTCTGAATGGAAATGTTGACGACGTCGAAACGCACTTGTTGGTTAGCCATTGTGTGATACCACCAGAAGAGACGTGTGGTGATGAAGTAGGCCACAACAACATCAATCGTGTAGTGGTCATGAGCAAGAAGAATGCAGAACACTCCTATTGCACACATCGCCCAGCAGCCCCAGTGGTACCACCAGAACCTTCTCGGAGAATCTGTGAGGTGCGAGAAAATTAGGGGGTGTTATAACAGTGAATGCTTCTTTAATCCTCCAGTAAAGTGAAGAATTACAGAACCAAAGGTGAAGTTCATCACATTAAAGGGATACTTCAGGATTTGGCATTAAGCTTTGTAGGCTATTAGTAGAAAACCTGTAGTATTCTCAAAATTACCATGCTTTCCGCCCTCATATCCCCCTGAGACGAAAGATTTATGCTTTTTTTTTTGTCTGGAAAAAACATCCGATGACGCAAAAATCAGTGATGAGTGCAACATTATTTGTTTAATCTGATCTGTTTTAAAATGAATGTGTAAGTCTCATTATTTATTCCCCTGTTCACAGGAACATTAGATTTAATGTTCATTATAATATGCAAGTAACGGAAATATGTGTGTAATTTTTATTGTTGTTTATTATACATTTGATATACACTACCAGTCAAAAGTTATAGATCAGTAAGATTTTTTTATGTTTTTAAATGAAGTCTCTTCTGCTCACCAAGGCTGCTTTATTTGATAAAAAAAAAAAAATGACAAACAGTAATATTGTGAAATATTATGATAATTTAAAATTACTGTTTTCTATTTTAATATATTTTAAAATGTAATTTGAAAGCTGAATTTTCAACACCATCACATCAGTTTTCAGTGTCACATGATCCTTCAGAAATCATTCTAATATGCTGATTTTATGCTCAAAAAACATAAATTATTATTTTCAATGTTGAAAACAGTCATGTACCATTTTTTACCCAAAAATTCTATAATGAATAGAAAGTTCAAAAGAACAGCATTTATTTCAAATATATTTTTTTTCTAACATTATAAATGTGTTTACTGTAACTTTTGATAAATTTTAATAAACATTGATGAATAAACATATTTTCTAATTTCTTTCCCCCAAATATAAAAAATCAATTCTTACTGACCCCAAACTTTTGAATTGTAGTGATTAATGTTACAAAAGCTTTCCATTTCAGATCAATTCTGTTCTTTTGATCTTTCTATTCATCAAAGAATCCTGAAATAAAAATGTAAAAAACTGTTTTCAACATGGATAATAATCATAAATGTTTCTTGAGCATCATATTATAATCATTTCTGTAGGATCATGCGACACTGAAGACTGGAGTAATGATGCTGTAAATTCAGCTTTGATCACAGGAATAAATTACACTTCACTATATATTTACATAGAAAACCACTGTTTTAAATTGTAATAATATTTCACGATATTACTGTTTTTTAAATTATTTTTTATCAAATAATTGCATGCCTTGGTGAGCAAAAGAGACTTCTTTTTAAAAACATAAAAAATCTTACCAATCGAAAACTTTTGACCGGTAGTGTATAGAAACAAATTTCCCCTTGGGGTTTAATAAATTATTATTGAACTGAACTGTATTACTAAAAAAGACGGTAACACATGACTGGCATGACCTTCATAACCATGATATTGACATGTCTTGAATATGAAGTAGGGTTTAGGCATATTAATGACAAATGTCATTAAGTGTTTTTCGCTCAATAATGACATTTTGAATGCAAATATGACATTGTTTGAGATGTCTTTGTTATGACATTTTGACATAAACCAATACATAATAACCTGTCAGTGTCTTTGTCATGACAGCTTGGCATAAAATGAAGTTAAACTGTCATGTGGTTGGCTTTGACATTGGCTGTCATGAGGCATTATAACTGTCATGAATATTTTTCGTGACCTCAACTACAGTGGTACAACATTGAATTGTCATGACAAAGACACTGACAGGTTATGATGTATTGGTTTGTCAAGGTGTCATAACAAAGACATCTCAAACAATGTCATATTTGCTTAAAAAATATCATAACTGAGTGAATGACACTTAATGACAGTTGTCACAAACATGCATAAAACTTCCTTCATATTCATAACATATGTCATGTCATGATTATATAGGTGTCATGTTAGTCTTTTGCACACCCCTCCAAGTAAAGTGTAACCAAAAAGGCTATATTTTTGTTAGAAAAATATCTTTTCAAGTAACATTGATGTTGTTCTGTTGGAAAAAGAATGTGTATGTTTCGGTTTGGAACAAAATCTTTCAGGTTTTTTTGGGACATGCATTTTTGAACCAGATCCTATGAAAATGTTTGGAGTTTCTGAAGAATTTTTGAGACTACATTAGTACAATAGTTTGTTTCATATGGGTTAATCTCTACCAAAAGGGGGGGGGGGGGGGGGGGAGTATTACTTTATTTTGGAAGAAAAAGGAAGTTCCAGCTCTTAAAATATGTCTGACAGAGCTGACTGGTGCACTACATTTAGAAAGATTTAGATACACCCAAAAAGACAAGAGTTTGTTACTTGAAAATGTTTGGTCCTCTATTATTTTTTTCTGCAAGCTTGTGATTATGTTTATCAAGTTTTTCTGTACAATTATTATTAGACTCATGTCTTTTTTATGCTTATTTGTTAGGATGCGTTTCATTTTTTTAAAGTGTAATTACCAATAATTTTCTAGTTAAATAAATTTAAACACAAAAGAATATGTATGTTCCATAAATTTGAGCAGTCGGGTGTTAAAATGAATTTAATGAAATTTGTTGATTTCAATGGAATACTGGTAATTCTCAGATCTTTTAAATTTCACATAATGATGTATTCAAATCAAATGTATCATGAATATTAATAAAAGCTCATAAAATGTGAACTTTCAAAGAATATTTGAATAATAAAAAGGGTGAAAATGTAGAAATGACTTTGATACAACTTTTAAATTGCTATGCAATCACTCATTTAAGAGAAGTTACTAATCAGATATAACTCAGACGACTTATTATTTTGAATGCATTATAGGTGTAAGGTATTCCACTTACAAATTAAACTTGTTTTAGTGAATATTTGGCTTGAAAAGTTTTTTGGGGATAAAATAAATGTCAAATCAGTTTGATTTTATTGTAATCTAAATAATGCAAGACCCTTCATACATTTTTAAGTGTGCATGGTAGCACTGTATGTCCACTAGGGGACCGTGTTGTCCCAAATCGTCTACTCACACTCCTTCATGAAAAGATAAGTGAGGGTGAGCATGACCGTATGGCCACTGTACAAGTAGTCTCCACACAAGTTATGGGAGCCTGTGATGGTCAGACCCCCTCCTGCGATCAATTTCATCACCCGCCGTATCCGAGATTCCCAGTCGCCATACAGCTGCCAGAAACAACACACAAGCATTAGCATCATGTTATTCACCCAGAATTCCTTCATCTATTTTGATTCACCGCTTGACCTTATTTGTTTCTACAAACTCAGCAAGTTCCTGTCAAAAACAATGACCCCTTTGAGGCGCAACATAAAAGCAACAATGGCTCCTAGAAAGCAAAGTTCTTGGCGTTTAAGTCTAGGCTTTTTTGTTAGCATGTCATATGCAAGAGGAAAGCAGGTTCTAACAAGTTGCTGAGCTTGATGATACATGTTTCCTGCATGCCCGGTGGTGTGGATTTCCTGTCTTGTGTAGCTAGTGTGTGTTCACGGCATCCCATCGGTGACACTGAGTCACACACACTGTTGCAAAAGGATCGCCAGTGCATTGGCAGGCAGCATAGCAACACTAGAGCAGATACACTCTAAACAATAATTTCATTTCACAATAATATTGCTCATACTCCTGTACCCACTGGAGTATGAGCAATATTATTGTGAAATTAAATTATTGTTTACACAAACTTTTATTTTGGATGCGATTAATCGCATCCAAAATAAAGGTTTGTGTTTACATAATATATGTTGGTGCACTTTGTTTAATTATTTTGTACATATATAAATACACACACATTTATGTAAATTTAAGAAAAAAATATTATTTATATATAAAATATTTATATTTATATAAAATATAAATTATGTATTTAAATCTATATACATGAAAATATTTCTTAAATATATACAAGCATGTGTGTGTATTTATATATATATATAAAATAATTATACAGAGTGCACATATATTATGTAAACACAAACTTTTATTATTTTGGAAGCGATTAATCGCGATTAATCATTTGACAGCCCTAATATATATATATATATATATATATATATATATATATATATATATATATATATATATGAAAAGCTTAATGCATTTTTTTGTAATCAACATTTGGAATAAGGGTGTTTTATTAAAAAAGGCAAAAGATTTTGAGCAAAGTGCTGGGGAAAAAATGCATAGATGGAGATGGAGTAGATTGAGTCCATCAACAATCCTAATGCTTGCAAATTCCTATAGCTCGTCCTGGGTCGACATTTCAATCAGTAACATTAGGCAGTTTTGATTAATAAGCGGTTTAAATGTTGATGATCACGTTATTTTACATATGCATCTACTTATGCTATGCTATCACTTGTTTCTGCTGCTTTGTCGCCTGTATTTTGATCAGGAGATTCTGTACTCTTTCAGAAGATATCATAGCGCCCCCTACCGTATAGCAGTGAAATTTCCCTCGATGGCAGGGAAAGGGTTAATTGATCAATGGCTTGTGTTAAAACTCAAACATTTAAAAAACTATCAACATCCTATCAACATATTTAATGTGTCTTCCTCATTATGAATGGGTTCCCAGGACATATTAAAAGAGATAAAAATAACACACTTCACATTTTCCATGAATGCTTCTCAGTTCAATGTGAAATATGTCCCTTAATGACCTCTGAGGATATTTATAGAACAGTCACAAATTCTTTACATCCACTGTTAAAAACATAGATGTCAACTGACCCATCCTGTAACAGAGAATGAACTGAAAGATTATGGGATGAAAATACATTAAAAATGTATTCTAGCATTTTGTAATCTTTCCTACAAGTGAAGCATCATACAGTATCGATCATTACAAGAGCTATGTAAAATAACATGGTCTTTTTTACTCGTGTAACTGGACAAAAATTGACACAAAACTCATCAAGAATATTCATTGGATCAAACAAAAAGTATTATAACTATTATAACCATCAACAAGAGAGAAACACACATACTTTTATTGCTTTCGTTTTTTATTACTTCTTTAACTCGCTAACATACTTGCCTAGCAGGTTAGTTGTGCTGATTATGAAGTAACTATGTTAAAACAACATAACAAATAATATGAGAAAAGGAAAAGAAAGTAGGATTATTTCGTTGTTACCTTCGGAGAGCATCTGAAGTGCATGCCAGGCACAGGTAGAGTAGTGATGTACATGGTGATGCACCTGTAGAGGTAAAGCGTCCCGACTATGAAACAGAAGCGGCGACCGACAATTGATCTGGGGAAGGAAGATGTGGTGATATATTCATATTAGTGAACTACAGGGATTTGTTTTACAGATATTAATTCATTTAATAAATAAATAAATAAATAAATAATGTAATTAATTAATTAAATATATATATATATATATATATATATATATATATATATATATATATATTATGGTAATGGGAATTTGAGGGAACATTATGCTTAATTGTCAATTAAATATTATTTAAATAATATTACAGTCAAATTACAGCAATGACAACAAAATCATTTTTTTTATTGTTTTTTTTTTTACTTTTTTTTTGCTTTAGATTAATTAGTATAATATTTTCTTGCAAGTATTGTGCTACTGTCATAAAATAATATTTAAATATATATAACATAATTTTGTCATAAGAAAGGAGAATGAGAATATTTTCTTTCCTAGTGGTGATGACAGTTTTAGTGAAAATGGTGATTGTTACGAATTATTATTCTTTATTTTATTATTATATTATTAACAGTAATCAGAAGGTAAAACTTAATTATTTTCCAGCTAAATTCTTCCTCAATCACCCCATCAAGGTCAGACAGAAATCTTGAAGTAACCTTTGATGATCAGCTGACCTTCTCAGACCACATTACAAAGACAGCAAGATCATGCAGGTTTGCTATACACAACATCAAGAAGATCAAGCCTTTTCTATCTGAGCATGCAACACAACTTCTCGTCCAGGCCCTAGTCATTTCTAGGTTTGGTTACTGCAATGCTCTTCTGGGTGGACTTCCATAATGTGCAACTAAACCTCTACAAATGATCCAGAATGCAGCTCGTCTGGTCTTCAACGAGCCCAAAAGGGCCCACATCACTCCTCTGTTCATCTCTCTGCACTGGCTACCACTCGCTGATCGCATCAAGTTCAAGGTGTTGACTCTTGCTTACAGATCGACCACAGGATCCGCTCGTTCCTACTTCCACTCATTCTACATCCCTACCAGAAGCCTAAAATCAGTCAATGTGCGACGGATTGTGGTACCATCACAGAGAGCCTCGAAATCGCTCTCCAGAACATTCTCATTCGCGGTTCCATGCTGGTGGAATGATCTGCCCGCCCTCATCCAGAATGCAGAATCCCTGTCAGGATTCAAGACAACTGAAAACTCATCTCTTCCGTGAACACTTAAAGGGATAGTTCACTTTGAAATTCATATTTGATATGTTTTAGCTTACCTCAAGGGCATCCAAGATGTAGGTGTCTTTGTTTCCACAGTATTTTCAATTTTGACATTTTTCAGTCAAACCGTTGTTGTCAGTCCACCAAAAAGCATGCACAGAAAAGTCAAAATTAAACATGATTTAATAACTCGTAAACGTAAGTACACATTGATGGCCTGAGACACGAAATGAGCGGTTTTTGTGAGAAAACGAACAGTATTTATATCGTTTTTACCTCGTGTAATCAGAGTGACGTCCAAGTGATCTGAATCAGTTGTGCAATGTCCAACTGAACCGAACTGAATCAGTTCAATGTTACGCCGGAAGTGATCGCTTGCGTGTGACGTCACTCAATATTTACACGGAGATTTCGGAAGTTTTACCTTTTACTAAACAGATTTAGATATACCAAAATCGTCTTCCATTGCGGTTTCCCGTATATCTAAATATGTTTAGTGAAAGGTAAAACTTCCGAAATCTCTGTATAAACAAAGAGTGACGTAGGCGCGCAAGCGATCACTTCCAGCGCATTGCGCAGACCGAAGCGCCCGTGCCGTCAGATCATTTTGTCATGGCTATGATTACAAGAGGTAAATGCGATATAAATACTGTTCGTTTTCTCACAAAAACCGCTCGTTTCGTGTCTTATGCCATCAATGCGTACTTACATTTACGAGTCATTAAATCATGTTTAATTTTGACTTCTCTGTGCATGCTCTTTGGTGGACCCCCTTAGCCTCCAGTGTATGACTGATAGACAACAACGGTTTGACTGAAAAATGTCAGAATTGAAAATACTGTGAAAACAAAGACACCTACATCTTGGATGCCCCTGAGGTAAGCTAAAACATATCAAAATTAATTTCAAAGTGAACTATCCCTTTAACATAATAATATTAATCCTTTAAATCCTTGCTTATCTGGCTTATGCTACTCCAAGCAATGTCTGAACTTTGTATTTTGAGCACTTCTTGCATTGTTTTTGCCTCTTCACGATGACTTACTTGGTTTAGTCCTCTGTTGTAAGTCACTTTGGATAAAAACGTCTGCTAAATGACTAAATGTAAAAATCTAAATGTATTTTGAGAAAATAATTACAGTAATGCTAATTTAAGTGAACATTGCATTTAATTGTCATAATAAATAGTCTGAAAATTTTGTTCATGTTAAAGTTAATTTAAGCGAAAATTGTGTGTGCTTGTCATATAAATATTGTAAAAATCTGAAAATTCTCCTCACTGTTTTCAAGCCAAATTTAATAGATGTATTTTTATTGAATCTGGAGAGTCAGGTTTTGTGACATTACTCATGAAGAATAAAACATACACAATGTGTGCAACTTAGAAAACTCACTTGTGTTTTAAGAGACTCCACTGTATGATCCACAAGACCACCAGAATCATTCCGTTGATCTCGCATACAGAGAAAGCCCATTCCACTCGGTCAAAAAAGTCAAAGAACTTGTCAGGGAGAGGTGGAGTTGCCTCCTTAGGAGGCACACGTTCATGGACCACAGAAATAATGACGGTGGTGAAGACGAAGCAGCATAAGGCATAGACAAGAGCCACGGCGCTCTTTCCCCATTCGGGAGGGAACTGTGGAGAAGCTGGCTCGGGTATGGTAATCTGCACCAGTTCCTTGTGGAAGTCATTCACCACGCCATTCCGCGGAGCCTTGCCGGTGATCCCAGCATTCCCGTTATGATTCAACACCATGTGCCCATTGGCATGTCCATTCTTGTGAACATCGATGTGATGTTCAATCTTAAGAGTCTCTATCTTTTCCAGGAGCAACAGACCCCCATCTGACGTGACCCTGGAGAGGGATGGCCTCTTGAAGTCCTCCGTGGTAAGATTTAATAAAGCCTGTCCGTCTAGATTTCTCAGTGGTTCAGAGTATTCCTGCAAACCCTGATCGGTCAGCCAGAGCGAGACCTCCTCCTCAGACCACGACTCGACTTTATTCATATCAGCCCTTGAGCTTGTAGAAACGTACTGGAGAATCCGACATAGGCACACACTGCTACGAAACACAAAGTCCTTCTCTGACCATGATCCTTACAAGGGAAGGGCTCTGGGGAAGTCTGGCTCACAACTTCCAGAAGTTTAATCCAAATATGATGCACACCTACAACCCCGTCATAAACGTCTGTCCTGTAAGAGAAAGGACAAAAAGAAAACTAGTTCAGACATCTTAATACAGACATACAAAGAATATTTTTGCCCAACATTTTCTAATACGCTTCACCCAAAGGTTAACCCTTTCACGCCTATGATCACAGCGGTGTGATCAGTCTTGGTGGTCTCTGGAGCATACGCTCACACCGGTGTGATTAGAACAGTCAGCGCATCACATGATCAACTGCTAAATTCAAACGTAGCTGGCGCGTTGGCTGGAACTGAGCCAGAGACAGACGCACTCAGTGCTGTCATACATCACAACTATTGAGTGTTTTCAATCATAATGTTTATTTTAGGGCTGGGTAGTGACACAAATTTCACGATTCGATTTCGATTCCGATTCGATTCAATATTGATTATTTTGGAAATCAGTTACAATAAAAAGCAAATTTTTTCAAGGAAATCAAATCTCTTAACTAATGCTGTAAACTATGGGAGTCTAGTTGTAGCCTACTAGGCTTCATTAGCCTAATATGAAGGTAATAATTAACTGTTTTGTAGCTATACAAACACTTAAATTATGTTTTTATTTATTTTTATAATAAGAAGATTATATGAAATATAAACATTTAAATGGTGGCTGTCATAAAAACTTGCCAGATTTATTCAAATATGCATTAAATATTAAAGAACATTAAGATTATAATGCATATGGTGTATATATTTTTTTTAGTTTTTTTTCAAGCTGACTAACGAGTTTATGTGGGTTTCTGAGGTAAATATGACAATACATGACATTTATTACAAGCTGTTTAACTGCCGTCTTTCCACGGTTGAAACGCTGATTGAGCGAATCAATGTGACTGTTGTAAGTTGTACTATATCTTTTAACACACTTTCAGATGCTCATTTCATGTTTATTTCGCGCTGTAACTGGTATTATTAAGCCGGAAGAGAGATCAGCGCTGCTGCTTCTCTTCTTGAGCTCCGCCAGAGCGATCTCACGCCACAGCGCCAAAAAATTTATGTTTTTGAATTTCTAAAGAAAATGGACGTAATTTGAAAATTGAGACTTCGTTTCATATCAATAGTAACAAAGGACAAAGATTATTGCAATTTTTTGGATGCGCGCAGCCACGATACAATGTTCCATTCATTCAAATGAAACAGGATGACTAATCGATTCTTGAGATTTAAGAATCGATATTGGTTCGTAAAAATGAGAATCGATTAATATCGAGAAATCTATATTTATTACCCAGCCCCAGTTTATTTTTAGGTTTTGGACATTTAAATACACATAAGTAATAGCAAAACAATGATTTTGAGTTTGTAAAATATACACTTATGTCTACGGGAGCGGCAATAATAATCCTTAAAATTATAATAAAACGACACGTTTTATTCATATTAGATACACACTGTGCAAATAGCTTAACATTTGACCCTATTCTTCTCCCAGTTCACCGGCCAATTTCATGAGAAGTGGAGGAATTGACGTCGTAAATCCAACAGATCCGATTCTCTGAACTGTAAAACAAACTAAAATGGCGCCGCCCATTGTGCATACCAAAACAGTTCAACTAACACGATCGTTATAAAGATGTTTATACAACAAAACCCATCCACTTGCACATATTTGACAATCGGACAATTAGCGTTTCATGCTGTAGCTAATACATTAGTCAATATTTTTAATAAAAAGGGAAAAATGACATGAAACCATCATTCATTTAGTGCTGTGTTGTGGTTGCGCTGTGTCACGTGACAAGCAATGACACTTCACCATGGAAACATTGAGACAAGAAACAAAGTGACAAGTTCTAAATAACGGTCACCTTGAAAAACTCACGCTGGGGGGTCAGTTAGAATATTTTAAACTTACGTGTGAAAAAGGGTTAATATAGTTAACTAAAACAAAAAAAAAATGTTGTTATTTGAAATATAATTAATGTTAACTGAAAAAAACAAAAGCAAAAAAAAAAATTACAAAATATAATATAAATTTAAAAACTATTTCAGCTAGTTGCTAAAGATAGATTTCTCTTGATATACTTAAGTTACTTAAACTACAAAAAAATATAAAAACTACAATATCTCAATGATATAAAAATAACACTGCTTATACGTGATTTCACACGTACATTAAAAATAAAATAAAATAAATAAATAGTCATCACTTTATTCATATTTAAGCACAAAACTAATTGCAAGCTTGTCAAATTTGTTTTCACAAGTCTTTACATTATAGCAAAGGCATTAAACGATTCAAGAGTGCAACAACGCCCAGTGAGATGTGCAATATGGCAACAGTTAAAAACCACTTGTAACTACTCACGAGTTTCATTTTCCTCCCGAGTTCTGCATAATTCACTGTCAAGAGAAGAAACTCCTTAAAAGAAACTTTTCCAATCTGCAAGTCACTGGAGCAAACCGTGAACCGCTACAACCGCCAGCTATGTTCAACCCTCTTGCATTTACAAAAAGCAGCACATTTCGTTCTCAGAACAGCTGGAGCAGAAACACACTGACCAGGACCACATGCATCGTCTGACTGAAGAATTCCAGGAGCTCTCGACTCGAGTGCGTTTCCACGGGTGTGTCAGGACTGTTTACATTACAGCGGTAGTAGGGGGAAGGGAACTATCCATCATGCACAACATCTGGCTTGCATTAAAACTTTAAAACTTTTCATTAGCCTATACTAAAAAAAATAAATTAAAAAAAATTAAAAATACAAGCAATAAATAAAAAAAAAATACTAAAGAATTTAGCTGAAACAAAACTATATCGGCCGACCGATATTTTTTATTGTTAAATATTGTTGGATTTCACACACGTGTAAAAGAAAAGCTAACTTTTCTGCACAATATACGTTTGATACTTTTTCTCTATGTCTAAATGTTCACTCCTCGCAAGTATAACTTATGCAGGGACTGTAATTAGAGATATGCTAGTTATAAATACAGTAATAATTACTTTATTTAGGCAGAAAAAGTTCATTGTGGTTTCCAAGCTCATTAATGTTAACGTTAGCGGTCTTCCACTGATGATAGTGGCATTAGCTTGCTATGTGGTTAGCTAGTCTATGATGAGCCATAATTTAGCAATAGATATCATACTGCAAATTGTAAAACATACATTTTCAATATAACATGCCAAGGAGAGATGATTAAATTGTGTTTCGTTCCTTTTTTATTTTATTTTTTAAATATTAATTTATCGGCCATTTATAACTGCCGATACCGATATTATGGAAAATGCCTAATATCGGCCGATAATATCGGCCGGCCGATATATCGGTTTGGCTCTAATGTCTATATGTATGTAGACTGTGCGGTGATAAAATCTTTTGAATCATAGGCTGCCACGCAAGATAGTATAGAAGAATAAACCATCATCAGCATGAGCTAGTGGTATAGAGAAAGATAAATCGCACTTTGGAATTGTGGTTATGTTCACTGGAATAAAAAAAAAATAAAAAAAACAGGCGGAAGCGAAAAAGGAGATTATGGATGTGGTCACAACTAGGGAAAAGAGGCCAAATTGGTATCCCAATCTTGCAAATGGAGCAGAAGTTAAGTGGTTTTAAGTTTTAGGGCCATGTCGTATTGATCAACACGCCTTTGATGTTGCATTTTTATTGGCTAGTCAGCACATGTAGGTCGTGGCAACAAACACACTAAGAGATGATCAGGAAAAATCTCTTCAAAATGATCTTATAGGCTAACTTTGGCTGCAAGACCATGACAACAGCCATCTTTGAACGTCTCTCACTATACGACTTAAGAGCACCGTTTAGGAGCCACGACCACAGAAATCGCCGCGATTGGTCGATTGTCATCTCTTTTCTTCTCTGATGACATGTTTACTGACACGAGGGCGGGACAACCTGTCAAGCACATGGGATCACCGCAATAACAACTCACAACCATCCAATCAAATCCTGATGGGACAAAATGAGAAAACAGCTTTTCTTGTTTGAGAAGCAGTTTCACTGGGATATAAGGTACATCACAATAGGGAAGTAAAGACTTTCGCATTGTATGTTTGCATATTACATGTTCTTATCGTGTATTGTTATATCTTAATTTTATCAATTTGTCCAATGTATTTTTTTAAGTGCCCCTATTATGGTTTTTCGAATATTCCCACAGTGTGTAATATAGCTTGTTTGTGAATGTAAACGTTCTGCAAAGTTGTTAAGTCGAAAGTGAACGATAAATGACAGACTGGTGAGGCAGGGCTTGTCCAATCATTTATTGCGGTTAAACTCCACCCCTGCTTTCATTCACCTCCACTTTTGGGTGCCACGCCCACATCTCAAAGACCAATCAAACTGATGCATAGATGCCC
Organism: Pimephales promelas; assembly: GCF_988280905.1. Classification (NCBI taxonomy): domain Eukaryota; kingdom Metazoa; phylum Chordata; class Actinopteri; order Cypriniformes; family Leuciscidae; genus Pimephales; species Pimephales promelas. The sequence continues at coordinate 15,784,005 of NC_142785.1, read as the reverse complement.
TTGTCCCCATCCTACTTTTTTTTTCTCGAAAATCAGTTGTGCATAACAATAAGGAAGAACAGATGTTGCTAATTCCATTTAATTTAGACTTTAGAATAATTTTGTAGGTTGATATGAAGCCCAGTCCAATTTGTAGTTTATTTTGGACAAGAACAGGTACTTTTTGTTTGACCGACACTTAAATTGACCCAAAACACTTCATTTTGTGCTTAGATGCTGTTTAAGCTGAGTACACAAGAAATAGAGGGAGGGGTTCGTATTTCAACACACTTGCAATGGCCTTCCTTCCTGTCACAACTTATATCAGAGTGTAACTGTGGTTTCCTGCGATGTTTTCACTTTGACAAGCAACCCAAAATTCACTAGCCAAGCTGAGCAGGACAAACACATAATGCAAGTCAAAATAACAGCACTATTCTAACATCCCCACTTTCTTATCATCACTTTTATGCAGCTATCCAGAAGACTTAATTCTGGTCTTAATTCTGAGCTTGATTCATATATATATATATATATATATATATATATATTGTTATTGCTTAAGTTTTCATTGGACTGCCGTCAAGAGATCATCATGTTTACTATCGACTGTAATTACAATGGCCTTGGACTGTTTCAGTATGAACTTATAGACATTTATAATAACCTATATAGTGGGCATACAAACTTTAAAGGGTTAGTTCACCCAAAAATGAAAATTATATCATTAATGACTCACCATCATGTCGTTCCAAGCCCGTAAGACCTCCGTTCATCTTCGGAACACAGTTTAAGATATTTTAGATTTAGTCCGAGAGCTTTCTGTTCCTCCATTGAAAATGTACCTTGTCCATAAAGGCAATACAGACATCATCAAAGTTGTCCATGTGACATGAGTGGATTAGTTCGAATTTTTTGAAGCATCGAAAATACTTTTTGGTTCAAACATAGCAAAAACAACGACTTTATTTAGCATTGTATTCTCTTCCGGTCCTGTTGTCATTGCTCGTTCACGATTCCAATGACGCTGCTGACGTGTTATCTTGAGCGCCCGAGCTTCGTTTACAGTCTGATGGAGACACGTGCTGTATTCAAGCTTTTCTACATTGTTTGTATTTTGGTATTGCAATATTTTTTAAAAATGGTTCGTAAGTGTGCATGTCGTGGATGTCCTAATCGTCCTAATCGGGCGCACAAGATAACACATCAGCAGCGTCATTGGAATCGTGAACGAATCGTGAATAATTCCTTAGATTTCCACGACGCATGCGCGAGATTTGCGATCTGCTTACACTACTTCAGATCGCAATTCTCGCGCATGCGTCGTGGAAATCTATAAGGAAGTCTCGTTCTGGCCTACAAGGAAGAAAAGAAATAGTCGAATAAACTCGTTATTTTTGTTTGTTTTTTCGCACAAAAAGTATTCGCGTCGCTTGATAAACATATAGTTGAGCCACGGTAGTCACTTGGGATATTTAAACACTTTCTTCATTGACTTTTTGGGCCGTCAAGAGGCAGTCCCTTAGGAGCCAATGTGGTAGTTATACAGCTCTCAAGTTTAATCAAAAATATCTTCATTTGTGTTCCGAAGACGAACGAAGGTCTTACGGGGTTGGTACAGCATGGGGGTGAGTAATTAATGACTTAATTTTCATTTTTGGGTGAACTAACCCTTTAAGAATTTGACAGCAGATTTTGTAAACGAGGCACAGTGTACAGTAATTACTTAGTCTGGTCCTACCAGACTTTCGTACATATCATTTGTGCAGAGAGTCTGGCCGCTCTCCATTGACAAGTGTTAGCTTCCTTGAAGGCGGGTATTCCGTTTAAGTTTAAAAGTAAAACTATTGGATCTATGCAGTCAATATGCCATAGTCAATCGCTAAGGTTTGGTCGCGACATATGTCAACTCAGACTAGCACACAACCTCAATGTCATCGTTCTCAGCCACTCCCTCAGTTCGCTGATTGGACCGGTAGAAAATTGACTGGAGAAAACCCACAAATATACCATATATAATTCACCCTATATGTCTAGAAATATTTTTTAAAGCAAGTTGAAGCAAAAAAAATAAATAAAGAGATAAATGAAAGAAAACTTCAAGAAAGTAAGAAAGCTTTATTTAGTTGGAAAGTATATCATTCAATAAGCTGGATAAATGGACAGTCAGTTTTTCATTATCATATGTTTCTTATTTAAATTTAATAGACTGCAAAACATTACACATCCTTACTAGAAGCATAAAAACAAAGACATATGCATTGTGTCTTTTTCTTTTAACTTACAAAACAATGTGTTTTGAATGACACATGTACAGAGGCCTTTTCTCCACAGACAGAGAGGGGAAAAAAGTGAAGATAACCAGGCTGAGAATGTGACAGTAAATGTCAAACAACAGTGGTAACTGCAGACTAATGGCCTAATAAAGTTCTTAAGACAATTTAGTCTGTCTCTCTATAGTCGTATGTAAACCTGGACCACAAAACCAGTCACATGGGTCAATTTTTCGAAATTGAGATTTAGACATCCCCTGAAAGCTGAATAAATAAGCTTTCCATTGATGTATTGTTTGGACTATATTTGGCCAAGATACAACTAATTGAAAATCTGGAATCTGAGGGTGCAAAAAAAAAAAAAAAAAAAAAAAAACGTTGAGAAAATCACCCTTAAAGTTGTCCATATGTTCGCGATTGTGCTGCATTTACTTACACAAATAAATGTTTTATATAATTATGGTAGGAAATTTACAAAATATATTCATGGATGATCATGATCTTTACTACCCTAATGATTTTTGGCATAATTTTGACCAACACAATGTATTGTTGGCTATTGCCACAAATATACCCATACGTCTTGTGACTGGTTTTGTGATCCAAGGTCACACGACGTATCTGCACACGCCACAAATCTTACATTAAGTGCTAAGCAACCTCTCAGAAACAAGGAAAAACTACACTCCAGGATTGTGGAGGACTTTTCAGGGGCGTTCAGACATTATTTCTAAAACTCTGAATGAGTAATCCATTTGAACAAGCAATCTACCATAACAATGTGGTCAAAACCCAAGGAAGCTAATGATAACATCAAATAAAAAGTAATAAAAAGCAAAAGATAACATCAAATATTTTTTAGGTTTGAATTTATAGTTTAATAAGACAACATCTGACAACCCTCAGAATGAACTGAGTATAAAGATGCCTGCCAAATAGTCAGATAAATGTCAATGCAACGTGAAAGGGAAACTCTTCTAGCCTAGAAATCTAGACGCACCCTAGTGGCAGCAAAAATTATTTTTGCAGCAAAGAACATCTTGAGGTAGGTCTGGCATGCCAGGCTAAAACTCTTCTGCATCTAAATAAAGATATAACTATGTTAGAATTAGAAAACGGAAAATCTGCACACTTTATAACAACAATCATCACTTGAGCTGGTCACCTGCTCCAGTGAGTGATATAATCTCATGTGCTTCTTTAGAACATTAACTGATATGAGCAAAGCTATACATTAACTGGAGGCATTCATTCATCCAGAACAGAACTGCTCAGTTAGTCGGTGACTATAACAACAGTGGTGGTTTTATACATGGTGTGGCCAGGCTAATTCAGGGCCAGGGGGTTCATAGACCATGACAGAAAAATGGCATCATAAAACATGAATGATGAATTTCACGATTTCTGATCACACACATTCCCCCCAACTGTATTTTCCTATACTGTTATTTAAGACATTCTGACGGCACTGTTATCCCTTTTCCACCAAAGCATTTTGAGAGCCGGTTCGGAGCCGGTACCTGCACGCGAACCAGTTCTTTGTGTTTCGACAGCCAAACAACCGATTCTCGGCCAGGAAAACTGGTTCCAAAGCGGCACCAACTCTTTGCTGGACTAGTGGTGCATTCATGTGCTATGGTAATTATGGTAAATACCAAAAGCCGACGTGTAAAATGCACATGAACACCCCCTCATGTGGTATTTTCCAACTGGGCAACTATAGAATATTTTGATGGACGAGTAGCCGAGATGAGATAACCTTTGACCATTTCAAAATGGCGGAGAGCACCGCGAGAGTGGTGAATGGTAAAAAATATATACTATTCATGATCTAGAAAATATACGTTATATATTTTGCGTTATACACGAGTGTTGCCAACAGGGACAGTGTAGAGTGCCCTATGGTGGACAAACTATACAACTCCAACACTCATGACATGGTTGAAGCATTCCGTCCGTTTTTATTTTATTTTTAAAATATTCATTTATCGGCCATTATAACTGCCGATACCGATAAATCGGTCTGGCTCTAGTAATAGTGACAATATTAGGAAAGAATTTCACTAAGACCTGATTTAGCCAGTAAGCCGGAAACTTAAACAAAATAAAAACACAAAACTTTGCATTTTTGAACATCCGGTAGAAAATACATCAATAATTAATCATACTTCGCTACAGGTTGTGATTCTGAGGAGCAAGCTGGTCAAAATAAACCGGGTACTGACCCATTTTTCAAGAGCAAGCATTTTGCGAAGCATCATCAGGCACTGCTTTTTTGTACATAGCATTAGGAAGTAGCCATTGACCTACACATTTGAACAATAGTTTTATATAAAGGTATATACGTCCTATTTACAAGCCTATCAACCACATCAAGCTCACAGAAAAGGATTTTCTCAACACCCTCTCACTTCCTCTCAAGGCACATTTTTCACTGCATTGCTGTTTTACCAGACGGCTATTCTACCAGAGAAGTTTGAACAAATATAATAATTCTTTATAAGAGTTAGAATAATGTTAAACTTACTAATACTACTATAATATCAGCACATATGGAAGTATGGGAATTATGTAGGGAGTAGTGACAAATGAAATGTTCAACCAGGAGTACCCACTTTTTGATTCTAAGTCTTCTAGATTCTAGCACAATCTTTTTATGTTTTTTTGTTTGTTTGTTTGTTTGTTTTTTAACCAGCTTCATGCATCCTGAAAATATATTTTTAAACAGTATTGAAAGAGTGCATGAATGCTGGAGACCTCTTGGCTGTTTTTTTCCTAGTAACAGCTCCAACTTAATTCAAGAATGTATCACATGTAGGTTTAGGAAGTTGCTTCACTCCTTTATCCAGTTGCTTGGTTACTCATTATAACAATGCACAATCGGTGACAAGGAATAAGTGATTTCATCTGAACTTACTCATACCATGTATTTGCAAAAAAAAAAAAAAGCAGTTGCTATAACTACTGCTGGATTTACTTTAGAAATGATTCCAGGTTTCAATTTGAGTACAGCACACGCGTCACTTTTTCCGTATAATAGCAATCAACTGAAACTTTCTGTGGAAAGAAACCTAATAAAAATACACAACTCATTTCTTCAACCCATCTATAGGACTCAAACGGCCTTTGTAAACAGAAGTGGTATTGAGTTACTGAACAGCTTCACCAATGCAAGGCAAACAGAAGGTGTGAGACTGAACAAAACTGCTATCTGTCTAAATCCCACCGGTATTGTGTGTCACTTATTTAACCTGCTTTATCTAGGTTTATACAAGAATACGGGGTCAGAAAGGTTTGTACAAGAATACAGGGTCTGATTGTGACAGAATACAGTGTTGAAAAGATAAAAATAAATTCACATAAAGGTCACATATATTCCAGAAATGTAATCTGTACGCCCTCAAAATATATTACACATATATTGGTTAATATTATCCGTCAATCACTCCCTTTCACTTCACAAATTTTACTTTTAATTAATTAAAAACAATTAAAGTCTAATTAAAAACATCAATAACAAGAATGCGAGAATGACTGATTTTATTACATTTAGTGTAAGTGGCGATTATGGTGGATACTGTATAATGTACCGACGATAACAAGGTTGTGCTGTTGAGGCAGGAGAAATCGAAACAAATGAGCGCAGCACACAAAAAGAAACTCAGTTAACATACTGAGATTTAACATACTGAGATAATCTTTCAAAATCTGGAGTTTTGTCTTTTTTAACAATTTTAAATTAAGCAATACCACATGACAAAGAGTTGTTTTCCTGAATACCATCGTAATTGAAAATGTGACACTGATTTTACACAACAGTACAATAAACAGTTACAAATAAGACACTTACAATTGAGACGCAATTCCAGACAAAGATTGCAGCAGAAGAACTATAGCACACCTCAAAGCAACACTTAACCATGTTTTCATTACTGAATAATTCAGCGTTTTGAACAAATCGGTTGAGTTAAAGATTCAATGACCCATTCATAAACAACCACCTCATTCTTGAATGAATCAGCCATGCAAACTGGAGGCAGGTATCGTAACGATAAAAGTATCGTTCTTTCCGACATTTTTTTATTTGTATATTCAAAATATATTTATAATCTCCTAGCAGTGTTTAATGCATTTAAAAGTTTTCAGTGTAAATGATTTAATTTGATTGGCAACAGCACTGCCTTATTATTCTAACTGAATTTATTGGTAAAATTTAAAGCTACAGTCCTCAGTTTTTCCTCTTTGTCGCCATCTCTGTTCGAAATCTGCAATTGCAGTCATTCTCGGAATTATTAACATTATGTGAGTTGTGTCTCGGCACGGCACAACTCCGATGTGGATACTGTCATTCAGAATCACAGATTATACTTTTTGGAAGTATGACCAACATAAGAATTTTCAACCTAAAATTTCATCTGAACAATTTTTTCCAGTTTTGCTTTTCTGAATAACTAACAAAAAAAAAAAAATTCAGTAAATCGCACAGAATAAATCTAAATTTCTTTTATCTTATCAAGTCAAACCGTGCAAATTATACTTTGTTCTCAAATTGTTAATGTTAACAACATCAACATTGCGTGACTACATGTAATGCCCTTCAGATATTTATTTTTTGCATTTTACAGCGGGTGAATCTGTTGTCACTGGTGATTGTCGTTTGAAACTTTCTAGATCTGCCATCAAATTTAAAAGTTTAATTATATCAAGTGCTGTGAAAAAAGGCTATAAATCCCCACCTCCAACATCCTCACGCAATATAGCCAACTAGTCGAGACTCCTTCTTTACGTGTACAGATGTGACGTAATGACGCAAAGACACGCTCAAATCTCCCACGGAAATCCACCAGTACCACTGGAATTAAAAACATTATTACACGCTTACCGCTTTGAATCGAGCTACAGCAAGCAGATAGTTTCGAACACTGGCTGGTTATGTACTTGTTCAGATTTATTTTGGATCATTTTTTAACCAAAAAAGCAACAGACTGGAGCTTTAAGAATTTAAAATGAAATATGAAGTACAGCTTAAGACTGGGGGAAAAAATAACCTTTATAAAAGGTAAAAAAAAAAAATCCCCTTGGGGTAAATATCACAAATATGCAGATTTATGCAGATGTAATTTATTCCCCTGAATGTCGTTCCAAACTCATATGACTGTATTTTCAATATTTCCAATAATCAGTTGATTAATTTCACAAAACTGAAATGGTTCATGAATACGACTCACTGATAGGGATCTCAGTTCACTGGAGGAGGCAATCGTTTAGATGAATACCAATCAGAAGGCATGAAATATTGTGTTTAAGTCTATGGACAACTTTTATAGTACTTTTACAGTGCTTTTTTCTCACTTTTTGTGTCCCACACATGGGAAAAAAGTATATAAAAATTCATCACAATTCGGTATTGCTTTTTTACAGGTGTTTTTCCTGTTTTGTTATTTACGCATTGCATTGTGTTGTGTATATATATATATATATATATATATATATATATATATATATTTTTTTTTTTTTTTTAAAGTGAAGAAAGTCATACAGGTTTGGAATTACATAAAGCTGCCTAAATGATTGAACAAATAAATGTTTTTTTTGTGTGAAATATTTATTTACGTCTTGTTTCATAAATTGTTCTAATGTGTTTCTGTGTGAAATTTTATGAGCCTGTCAAATCTATTCAATAACAACACGATGATGTTGATGATTCAAGCAATTTGACTGAATTGCAAAAAGAAATACTGGGATGCATTTTTCAATCCCGCTCACGCAAAATTCTGCCTCGTTCCTCCTAAAATTTGTTACATTTCATCCCACTATTGCTTGCAAAATCATGCAGGTAGAGATCTATGCAGATTATTCAGTGCTGGCAACATCTCGTTCATTTATAATGGCCCTATTATTTAATATTGTGAAATGGCTTAATAAGCTGTTTTTGTTATGCAATATATCACCCAACCCAACTCAAAACAGATTTCGAAATCTACAAAAACTGGGATGTAAAGGGTCAGTTAATTGCTCAACTAAAGCTACGGGTCAGAGTAAGATGTCCAACAACACTGCTGTTGGGGGAAGAACAGGCCACAATAGATCCATTGAGTCTCTCAATCACTCTCTGTCTTCTTCTAAACTCCTCGACACACACATTCCATAAGCTGAAACTTCATTAGCATTACCAGCACGGCTTGAGTTCACACTAACAAACAACACAAGCATAAATTTAAGCAGTTCAAAAAGTCAGATATAAAACATGGAAAGAGGAAAAAGCTTCTTTCATATACACACATTTCTCTGTCCACTTGCCTTTACTGACTAAATCATTATGTGTAACTACAAGTTTTTGTTCCCACCCTGCTTTGAAAAATTTAATACATTTAAAAAAGAATGACTGAGTAAACTGCTATGTCTAATTTCTAAATAAATCTAATTTGGATGGTTTTCCAGTCTAATCTTAACATGAACAAGGGGGATTTTCCATTTTCCAAGCATTTGTGCAGGTTTCAAGATTGGACCTCATTCACTCATAAAAAAGTATGGGAAGAGGCAGTGTCTGCCCTTTCGGACACAGAGAGACCCTTTATCACATGTCCAGGGAACAACAATCATTTCACCATAGAATATATACAGTATATATATATATATGAAGAGTTCAGATGCAAAAGCCTCTAAATGCCATTTGAAATTTTCTTCTAAAATGACCATTTTTATCAAGCTTGTATATTTAAGTTCAGTAATTTCACTTAAATGACAATTAATAGGTAATCCTCATTGCCATTTAAGTGAAATTACTGAAGTTAAATATACAAGCTTGATAAAAATGATCATTTTAGAAGAAAATTTCAAATGGCACTTAGAGGCTTTTGCATCTGAACTCTTCATATATATACATATATATATATATACATATATATATATATATATATATATATATATATATATATATATATATAAATCTAAGCCCTTTAAATTAGTCTAAACCCTTTTGCATTTTGTCATCTTGTAGAACTGTATTTTTTAATAGAGAAAATAGTTTGGCTATAGTGCACTATCTTCTTGCAAAACAGAAACACCCTCAAACACCAATATGAAAAAGAATCGAGATAAGATTGAGGATTGCGGTCCAGCCTGAAAAGAATTTGTGATCTGATATATTTGTCATATTTCCCAAGCCTGATTTGTAGTTTTTACCTCATGCTGTGTGCTGAACTGAAAATATGTTGAAAATGCACTAGGAATCAGTTCATCAACACAATAGTATGCAATATTGTATGAGACAACAAACAAATTAAATACTCATAAAAATATGAATTGATTGAAAGCTATATGTGCAGCCCGGCTTATGCACTGCTCATGCATGAGGTCTGAAACAGGCCTTACTACACTTTTAAATATTTGAATAATAATTAATATCTAATTCTACTGAACTGAAAAATGTGCTGCTATACTTAAAGCTACACTGTATAACTCTTTTAGTTTATTTTTTACCTAAAAACACTTAGTTCTTCCAAAAATATATGTGCTCATTAATGTATATTTACTTCGTTAAAGTAATAAAGTATTCTCGTGAGTGTATAATATGCCATTGAAAATACATACGGGTAAGGGGTTCTAGTGTCGGTCGCAATGTTGCCCCTCCATCTTGAAAGTACATTAGCCAAAGTGGGACATAGCCGTTAATTCAAGCTTCGTCTTTCGCGTTTACGTTTGAGTTAACACTCATGGACAAGGTCGAACTGGAAGCCATGTTAATCTTGGCCACCGTAGGAGTTAAAACAAAATCGGAATTGAGAGGAACAGAAACTAATATTCACTGGATGGTCATATACCTTTTCACCGCTAGATGGGGGTAAATATCACACAGTGTATAGTTTTAATCTACAGTGCCATGGCAAAAGAAAAGTGTTCAGACAACAACTCTTCCAGACAATAGCTAACTAAACAACATTTTTTATATTGTATTATTCTCTCAGATATTTCAACAATATAAGCACATGATCTAAGAATGATCAGAATCTTCTTCTGGGAATGAATGACCACATCACAATATTTCTCATTCCTGCCCAAGGCATGCTTGAGTTGTAGTGTGTGTGAAACTCACAATTATGGTAAGAGGTTTTAGGAGAACGTTTATTTAGGATTATCAAGATGTCATGTAAATGAACAACCAAAACGCATGAAAAGTTTTCCGTTTTTAGTTGAAAAAGTTGTTGTCTAAATGGCCCCTAAAATCCTTTCTTTTAAAAACATATTCTTTTGATTTATACAGCTTCTTTCAATATCATTTTTAAAGTGCATAGGCTACTGTGTGTGGAATTCTGCAACACACATACACACACAAACAAATCAGTGTGTCAGTGGCAAACTATCCACGGACACACTCGACAGCACTATGCTTTCCAAAGTAAAAGTCTATATTAGGAGCACGTGTCTCCATGCGGTGTCTCATATTTTCCATAAACAGCCTAGAGTTCTCGGTTATGTGACTTACCAAAGAGAGACCACACAGAAAACAAATTTACCAGCATGGGAGGAAAAGAGCCAAACTAATTTATCATTGAAGTGGATGGATACAGCTAAACCATTTTTGGTTTAGCTGTATCCATGTCACTCTTCTTAAAATAGTCGTATATACAAGAAACAGCTTAATGCAAAGTTTCATAACTTTAAGCAGAGAATACCTTACATTTCATATGCAAACTGCACATTTCCATGTTTCGTCAAGTCTTTTTACCTAAAGCCTCTGGGACCGAAGCCCAGCTGCTGCTGGCCTTGTGTTTCCAGTGACTTCCAGAGCACACACTCCTGAGAGACAAACAATTACCCAGAGATCACCAGCAGCTCCAGTCACTACCTAATAAATGTCTCCTGGTTAATCCTAATTGCATTTAGTCATTAGTCATCTGAGAACATCTGCGCTGAAACCATCTAGACAATGCTGCATTATGTCAACCGACTAAACCTGAAACACTTCTTTCTTCAGAATATTACGGTAAATAATCATGCAGCCAAATACACATTAGGGCATGTTATCAAAGATAAATGGGGTAAACGACGTGATGCTCAGCCCAGACCTATCAAGTTATTAAAAACTTTTTAATATGCAAAAAATAGATTTTATTTGAATGCATCGCCCATTTAAAATTTCATATTGCATGTATTTTTACATTTTCATGATTATCTGGTAACACTCATTAGGGTTTCATTTATTAACTAGGGGTGTAAGTTAACGATACCCTCATGTCACGATTCGATTCATATCACGATACGATATTATTGCGACACTCCAAGACATATGGATTTAACGATTTTGGATTTAAATTTGATATAACAATGTGGGTGTAAATAAATGGGCTTGGGCTTGGTGCTGGTGGTAACCAATGCACAGGACAGCGGAGACACAAGAATAAAAGTATTCATGATTCTGAAGTTAAAAATACAGAATTATTAAAGACGAATAAGCTTTCACTCTGCCACTGACTAGATACATTTTAAATAATGTAGGTGTCTGTTTCCGAAGTAGTCATAGAATGGAGGTCTATCACCACCTCAAAGAGCATGCACAAAGAAGTCCAAAATCAAATTAAACATGATTTAATGACTCGTAGATGTAAGTACACATTGACGGCCGAAGACACGAAACGAGCGGTTTGTGTGAGAAAACAAACATTATTTATATAGTTTTTACCTCTTGTAACCACAGCCACGTCCAAGTGATCTTGGGGCGCGGACGCTTTGGTCTGTGCAAGCGCAGGAAGTGATCTCTTCGGAAGTGAAGAGGAGATCACGCGAGCATACGTAATTGTTTTCTTTTACAAGGGTTTAAACATTCCGGATAAGCGCAAATTAGTACCATTTTAATTAGCCGCCTTACCTACGATATTTTTTCTGTGTAAACAATGAGTGGACTTGGACATAGCTGTGGTTACAAGAGGTAAAAACAATATAAATACCGTTCGTTTTCTCACACAAACCGCTCGTTTTGTGTCTTAGGCCATGTGTACTTACATTTACGAGTCATTAAATAATATTAAATTTGGACTTCTCTGTGCATGCTCTTTGAGGTGGTGACCATAGACCTGCATTATATGACTGACAGACAAGAACGCTTTGACCTAAAACTATTAAAATTGAAACTACTACGGAAACAAGACACCTACATCTTGGATGCCCTTGAGGTTAGCTAAAACATATCAAAAATTAATTTCAAAGTGAATTATCCCTTTAATGTAGTACTGACACTAAAACTCTGTAAACATATTTTTTTTTTCTCACAGATAGTTTTAATTATAACTATCCACGATACATATTGTTGCATTTTTGTATTGCGGTATATTGTGACACGATAAACTGTATTGTTACACCTCTATTATTAACATTACCTAAGACCATTTAATAAATAATATTTTAACATAATTTATTAATCTAGGTTAATGTTATTTTAAAAATGTACTATTGTTTAGTTAAGTCATGCTTGTTTATAATACATTAACAAATATTTATTAAAAAAATATTTAAAAAGTAATTTTTTGTTAATTTCTAATACTGAACGCATGCTAACGTTAACGAACTGAATCATTGTAAACTTTAACCGATTAGCTTTGCCGATTATCAAGCACTAAAAGTTAATATCTAATAAAAACAATAATTTAATACATTATAAGTAAACTTAATGTTATGATGTCTAGACTCACTTGAAACATTTTAAATTTAAAATAACGAATTTAAATATCGGCCACAATATTATCAGTTTCAGTGCATTCGTACTTCTACAGTTAACTTTTAAGTAGCCTATTACTATTTTTATTTATTTATTTATTTTTTTTTTTTTTAATAATTTTAGGGTCATTTAATCAGATTTTGGTTTGAAAATGTAATAAAAATTTGTAAAAATGTAATAAAAAAACAACAGAAACTAATATGAAAACAATTGCATTCACATTACTGAGATCTACATTACAGGGTCCCGTTAAGACGATGACTTTTCCAAGCCAGGAGAAAACACAATTCCCTTACAGATTTTCCATCTACGATAGCAATGCATAGCAACCTGTAGCCATGGCCTTATTCCAACAGCTTTTGCTGTCAGAATCCCTTTAGTCTTTTAAGTACCTCAAAAAAAATTTAAATGCTAGGCTAACATTGGCATCATGGGAAAGATTACAACCTTTCGAGATCACAGTATCACCCTGCCACTATTTGATAACAACTACTACAACATAAAACAAACATTTCCAAGTTCTGCATACATGATGCATTCGCAACAGATGGTACAACAACAACATTAAACCAGCAGCTCTAGCATTCATCAAGGCAAAAGCAACTGGAAGCGTTCTAAAGTTGCGAGGATCAACAGATGAAACATTGTAACCGCAAAGCCCTTCGAATGTTCCAGTTAGCGGTTATATTCAAGCGTGCTCGTGAAGAGATTAGTAATGCAGCCGGAAACCTACCACGAAAGCTCATCTTCACAAACCCACAGGATGAGTGTGCTTTGAGATTCATCAGGAGTAAGTGTGTGAACGTCTTGAAGAGATCTGCTGCTCTATACAGCTCGAGCTCGCTCACTCACTCACCACGCATGTGTGTTGGGAGTTGCATAGAAAAATCAGTTGATGAAGTGTATTGAATTACTGGTAACAGAAGCACGTAGGTCTCCGATGGAGTTTTCGAGGATTTCTGATCACTCACTGACCTCCTGAAGGAGGGGCAATACCTCGTGTGTGTTTGTTTGTTTGGGTGGGTGGAAAAAAGGACGAGAATGAGAAAATCGAAGTCGTGCCATATTCATTTCACTGGTAATGGGCTGTTGTCTGCAGTTGAATGCAATTATTGATTTTTTGTTTATTGCTGAGAAAATTACTGTCATAGGCAGTGCCCTTAAGTGACTTAATGCTTTTTTCTTCTTACTGCATACGATTCCCTGAAATTTAGGATATTATAATAATATTTATCAAATACACATGGCAAGCAAATACAGCATTAATTCATTAATTTATGGATTCATTCATTTCGTATGCCGCATTTAAAACACTCCGAATTGTTTTCATTAAATTATTAGACTATATGTAATTTGTGGTCAGTTGCGCCACCTACTGGTCAAGAATTTGTTTTCCCTCATACAAAACTGTAATAAGAAAATGTTTCTTGACATCTGTCAAATTAAGTGTCTTTTGATAATTATTAATCTCTGTGAAGATTCTACATAGCCTAGGAAAAAAATATAAAAAATGGGCCATATATTGATTTTAGATTAATTTTTATGTTTTTTTTTTCTTCTTGAATAAAAAACACGATCTACTTTCCAGTCATGCCAAATCATTAATTATTTATTGAATTAATTATTTATGCATTTAACTTAACATCACAACAGTGTAGCTTATAGCAAAATGTCTTACATTGATACAAGATTACGTGACATGATTTATGTACACACAGATGCACACATACGCATTTTGTTTGAGTAAAAGACTTTTATTTTGAAAATTGGCTGTGTGTGCGCTCTTTCGGTCGGTGCCGACTGTCACAAAGTGATTGCTGTAAATACTGTACATGGAAATACATGGCTTTTCAGTGTCAAAGGGACAGTTACTTGCAGCAGGTATGCGGCTATTTCAGATTTAAAGACATTTGTAGCACTAGAACAGTGAATAAAGAGCATTACGTTACCTGAATGTGTGACACAGAGTGTTTTTAACGACAACACATGTCCAGCAGTGACAGCTGCAGAGATTGTACTTCTCTGCATATGATACAGTTCATGTGTAACACATGTTGATTTGATATTAATCCAGAGTGTATGTATAATATTTTGTAAAAGTGCATTTCTCACTTCAGGAATATTTAGGTCAGCTACATACATTCAAACCAAAAAAGTCAATGTTCTTTTTGTTTGTTCACTTTCCTTTTGTAGTTTGACACGTCTGTCGTGTCTTGCGTGCCTGCAGAATTAAAGCTAGAGAATAATGGGAAAAAAGAAAAGCTGAAGGGTTTTAATGTGACTCTGAAAGACACGATTCTGTTTCCAGAGGGTGGAGGACAGGTAAGTTCTCTTTCTTTAATGCCAAACAATGCTGGTAACTTAGTATCTAGATACAATGTGAACAATCCCTAAATATATATATTTTCATAGCATGAGCTTGATTTGAGATTGATGTGTTTTCATCATTCCCAGCCTGATGATCATGGGACGGTCGGTGGTGTCTCAGTCCTGCGTGTGGTGAGACAGGGTCCAGAGGCTGTGCACTTCATCAGCTCTGCCCTGGAGGAGGGTCAGGAGGTCCACATCAAACTGGACTGGGAGCGACGGTTTGACCACATGCAGCAGCATTCGGGTGAGGAATGTGTTTGAGAGAACCAAAACCTGACATATGAAATAAAATAATAGTGGAAAGGATTAAACAGTTCATTTAGACAAAATATATACTTTTAAAAAACATTTTCTAGCTTTTATGGGTCACATACTATGTACAGTAGGAGAATAAAACTCATATGAAGCTTGAAGAGGGGGGAAAAAACACCTCAGTTGTATTCAGATGTCCAAACTGAGCAAAATATGCAATTTGGTGCAGTCACTAATATTCATATGGCGAAATTCTAGTAGCTTGTAATTAAGCAATAGCAGGCTACTTGCATAAAATGCATGTAAAATGTAAATATAAGTTGTAACTCTATCTCCCCAAAACACAGTATGTCTTTGTAAGATGATATTTAAATACTTTTATGATAACAGTTGTATGATCAAACCTCTGTAGTTTTCATTACGGAAGTAAGGTATATAATAATACAATGCAAAAAATTATGATTGAGCGATAATACAAATAAAAGTTCCTGATACATCATATTTGATACTCACATTTCAACATGATTTTTCTAAACGATTATCTATGGATAATCAAGTAAACCCAAGTGACTTCAGTCCAGTAAGTGTTCATCTAGAAATATCACTAACAATATAAATGATATTCGTACATCTTCACAATTTCACAAGAAAACAACACATGTACCATGTTTGAACAATTGTACTAAAAAGTATAAAATCATTAGATTGTAAAACCATTACAATCAAGTTTGACGAACAAATTTTGATATAGTACAATAGAATTTAATAAAGTTCAAACTGATTTTATCTCATACTTGTTGCTTTTTTTTTAAAGGTCAGCACTTGATCACAGCTTTAGCTGAGACAATGTTTGGATACAAAACTACCTCTTGGTAAGAGCTTTAGTAGGATCTATTAAATGACTCTAAAATAAATTAGATTATCAAACGTTAAAGCATGCTGGTGATGAAATGATACAGGGAGTTGGGACGTCAGCGGAGCAGCATAGAGCTGGACACTGCCTCGGTGAAGCCCGGAGAAATGGAGGTTTTGGAGGCTGCTGTGAATGAGAAAATCCGTGCACACATTCCCGTCACTGTCAACCTTCTTTCCATTGATGATCCAGCTGTGGAGAAGGCATGTGTGCATCTTCACAAATCTACTTTTAGTCTTTATTAGAAATCTCAAATACTACATTGTCATTTACCTAAGGAGGAATATGAGAATACAAGCCAAATCTAATCGGGCTTTGAAACGGCAAATATCTTCTGATTCGAACCCTAACTGATGGAGTGTGTTGCTTTTCATTTCTTAAATAAGCGTGTAGGAAGACACACCATGGCCATATTCCAGGATGTCAAGATTCATCAGGCTCAAACTGTGACCGAATGATTGAGAGCATCAAGAATCATTTTCACACATGTATTGGCTCTTCTGAGTCCAGATCTTAAACTCACTGAAAGTCTTTGGGTTGTGCTGGAGGAGACTTTACAGAGGGATGGACTCTTGCATTGTCAGTACAAGATCTTCACCAAACATTGATGTCCCCTTGATAGAAATAAATATTGTTATGTTATATCCATATATGGTTGTTTATGAAATGAAAAGCTACGCACTCCAATTAGGGTTATAAAAACTGTTGCCAAACATATAACATGGTAGAAACTTAATCACTGCAATAATGATCCAATCATTGACTCTAAAGCGTTTGCCTGTTTAAATCCAAAAAGTGACTTTTTTTGGCCAGGCAGTGTATTATCTGTCAAATTCAAAAAATCTTTTGAAAGTTTGGGTTTGGTAAGATTTTTAAAGTTTTGAAAGAAGTCTCTCATGCTCACAAGGCTCTTTTTATTTAAAAAAAAAAAATAATAATAATAATAATACAATATGCTGATTTAGTGCTCAAGATGCATTGCTTATTATCAATGTTGAAAACAGTTGGGCTGCTTAATAGTTTAGTGAAAACCACGATACATTTTTTTTTTTCGTGATTCTTGATGAACAGACAGCATTTATTTGAAATAGAAACCTTTCATAACAATATAAATGTCTTTTTTGATTAACTTTTTTTTAACAGGTAAGAAGCCGCGGGCTTCCGGACGACCATGCTGGGCCCATCAGGATCATTGACATTGAGGGCGTAGACGCCAACATGTGCTGTGGGACTCATGTGTCCAACCTCAGTCACCTACAGGTCAGTCCTTCTGTCCTTGTCGAGCACAATTTAGGTCATCTCACCTCCCAACTTAGCCATAGTCTTAGTATATTATTCAGTGATATTCTGCTGTTTAATCACTCAAAAATTGTGTTTGCATGCTCATTAGATTATAAAGATTTTGGGGACTGAAAAAGGGAAGAAGAACAAAACCAACCTGATATTCTTAGTGGGCAACAGAGTGCTTAAGTATGCTGAGAAGAGTTTCAATATTGAAAAATCTCTGACCGCCCTCCTCAAGTGAGTTATTCTCCTTTGAATCAGGTGACCTGTCTGCTTCTCCTCGACAAACTTAACGTTTTTTCCTGTGGTCTATTAGGACAGGGACTGATGAGCATGTTGATGCCGTGGACAAGCTACAAAAGACGGTCAAACGTCTTCAGAAGGTAAGCTACTGTCGAACAAGTCAACTGATACATTTTTCGTTTGAGCAATTATTAATCAGTACCCTGTGTGTTCCTGTGACAGAGTAACCTTACTATCCTGAGGGATATGGCGGTTCTGATAGCTCAGAACTTCAAAAACAAAATGGACAGAGGAAACTTCTTCAGCTTACACAAGTGCGTGCTTAACTTTCCTGTTAAAGTCTTATATCTGAGTGAAACGGCTTCTCGAACAAGATAAAATGTAGGGCGGTGCTTGATTTTGTCCATTGGATGTAGATTGGATCATATGGTTGTGATTTGCTATTGGATGATTGTGTTTCTAGTCCCTGCTAGGAAGTTATTTTGATTTAAAGATTAAAAGGATGAATGAATTTGAAAAATATTATGACCAAAAATAAATGATCAATTTCTGGGTATGTTTATATGACAACGATGTACTAAAAACTGAAACGTCTTTTTTTGTTTTTCACGTACAGATGACAAACTTTGTCCCGTACACATGAATCCATGAAAACAACTAAAAACGGCGTATTCTGCTGCAAGGCCAGTAATTGGCGATGTCACTTTGTAAAGAAACACTACGTGACTTATAACTGTACACATAATGCGGATGACGTCATCGCTATCACACTTTTGTACTTTACATGGAGACAATAATTGTATCGTTTTCAAAAACTTGTCCAAAACGCAGTTTTCATGCAAATGATTAGCCAAAACACATAAAAAAAATCTGTTTTTAGTTGAAACCCATGTCTTGTAAATGACCCCTTAAATTCATGGTGGTTTATGAGGGAATAAAATCAGCAAGAAATGCCGTTCTCAACCCATTCTACTTCCATAACCTGATGTAATTCCAGATAAAACAAGATATTCAACATGAAAATATTAGGGTATCATTGAAAAGTTCAGTCCATTTATCAGCTTTTCTGCCTTTTGGTGATATTTTCACAGCAAAGATGGAGATAATGAGTTCATGAACATCATCGCAAATGAAATTGGATTTCAGGTGAACCACATCTTTTATTTCTGGATTCCAATTTATGTGCAGTGTTATTCACAGATGCCCATTCTGGAGATTGACACGTAGTTTGCACTCTCATTGCTGTGCTTGTGTAGGACACAGTGATCTTCCTGACTGTGGGTGAGGAGAAGGGTGCAGGACTGTTCCTGCTCGCAGGGCCTGAGAATATCATCACTGAAGTGGGACCTCGGTAAGTCCAATACTTATTTGAAGGCACACTACGCAGCATTTGTAGTTTTGTGAAACAGCGACCCCTAGAGTCGCTGTGGTATACTTGCACTGTCGTAAATAGCCGTGAAATGCGCGCAAGTGGCTTTATATGTTGTTGTTGATGTGCTTGACGTCGTTCCCGTAAAGCATCCCGTAAAACATTGCTGTTTTTTCCGCTCTACTATGAGTTTGTTTACCACCGAAATTACTTTAAAGCTGTTAACCTTAAAGACCTATACAGCCGCCGGCGGCTAAAAATAACTGTTGTTCTTAAATGTTAAATAACTTTTGAACCGCTGCTCCAATCCGTATGCTTTAAAAAGTCCCATAAAGAGGAGATTCGCGGCTTTTCTGTGATATCGGGTTAATCGCGTTTGGACATTCAGAAGCTCCGTAGTGAATGTGATTGCGTCATCAAGTTTTGATCAGCATTGATTCGTCAAAGAAGCCCGTGCGTTTTTTTCCTCTGAGCCAATCATAAATGACTGTTAATGCTTAGTCCCACCCCATCCCCAGATTGGTTAAAACTATCATCTACTCAACCAATAAATATAGTTTCTGGTCTTTTGCACGACCAATTAGCATCTTTCTTTAGAAATTTGAACAGAGGTAAAGTCAAAGTAGTTCATATAGGCTATGTATGTGTGTGTGTGTGTGTGTGTGTGTTTATATATATATAAGTTTTATTTATATATAAGTTTTTTTTGTTTTTTTTTTTGCTTCATTGTTCTACTACAATGTTTCTATTTATGTTACTTCCTTAACTATTTACAGTGTTTTTCATACTGACAATTTAGATGTGTCCAAATTTGGACACATCTAAATTGTCAGTATGAAAAACACTGTTTTCACTGAAACAATGCTTTTCACTGAAAATCGCCTATAATAATGTTGTAATAAATACCTATAACTTGCTTAGGGATTGTTGCATGTAGTCAAAATTACATCTGGAAATGTAAAATATCCAAGTACAGCTTTCTAAAGGAAAAAATCCAAACCTTTAGGAGGATTTGTTTAAGTTGAGTAAAAAAAATCACTACAAATATGCTGCCGTTTTTCTTAAATCTGGTAAATTCATTCATTCTAAGACAAATTAAATGTAAAATTGGATTATTTAAATGAGATAGATTGAAACTTCAAGTTCTCCTGATAAAAATGATATATGGCACTTGATGCTGACTACTATAATGGGTTAGAAAAACAAAGAAAAGAACAAGCGGTGCAGGTGCTCCAAAAATGGTCTAGTGTGCCTTTTTAAGTCTTTTCGTATTGGCAATTTTCAACCCTTTTAAAGGGATAGTTCACCCAAAAATGAAAATTCACCCACATGTTGTTCCAAACCCAAAAGACTTTTTTTCATCTTCGGAGCACAAACGAAGATCTTTTTGATGAAATCTGAGAGATTTCTGTCCCTCCATTGACAGCTACGCAACTACCACTTTAACACTTCATAAAGAGATCATAAAACTAATCCATATGAATTTAGCGATTAAGTCCAAATTTTCTGAAGAGACTCGGTTGCTTTATATTATGAACAGATTTAATTTAGGCTTTAATTCACATAAACATTCATCAACACACACATCAGTAGAGGTAAACAAAAGCTCAAGCATGTTCGCTTCATGTGCGAGAACCAATGAGGTGCATTCTCTGTTACGCAGCATGTTTGAGCTTTAGCAAGAACCAATAAGGTTTGTCGGTTTGTTTTCGAGCATCAAGCAGGTTCAGTTGAGCTTCTGTTTATGTTTGATAATCAATAGAGGGACAGAAAGCTCTCAAATTTCATCAAAAAGATCTTCATTTGTGTTCCAAAGATGAACAAAAGTTTACAGGGTTGTAACGACATGAGGGTGAGTAATTAATGACAGAATTTTTTTGGCATATTAAAAAATAGTCAAAAATTTCCATTCTAAAATGAAAAAAAAAAAATATCGAACCTTTAGACAAAAAAAGTTTTGCTAATGTGTTTTTGTTGAGCATCATATTTGACGCATCAGGCCTCATATACTATGATATTGTGAGAATATGGAGCTTACAGACGAGGAGGAAAAAATATGAATTTTATGCAGTTGCTGATATTCACAGTTTATGGCAAAAACGTAAGAGTATATAACAGTATAACAGAATATTTTAATAAAATGCATATAAATTAGGGCTGTGCAAAAATTAATTGCGATTAATCGCATCCAAAATAAAAGTCTGTGTTTACATAATATATTTGTGTGTGCTGTATATAATTATTTTGTATATATAAATACACACACATGCATGTATATATTTAAGAAAATGTGTTATTCATATATAAAATATTTTTATTTATATAATATAGATGATGTATTTATTTATATATACAGAATTTAAGCGCACATAATTCTTATATATATACATGCATGCATAGGTATTTATATATACAAAATAATTATATACAGCACACACAAATATATTATGTAAACACAGACTTTTATTTTGGATGCGATTAATCGCAATTAATTTTTGCACAGCCCTAATATAAATATCAGTCGTCACTTTATATCTCCCAGTAATATGTTAAGATGATATTAAAATGCTTAGTTTTATGACCAAAGCTATTTATTTTTTATTGTGATAGCAAAACATATGATGACCAAAGCTATTTAGTTTTTATTTTGAAAGCAAAACATATGATGCAAATACAATTGTGAGATGATCAAATAAATGTTCCTCAAAAGTCTGAATCATAGTTGATGCATACATTTTAGCATGATTTTAAAAAAAAGGATGTATGGATAATCAAGGAGCAAGTGTTCATCTTGAAATATTCTTAACAATTTGAAAATGATTCTTATGTTTACTTCATAAATCAGTAAAGAGTACCACGATTATTCTAAAAGGCCGTTTACGTGTTAATAAAGTTTAAACTATCAGTCAGAGACAACAGAAGGCATGTAGTCGATTGTGTAAAATTTTGATCATGTTAATAATTTAGAAGCCTTAGAAAAAGTGCCAAGGATCGCCCACTTGTGACTACGATTATTTTAAAATACTTGATGCCACAATAATCAAAAATGCACCACATTTACAGACAAAACTCAGTCAAGAACGATTTACCATTCTTCCATCTTATTTACTGTCTACAAGTTTGGTTGCTTTTGCTAACATCCCTTAGCTTTAGAAGTATGTTCACTGCCTGTCAAGGGAAGGATTCTGTAATACGTCAAATTGAATTGTTGCATGCAGAATTATGTTGTGGTTGTGATGCTTCCAGTAGACGCCACTCTTCTGAATGAAATGCTCCCCTGTTGGTGTCATGATGTGTAGAGTGTCAGAGCTGCTGCAGGGTAAAGGAGCTGGAAAGGCTGGACGTTACCAGGGTAAAGCCAACAGTCTGGTGAAGAGGGCAGAGGCTGAGTCCTTATTGCGAGAGCATAGCTGCAAACTCACTGCAGGAGAGGAGTAAAACAACCGCAGACACAAACAGGTGTGTTGATGATGATCCAGACTCTGTCTACACTGCTGCATGTGCATCAAGCGCATTGAACTAGATAGTGTCGTGAGTTGCAAGGAAACTGTCTACATGAAAGCCCACAATGTGTCGCAAAGCTTCATTTTACACCTTTTGTTGATAGATGCTCTATTTCTACATTTGATGCACTGCATGAATGTCACAGTCCTGTTCAGTCTGTTTTAGGTTCTTGGACATGCTGTTTCGTTTACATTCATGATGTGTGTTTCTGGTTCTAGATTCCCGCCACGCATCAGTATCCATGGACACCAATACCGATCATCAAAGCTGTTCGTCATTGACTCATCATCACTGTGTATTTAAGTTCCTCATTGTGCTCACTTCAATGTGTGGTATTGTTTGTCACATGCTGGCTTGGATGTTGGCTGTATGTTAAATAAACCTTGTGATGTAAGATGATGCATCATCTTCATCACTGTATACAGTAAGTACTCCAGCCAATTAATTTTTACTGTCCATCCAAATAATTTATAAATGAAGAGTTCAGATGCAAAAGCCTCTAAATGCCATTTGAAATTTTCTTCTTTAATGATGATTTTTATCAAACTTGTATATTTAAGTTCAATAATTTCACTTAAATGGCAATGATAATTACCTATTAATTGTTATTTAAGTGAAATTACTGAACTTAAATATACAAGTTTGATAAAAATCATCATTAAAGAAGAAAATTTCAAATGGCATTTAGAGGCTTTTGCATCTGAACTCTTCATATATATATATTAAGGCTTTAAGTAAAGTGTCACCAAAATCATTTTTTTTTTTAATACTAATTAATTTTTGTAGGAACCGAAATGATACTGTTAAGCTTACAGCTGATTGAGAGCGAGTGTAAATTGGAGTCCTATTGTATCTATGAGGGTTTTTTTTCTCCTTTGTTCAATTTTAAGGAATGCACACTCTTCAGAAATTACCATATGGCTCATGATGTTGATTATTTGTCTGCTGATGGACTGGTTCTTAATAAAGACTGACAGAAAATACTGAATTAAATGTATCACATTTCATTTTTGGAAGGATATGAATAAGATATTGTGACAGCTGCTCTAATCTAAATACACTGTATTAAATTGTTACGTATTAGGCATTATATAAGTCTTTAGAAGATGATATGATGACAGAAT
Organism: Pimephales promelas; assembly: GCF_988280905.1. Lineage (NCBI taxonomy): Eukaryota > Metazoa > Chordata > Actinopteri > Cypriniformes > Leuciscidae > Pimephales > Pimephales promelas. The sequence goes on along the minus strand of NC_142785.1, from coordinate 15,759,980 downwards.
TTTTAATTTGTGTGTGAATTATTCCATTAAAGTCACAAAATAGGGATGGGAAATAAATGTGTACATTTAGGCCCTTACACCTGGTATTAAGATGCGTCACGCTGGGTGTAAATGGGGTCTAAAATGTTTTAAGCTTGTCCACTTTCAACCACCTTCCAGTTCGAGCAGATTGCTTTTGTAGTGTGAATTCTCATGTCATGTGGCCGAAAGACCGCCTGTTAACATTATGGAAAGCCAGAAGGGATTTAAACTTTGCTGGCTGAAGACCCAAGTTTGGTTTGAAGATGAACAACATACCAAGCACAATGTTCTCTCACCATTCCTGATTTCTAACACACACTCGCAGCGTTCGGCTGGTCTTGCGACTCCGAGCAGAAATAAATGCTGCTTTTTGTTTTTCCGTCGTCTCTGGGCGCTTTCATTTGTAAATTACACAAGCTTATTTTGTCCATTAGATTGAAAGATCTAAAAAAAAAAAAAAAAAAAAAAAAATTCAACCCACCCTCCTCTGGAGATCAGGACAGAAGTGTTTGAAAGTGGACAAAACAGAGGGATATTCTGTTACAGTATCTGTTACAGATACAGACCGCATCTTAATATCAGGTTTAAACATGGCCATAGTGCCAAGCAGTCGTTTCAGTCTTAGGGATTCCTTGTAGTTTTTGTTGAAGACTGAAAATGTTCAATACTTTAGGTTGCTCAACACATGATTCACTCATACTGTACGACAAAACTTATTATAATCTTCAATAACATAGTTTATTATGAAAAAAACAACAACGGTGGAGTATCCCTTTAAACTTTTTCCCAATTATTATCCCAGCTAATAATTTTACGTTCTGAGAACGTTAGTTTTTGGTTCCCAGAACATTCCCTATTGGTTACCCAGGAAAGTTTTCTTAGAATGTTCCCATTCTTATTTGGTTCCCAAAAAATAACCAAATGGGAACATTAGGGGAACATTCTGTGTTTGCTGGGATGCAGCATGCTATATTAATGACTACATGAATTTGGCTTACTGAATTGTACACTTTGTCACACACTTTAGATTTATTTATAAAATGTAACCTAAAAAAATGCAAGTGAAAAGAACATGTTTTCAGAGTTTTATTTTAAAAAAGACCTAAAGAATTTCCAAAAAATAGAATATTACAGAAAATATATTCAAAAAAAGTATACAGCTTAGATAGGACAAAATGTGTCATCCTATATATACTGTAGTATATTTTATTATTTCAGTTCTCAAAAAAGAACTTACTTCTTTGTCAAATACCAGACCTTTTCATCTAGATCCAAAAGCACTAAGGGGAGGTTTACACGACAGCCATGTACTATTAAAAAAAATACAAAAAGACGAGAACGTTGTCGATCCCCGTTCACGTGGATCTGCGAAAATGATTAAAAACGCTGTATTCTGCTGGTGATGTCACTTTTTTTAAAGAAACACTACGCCTCTACAGAATGCATGTGAATGACATCACCGTTTTCACACATTCGTGTTTTTGTAGGTTACTTGGAGGCGATAACAGTATCGTTTTCAAACCCCAAAATGCGTTGTCATAACGCATGAAAAGTTTGCCATTTTTAGTTGAAAAAAATGGTGTCGTGTAAACAGCCCCTAAGATATAAAATTAAAAATTCTAAAATTCACAATTCTTACACAACACATTATCATAAACAGTACCTACAATATAACAGGGTTTAACTTAAACTAGTTATCTGCATCCCTGAGTTAGAAAACACTTTTAAACTGGCGAGTTGTTCATCAGTTAGTGTTCCTTCGACTGATGGGATGAACTGGAAAATGTGCTAGTCTGAAATACTGTAAATAGTTGTGCCGTTGCTTACAGTCTTGTACAGTTCTTTCCCAGCTTAAAGCTGTTTCTTGCTTTGTAAACCGAGGGCTCCGGACACGCAGTACGGGATGATGCTGACCGTGGCCAGGGGAACAGTGGCGCTCTTGCAGAAAGACAGCAGGTAGAAGAGAGCAGCCGTGTGTGTGGGAGGCTTGATGGAATCGAAGAGATGCAGAAGAAATAGAGAGGAGACGATACAGGAGATCCTGGTGCGAGCGCTGCTGCTCTTCTTGCTTTCCGTGTATAGTGGGGAGTGAAGGCCGAGCCCCAGCCCGAACAGGGTGCCCATGTTCCTCAACAGGCTGGCGAACGGT